>NC_071999.2:101435713-101738743 GCF_028885655.2 Pongo abelii | reverse complement strand
ACAGATATTTGTTGAACCACTTGGTCTGGTTTGGTTTTGAACATGCACTAATTCATTTAATTACAACTTTGCGATGTAGTTATTGTTATAATCCTCATCCTAAAGGTGTGAGAAAGGGTTATTAACTTGCCAGAAGCCATACAAGTACAAAGTGTCAAGGGGAGACTTTAAGCCAGGTCTCTATTCCATGTTTTGTGTCTGCCATGTTTTCATTCCTGAGCAGAAGGGCTTGGGGAAATGAACTTTTGCTAAGTAAACCCAGTATTTAAATTAAGTCACTACATCTGTGTCTTAAAAGCCCCTCCTTTAACTTACATGCTTAGTTGTATCTTTTTTTTTTTTTTTGAGACAGAGTCTCACTATGTTGCCAAGGCTTGAGTGCAGTGGCGCCATCTCCGCTCACTACAACCTCCGCCTCCCAGATTCAAGCGATTCTCCTGCCTCAGCCTCCCAAGTAGCTGGGATTACAGGCGCCCACCACCATGCCTGGCTTGATTTTTTGTATTTTTAGTAGAGATGAGGTTTCACCATGTTGGCCAGGCTGGTCTCGAACTCCTGACCTCAAATGATCTGCCTGTCTTGTCCTCCCAAAGTGCTGGGATTATAGGCATGAGCTATCGCACCCTGCTGCATTTCATTTCTTGTATAAAATTTGGTTTGTTCGTTTTTGAGGGGAACCATTCCTTTATGTTGCCCCTTACTGATGCCCAACTAATGTGTTTCTGATTACTTACAGACCTTCATCCCCCACCCTCCCTAAATTCTTCAGTGTAATCTAAGCGTTATCTTCACCACTTTTGAATAACAAATTTGTTTGAAATGCATACCCACACAACCCTGTCCCACACTGGCCTGTAGGACCTAATCTACCTTTATGTCTTTCAGTTAATTTGTATTTCTGCAAAAGATATTTCAAGGATTATCAAGGTGTGGAATTTTTTTTATTTTTTATTTTTTAACAAACTTGTTCATTTCCTTTTCTTTCCATTGAGCACCTCTGAACAATGTGATTTTTTTTTTAAGTCTTTCACACTTCAGGAAAATACTACATTCACCCACGTTGTGATTCGTATCGGACAGTTTCTTACTCAAAGATAACACAAATACCAATTCTTATTCATACTTTGAAACTATATTTTACCCTAGACTGCCTTGGTTCAAAGGCCTAGTTTCGACATTACTGTGGCAAATTATTTAAGCTCTCTGCTTTCATTTCTTTTTCTGTAAATGCAAGATGAAAACAATATGTATGTATCTCCTAGGATGGCTGTGAGGAGTGAGTGAGACAGGACATGAAAGGCGTGTATTAACTGTGATAACTGTTGCCCTTGTGGGCATGTTATATAGGGCTGGCTCTAGGAATCAGCCTTTGTCTTTGTTCAGAAATCCCTGGAGCAACTTAAATGTCTTTAGAAATGACAAGTCTCTCAGCTACCCAGTTAGTTCCGTAAACAGGTTCTGGAAGACACACCTAGATAGAACTCAGCCCGTCAGTTCTGGTTCTGAGTGAGGCACGTACCACTTGGGCTTGGGATGTCCTTAACCCATTTATGCCTGAGGTTGCAATTTTTTGAATTTTTCCAATCACACCTTGGCGATGACCTTGAGCAGTAGGATATAAATAACTCCCACATGCTTAGCGTTCCAATAATGGAACACTAGGCATAAACAGGTTTTAATTGGCTCCACAGTCAACCACGACCAATATCTCTATCTCAGCTTCTGCTGATGCCCTAGCTCAGGGCTCTGCATTCCGTGCCAGGGACGCCTCAGCCCCTTAACATGGATGTGCCACATGCCAGGCAATAATATATTGGCCCCATTAGCCCTTCCTGGAGCAGTCATAATGAATTACAGTCATGACAGACACATGTAAGAAACCAGAATTTGCTAAATATGTACATGAGTCTTCATTACAGCATCATTTATGAAAACAACTAAATATTCACTAATGGTGCCAGTGGAATAAATCAGAGAACATCCCCTGCTGCTACGTAACTCTCTGCATACGTCAAAGAAAATGGTGTGGCTTTGCTTTTTCAACAATCTACTGAGCGGCCGTGGGCATGTGGATATGGCCATGAATGAGCAAGATCCTCTCTGATCCCGTAGAAGTTAAGTTCTACCAGATAACTTGCTGCTTCAACAAAAATATTTAGCTTTTTAAATAAATGTAGAATACTAAAAAAAAAACAAAAACTAGAATTTGCCTGTATGCAGCCAGTAACATGTCTATTTAACGTGGACACCTTTTGAGGAATATTCTCAGATTGCCTCCATGCTGTTTATGACATTGTTCCTTACATACCTGTTTATGAATGAAAAGAAACATAAGGAGTGGGTACAAAGACTTCTATCTATGAATGATTAAAAAGGCTAGAGTACGAATACTTCTTGAACCTTTGGTATTAAATGCTTTTCATGTTCTATATAAATGTAGAAAACATTTTACAAATCCTGTAAATAACCTGTTTATTTTTTATAGAAAGCCACAACAGAAAATGATTAGTATATAACTGTGTAAGAACACTTACATCCATACAATCAACAGATGCTTCAAATGCATATTTTAAAAATAGTTTTGAGTGTTAATTATGGGAGGGCTTTTGTGAACAGTTCGCTTTTGTAACAAACTCAAGATGCAGCTTGCCAGCGAGCTCTTTTAGACATAAGCATTTTTATCAAACTGTTTTGAAGGGTTTGTTGTTTTAAAATCTTCTCCACCATGATACTTTGTCCGAGAAGACATGACAGATGTGGCCCCGTTGTATGCGTATCTGAAAGGTAAAACATAGTTTGGTAGATTCTATTCTACACATAGGGCAAACAAAAATGGGAAGAAACTGTTTCAGCCTGTCTCTGCCAATATCTAAATGTAAGTCTTCCTCTTTCTTAGATAGCTTTGTTCTCTCCTCTTGCCCCAAGAAGTATTTTCAGTGTCATTTCTGAGTGGGATGGAGAATCTCTGCAGAAGAAACTCATGACTTGGTCATTTGTTCAGTTATCCTCTTACAAAACCATGTTTTAAAACTCATCCTCCTGGAAGCTAGGAGACTTAGTAGAGGCCATCAACATTCCTGCCTACCTAGAGGAAAATTGTGATGAGGCCAAAGTGAAGAACATGTCCTCATATTCAGACCCTTATTTCTACATTAGAATTTTCTTTGGAATATAATAATGGTAAAACTTTAAAAAATTAACTGTACTGCTAACCTTTTCCAATTCCGGATTTTGGGAGTTTCTAAGAGTCATATGAACTATCTGTAATTTGTCCCACATGTAATGATTTATGATAGCATTCTACTTTTTAACAGGTCATTTTCGTCTCTTTTTCATACCTGGGTGTTTTGTTGTTGTCAGATATTGAAAAGCAAAATATGACACCACCAATTATGCACAGAGAGGCTCCTGCCCATCCAATAAACAGAGCGGCTCCTAATTCATACCTGTGAGAAAGCATTACACAAGTATTACAGCTCACTTATTTGGAGAGTAAACAGTATTTAACACTGATAGTCAACATTTACTAAATGCTCATTATGTTTTTTTGCTATTGAAAATTGTAAAGGAAATAATAACACCTTGTGTCTGTAAAATGCTGTAAACTCTTCCCAAAGTGTTTTTTTAGCCATTAGACCATCCCAACATCCTGAAAGGAAATGAGGGCATCCACCGGGGCAAGATCAAAGCAAAAGTAGTCACAGCCAGGGTCTCCTGACTCAGCCAGCACCTTTCCTCCGCACTCTGCCTTAACCTTGCCAAGCTTTCCATCTATTTATTCTGTTCTGCAGCGCAAATCATTTAGGCAGACTGTAGTCAGAAAACGAAAGATTGCTTTTGCTTTCATATTCAATTTAGTAAATGTTTATTAAGCACCTGCTGTGTGCAAATTGTCACTAATCGCTGCAGTCTAGTGGGGAAATGAATCAATAGCTATCATTTAGTGATAAATTGCTATTAAGGATCTCCCATATGGCAGGTCACAGTGCTCTGCCGATGACCGCAGCAGGAGCAGATGCAAAGATAAACAAGACAGTCCTTCCCCTGTGAAGGCCACGAAACAAAGGTATGAACAGTGCTACTGAGGACAAAAAACAAGATCACTTGCAGTAGCGGACTAGAGGAAATCCTTTCAGGGGAGATATATTCACCCAGAGAACAAGGAATGAGAAAAGTACACCAAAATCTCAGGGACTATGTGTGTTCTCATGTTTGTTTAGCTTTCTCCAGAAGAATAGGTTGATTGTAGGTTTTTGTTTGTTTGTTTTTGTAAAGAGTAACTCTTATTTGGGGCCCATAAACTTCCATTGCAAGGCAAAAGAAATCTCAGTGCTTTTCAGTGTAAAATAAAGCCAGGGTCGGAGGGCCTGTTTTGATTGCACAGAATCCATAGGGGAGATGAAGGCAAGAGAGTAAGAGGTCCAGGGGAAGGCAAGATAGGGCCCAAGGTTAGTTCCTTCCCCAGGGTGCAGGGGAGCCAAGTTCAAGAGCCAAGGCCAGGCTTCAGTATAAGATCAAGGCCACCCAGTGCTGCCTGGGGTCGTCCTGAGCCTTGCTGCACCCCCTCCTACTTGAAGTGTCACTATCTCTGAACTCTGGCTCTGCCCATGGGCAGGCTTTCTGGTGTGGTCTGAGTTGCAGGCAGGGTGGTGTAATAGGGTGGGCCCATCACTAGCCAGGGGAGCAGGAAGCAGGGCGTGCTTTTAATCAAGCATGCATGGTACCTGGCACTGGCTTCCTGTTTTAGTGAACCTCAGTACTTTAAGACACATATCACATTGATCAGGGACACAGGGCCCACTTGTGCATTTTCAGTTAGGATGGAGTTACGTGCACAAGAAATGCTGCTCTGTGACCCTTTCTTTACTCACTCTTGTGTTGCCTTTCCTGGGACATCAGGGTGACTGATGGGGCAAGGAACAGCTGCAACAGAACAACTAGGGGGAAGCCCCTCCTGCCCTGGAGCACTAACTGTGCTCTGGCATCTGAGAAACTTCAGCAGGTTCCCTTACGGGGCAATGGCAGAGACAGAGGGTTTGTACAAGTGAGGAAAAACACCCTCAATCTGCGCGCGCGCGCACACACACACACACACACACACACACACACACACACACACACACACACACACACACACACACACACGAGAACTGAGCAGGGAAGTCCACAGGTGAAAAAAGCTGGCCAAATCAGGAGTGCTGACCTGGGAGTTTCAGAAAAGATACTTTCATTAAATATTGTGTTACACATCTGAAAAAGATGCCCTGGATTTCTGCAGTCAGCCCTGCTTTTATGTTGTTTTAATGAGATTATGCACAGACAACAAGCAGCATGCCTGCCAAACTGGAGGTGCATGTCATTTGGCCCCTGAAACACCTGGAAATCCTAGAAGATGGCATCAGATCTGTCTGTTGGCACCCTTTTTACTGCAGACAACTAAAGGAATGAGCATAACTGAAAAATTCTTCATGAAGTACATTATTATAGGATGACTATAATTGCATAATGCTTTCTATTTTTCTCTACTTTTTTCCCAGTACAGGTTAGGCTATCTTCTCTCCTGAAACTATACCTTAGTATTACTCTTAGTGTAAATATGCCCTGAAAACATGGTCTGAGATTTTTCTGAAAATATTGAGCTTCACTAAAATAGAATGCCAGTGCCAGATACCATGGTTGATTACAAATAAATAAATATCTGATTATTAATAGTGGCCAGTTGGGGGATGAAGATGATAGAAATCATAAGCATAGCTTGGCACAGGGAGTTCACTGAAAGGAGCATTACAAACACAGACACAGTATTGCTACAAATCACAGGATAAATTACCCAGGCGGATGAGGAATTGGGTCTATGTTAATTTAAGCCATATTGAAACTTTCTGGAGAAATTTAGGAATCATGAGTTTGGCTTATATTAATATTTAATATCTTTTTAAATATATCCTTTTTTATGTATCTTTTTCTTTTTTGAGATGGAGTCTCACTGTGTCGCCCAGGCTGGAGTGCAGTGGTGCAATCTTAGCTCACTGCAACCTCCACCTCCCGGGTTCAAGTGATTCTCCTGCCTCAGCCTCCCGAGTAGCTGGGATTACAGGTGTGCACCACCATGCCCAGCTAATTTTTGTATTTTTAGTAGAGATGGGGTTTCCCCATGTTGGCCAAGCTGGTCTCGAACTCCTGACCTCAGGTGATCCACCCACCTCAGCCTCCTAAAGGGCTGAGATTACAGGTGTGAACCACCACACATGGCCCCTTTTTGAAAAATATCTTAAGTCACTACATATTGACTCTATTCCCAGGAAAAAATCATTTCCATTTGAATTTCAATGTGAACTATGTTGGAGACAAACATTTAATAGATAGTATCCATTTGGAGATGATTTCAGAAACCATACATCTACCCCAGTATTTTTTTTTTTAACAATTTGGATGTGAAGGCCCTTGTTTGTTCTTTCAGAGACTTTTCATTCTTTCTGTTGAAAGACACATATCACAGACTTACTCAACAGTGACTTTAATTCACACCTCTCTGTTTGTATCTGGCAAAAATTGATGTGTGTTCGTATGTTTATTGTGGCACTATTCACAATGGCAAAGACTTGGAACCAACCCAAATGTCCATCAATGATAGACTGGATTAAGAAAATGTGGCACATATATACCATGGAATACTATACAGCCATAAAAAAGGATGAATTCATGTCCTTTGCAGGGATATGGATGAAGCTGGAAACCATTATTCTCAGCAAACTATCACAAGGACAGAAAACCAAACACCGCATGTTCTCACTCACAGGTGGGAATTAAACAATGAGATCACTTGGACACAGGGTGGAGAACATCACACACGGGGGCCTGTTGGGGGTGGGGGTAGGGGGAAGGGATAGCATTAGGAGAAATCCCTAATGTAAATGACGAGTTGATGGGTGTAGCAAACCAACATGGCACATGTAAACCTATGTATGAAACCTGCACGTTGTGCACATGTACCCTAGAACTTAGACTATAATAAAAACACACACACACACACAATAAAAATAAATTTAAAAAACAAAAAATAACAAAAAAAAACTGACGTGTGTTATTGAAAGACAGGATTGAGAAAGAGATGAACATAATATCCACTCCAGTTTGTTCCCAAGGCACATATTCTTTCACATTGATTAGGAGACTTATTTAGTCTCTGTCTGGAAATCTTTCTTCCTTTTCGGTAACACTAAGAAGCTGATTTCAACACCTTGGTAAGATTATCCAAATTTCAGATTCTCTGTTGCAGGTCTTTTGTGAACAATATCCTCCTGGCCCTTGGCCAGCCTTCCTGCTCAGAGTGTGCCCTCTTTATGACTAATACCAAAGTTTCTTCATTATTCTGAAAGGTTGCAAATCTACATGACACTGGACCAATCCATATCCATGACTTTCAGGTTGAGGACATAACTTCATTTATGGAGGAAAACATTGTTTTTGTCTTTTTTTTTTTTTTTTTTTTTGAGACGGAGTCTTGCCCTGTAGCCCAGGCTGGAGTGCAGTGGAGCGATCTTTGCTCACTGCAAGCTCCGCCTCCTGGGTTCACGCCATTCTCCTGCCTCAGCTTCCCGAGTAGCTGGGACTACCGGCGCCCACCACCACTCCTGGCTAATTTTTTGTATTTTTAGTAGAGACGGGGTTTCACCGTGTGAGCCAGGATGGTCTCGATCTCCTGACCTCGTGATCCGCCCGCCTCAGCCTCCCAAAGTGCTGGGATTACAGGCGTGAGCTACCGCGCCCAGCCTGGAAAACATTGTTTTTAGAGGATCTTGGTTGATGGACTAATCAAAAGCTGCGCGTATAACTTCAATACACATTAATAAAGTCACTGAGTGGCTTTGGAAACAAGGAATGTGGAACAAATTTACTTCTAACAAATTAAAACACAGATAACCACTTATTATTTTCTCAAAGAAGAAACCATAAAGATCTAAGGTGAAGTCACTCTCCACCCGGCTGTATATGGTGCTGTAGGCTGTTGCCCATGGCTCTCATTTCACGTTGAGCTGGCCAGGGCTACACCAACCTGGAGACCTTGATTCTTATGCATTTCATACTTCAACTTGTATTTGAGCCATTTAGAGTAATCCTAAGGAAATGGAATGCTAAACAACTTATTTTCACCTCCTACTTTTGTCTTCCTGGCGCCCAAATCCCTATTCTGAGTTAGGTTTGCCATCCATGGGGAGCTGGTATAACCTCCTCTGGTTACCTACACAGAAATGACATGCCAGGTATTGTGCTAATCAGGTGTTCAGGGCAGATAAGAGGGACATGGCCCTGGCTCACAGATCCAGATTGTATAGTCTAGTGGGGATAGTCAGACATTAAACCAATAATTACAGTAAAGTGTGATCAAACAATAAAAAGAGCATGTTTTTGCAAAGTAAACATTACCGTGGTTCTCCCAAACACACTCAGATGTGGTTCAAGTCAATGTCCGTAGTAGCTAACAATAGCTACTATTACTGTCAGCTCGTTGTACTAGGACTTTTCTGTGTGTGCTAAGATTTTTTTACAAACATTACCACATTCAATCTTCATCACAAGCCTGGGAGATAGGTATTACTATCCTTATTTTACAAATGAGGAAACTAAAGCTCTGGGAGATTAAATTACTTGTTCCTTCATATCTCAGCCAAGTAAATGGCAGACCCAGGATTTAAAACCCATAACTGTGATTCCAAACCGAAGCTCTTAATTGTCATGCCATCATCCTTTTATGTACACTTTAAGTAAAAGATTTTATAAATATAAAAAACCCAATCAATGCAACATATTTTTAATTGTCATTTCAGAAAGATGGGAGTTGTCTCTCTCCCTGGCTCATTAAGTTCTCAGTGGCTCAAGAGCTTCAGGGCATAGGATTTTTTTCTGAATGCCCTGGGGCTGGCTTTTCTTCTGGCACAAAAAGAGGTGAGGATACTAATTAAAATCAGGGCATGTTGGAGCTGAATAAGGAAAAAACAGCCCCTCCCAAAACAAAGCAAGATCAGTTTTAACAAACGAAAGCACCTCATCCTTTTAAGATCCCCAGAGAAGTGAAGTGACCTTGCTGAAGGTCACAGAGCTAGGAGCCAGGTCTTTTGTCATCCTTCAATATTGTGTTTTTTTCAAACATATTGTCCTGCTCCTCATTTTAATCAAGAGTAGTAACAGCCAAAATACATTTTCCAATTACCTTAAAATAACTAGATAAGTTTTTTTTACAAAGTTTAAAATCCAGAAAGTACACGCATATATTATCAAAGTTAACATTTCAAAATTGAATTCTATTGGTCTAACATAAAACTTTTTCTTCAGTGCATTGTCTTATATTAAATATAATCTAAGGTCTATATAACTGCATGAATTGATTTTATTTTTATATAAATAAGTATTCTACAGCAATTATCTGCCTTTCCCCAAAATACGCCTCATTCTTTTGGGGCCCCAGTTATGTGGGGTGCCCGCTGATCCTGCGTATCTCTCTGAGGCTGCCACGGTCCAGTCTCTCTTATGAGACGCTCAGCCTCCCCCTTTGCTGGGTTCTCTCCCACTGCCTGGCAGATGCCAAAGGACTTCCTACCCAAGGCATCCAATAAGACTTGCAAAATAGTGACAGGTGCCTCCCAAATGGTGCCTAAAGTAGGATGGAAAAATTTAAATTATAAGTGTCTACTTATATATGGAAACTTCATAGAGAATTCTTGCATTTAGGAAACCTAAAATAAAGACATTTGGGAGGGAGTACCTAAACAAAAAAACTGCTTTTCTGTGGCTAGATTATAACAGACATATGACCATTATCCTTCCATGCACTGTGATTTTCATTAGGGTAGTTCAGAATTCTATAAATTGTATATATTAATAACAGGTAACATGGATTGATTACCTACCATGTGTCACTGTGGTGGATGCTTTCTAGATGTTTTCTTTGTATTTTCTAAAATGAACATGTTTCAAGGATTTTATTTAGCTCATTAACTAATTAGGGAAGCAGAAATATTAGGTCTGTGCAAAAGTAATTGCAGTTTTTGCTATTAAAAGTAATGACAAAAACGCAATTACTTTTGCACCAACCTAATATGTTACAAATTGTCCAAAGGTAAATTCAGGAAACATATTTAGGCAATCAGGAATGCTGAAATGAATTTATAAATAAATTTGTAAATTTATAAATTATTATATATTATATATAAATAATTTATATATAACTTATATATAAATAATTTATATATCTTATATATAAATAATTTATATATAACTTATATATAATTTATATATAACTTATATAAATAATTTATATATAACATATATAAATAATTTATATATAACTTATATATAAATTATATATAAATTATATAACATAAATTATTTATAAATTATTATATATAAATTATTTATATATAATTTATATATAAATTATATAATGTAAATTATTTATAAATTATTATATATAAATTATTAATAATTTATGTATAAATTATTATATGAATAATTTATGTATAAATTATTATATGAATAATTTATGTATAAATTATTATATGAATAATTTATGTATAAATTATTATATGAATAATTTATGTATAAATTATTATATGAATAATTTATGTATAAATTATATGAATAATTTATGTATAAATTATTTATAAATTATTTATGTATAAATTATTATATGAATAATTTATGTATAAATTATTTATATAATTATTTATGTATAAATTATTTATATAATTATTTATGTATAAATTATTTATATAATTATTTATGTATAAATTATTATATAAATTATTTATGTATAAATTATTATATAAATTATACATAAATAATTTATGTATAAATTATATATAAATTATTTATAAATAATTTATGTATAAATTATTATATAAATTATTTATAAATTATTTATGTATAAATTATTTATAAATTATTTATGTATAAATTATTTATAAATTATTTATAAATTATTTATGTATAAATTATTTATAAATTATTTATAAATAGATATAAAACTGGTCTATATATATACATATATATGTGTGTATGTGTGTGTGTGTGTATATATATATACATTTTTAAATTATGTATATATTTTATTCCTCCTATCTAACTATCTAATTTCATATCTTTGGGCCAATATCTCCCCAATATGTTATCTTCTCTAATCCTCTTAACATTCAGAACAGGAAATATTACCTCTGTTATCCAGTCAAGGCAACCGCAATATACCTAATATAACAGTAGAGTAAGGGCCAGGACCACGGCCCGGGCCAGGATCTGAGCTGAGTCAAACTCCAAAACCTCATCCTTCTCCTCTCCACCACCTGCCTCTCTAATAGTGTGTAAAGTGATCAGTGAGTGTCTACACGAAGTACTAATTCTTGAAAATTATTCACAGAAATTTAAAAACCATCCACAGTAGGACTAAATCTAATGTTATCTAATCTTTGTTAGCCAAAGTAAACTGTAATGTAAAAGGAACATCTCATGTTCCCAAAGTCACATAGTTCAATTCAAAACCAAATCTGTTGCTTAGCACCATCCATGCCATTGATCTCCATTCGTGTGTGGATAATTGGGGGGTTTGCTTGGCCGTAAGTGAGAAATGAGGTGCCGAGTCATAATAGTTACAGTAGGCACAATAACAGGTTTACATGCAGACTTTGAAGTCTGAATAAACTGACATCACAGAGAAGGCTGTGCTTCAAGATGGGAAATTCCTAAAATAACAAATACTGTCCTGAGATGCCTTAGGGCATGGCCAGTATTGCTAAGCATGGGTCAAGAATCCGTGTGTGGATGTGGGTGTACGTGGCTTTGTGTTGAGGTAAAAATACACAGATGGACTTGCAGCAAAAGAAGCTTGGGTCAATCAAAAGTGAACCTAACATTAGGAGATCGAGACCATCCTGGCTAACACAGTGAAACCCCATCTCTACCAAAAATATAAAAAATTAGCCGGGTGCGCTGGCAAGCGCCTGTAGTCCCAGCTACTCGGGAGACTGAGGCAGGAGAATGGCGTGAACCCAGGAGGCGGAGCTTGCAGTGAGCCGAGATCTTGCCACTGCACTCCAGCCTGGGCGACAGAGCAAGACTCCATCTCAAAAAAAAGTGTATCTGACATTTTATTCAGTCTTCAAGTAGCCTACCTGAACACATTTTAGAATCAAACCAAGAGTATCCAGTTGACAACTTTAAATTATTACTTATCTCTAACTCAATGCTATGACAGAGGTGACCAACAATTTTTAAATTATACAAGCCTTATTTATTTTATTTTATATCTATTTATTTATTTTTTGAGGCAGAGTCTCACTCCCTCTGTTGCCCAGGCTGGAGTGCAGTGGTGCGATCTCAACTCACTGCAACCTCCACCCTCCGGGTTCAAGTGATTCTCCTGCCTCAGCCTCTTGAGTAGCTGGGACTACAAGCACCCGCCACCACACCCAGCTCATTTTTGTATTTTTCGTAGAGTCAGGGTTTCACCTTGTTCGCCAGTCTGGCCTTGAACTACTGACCTCAAATGATCCACCCACATTGGCCTCCCAAAGTGCTGGGATTACAGGCATGAGCCACTGCACCCTGCCAAGCCTTATGGTTTCATGCTAGGTCCCCTTCAAACGTGCCTTCTACTTGAGAGCCAAGTGTCTTAAAACAATTATCTCTTCTACTAGGTCTCCAACATTTCAACATACATTTCTCTGTGGCTAACCTTAATAGACTACATAAGGTAATATACTATACATTAATATACTCTGCATTAGGGTCAGTATCCCTAAAAATAGTAGCTAGCGTTTAGTAAGTGTTTACTATGAACTAGCATGATTCTAAACAGCTGAAGTATACTATCTCATTTAATCCTGACAACAGCCTCCTAGTATGTACTATCCTCATTCTACGGATGAGGGGCACTGGGCACGGAAAGGGTAAGTAACTTCTTCAAAGTTACACAGCTAGAAAGTGGCAGAGCGAGGGTTTACTCTCAGGCAGGCTGGATCCAGAGTCCTTATTCTTGAACAGTGTGCCATGCTGCCTCTCCCTGTTCCTTTAAGCAATCACCACAAGCACGCTCCGTCTTACCATTCTAGGAGATGTGCAGACAGGCAGACAGTCCTACACCACTGCGGATTTACCATCCTTGCTGTAAGGATCATGGAGCATGGGTCCTCTACAAGAGATTCCAAAGTGAGCAACACATGGTTTTGACTTCTAGATGCTTGTGGTCTTGTTTAAGAGAACAACCAATAAATAAGCAGGTGCAAATACCCAGTAGGGTTAGGATGGAAGCACGAGGTAGAAAGGAAGCACCCAAAACAGGGACACCCCGCCCAAAATACAGGTTCTGAAGGCTGATCAGAGGTTAGCCAGGATGTGAAAAGGAGAGGAGCAATGGGGGTAAGAGCTGAATTACCAGAAAGCAGGGCACACTGGCAGAAATTATGATGTCATGCACTAGTCAGTAAAAACAAAAGAGCCCCAAATATTTAGTTCCCAAGCAGATTTTTAGGTCATGCTAGCATAACAAAAGCATCTAAGTAATTCTGGTCATCTGAGGTGGCCTGCACTACTTCTGAACAAACTGAAACCACTGAGTAACACTTTCTTAATATTTAACAGTTGAACCCTGTTTTGTTCTTACCACTTGGCACTTATCTGGAATCTCCTATCTGAGAATATGTGAGATCACTACCAACATTAGTTTATCCTTCAAATAACTTCATGAATGTAGTAAACTTAAATAAACAAACATCCATAATGTATTAAATTATAATAAGTATAGAAGAGAGAAATTAAATATCTTGACAAGGTCACCTGATGAGGTCAATATTCTTTTCAACCTCACCCAGGAAAATCTGCATAGTCTAGAAATTTACTTCTTACATTGTCTAGTGTCCGTTCAACTTGACAACAAGCATGAGATAATTTGACTGAAAGTAGGTAGTTGTTCACATGCAAATCAATAAACGTAATCCATCACATAAACAGAACTAACGACAAAAACCACATGATTATCCCAATAGATGCAAAAAAGGCCTTCGACAAAATTCAGCAGCAATGATGGCCGAATAGGAACAGCTCCGGTCTACAGCTCCCAGCGCGAGCGACGCAGAAGACGGGTGATTTCTGCATTTCCATCTGAGGTACCGTGTTCATCTCACTAGGGAGTGCCAGACAGTGGGCGCAGGTCAGTGGGTGAGCGCACCGTGCGCCAGCCGAAGCAGGGGCGAGGCATTGCCTCACTCGGGAAGCGCAAGGGGTCAGGGAGTTCCCTTTCCAGGGGTGACAGACGGCACCTGGAAAGTCGGGCCACTCCCACCCGAATACTATGTTTTTCCGACGGGCTTAGGAACCGGTGCCCCAGGAGAGTATAGCCCGCACCTGGCTCAGAGGGTCCTACGCCCACTGAGTCTCGCTGATTGCTAGCACAGCAGTCAGAGACCAAACAGCAAGTCGGCAGCGAGGCTGGGGGAGGGGCGCCCGCCATTGCCCAGGCTCGCTTAGGTAAACAAAGCAGCCTGGAAGCTTGAACTGGGTGGAGCCCACCACAGCTCAAGGAGGCCTGCCTGCCTCTGTAGGCTCCACCTCTGGGGGCAGGGCACAGACAAACAAAAAGACAGCAGTAACCTCTGCAGACTTAAATGTCCCTGTCTGACAGCTTTGAGGAGAGCAGTGGTTCTCCCAGCACGCAGCTGGAGATCTGAGAACGGGCTGACTGCCTCCTCAAGTGGGTCCCTGACCCCTGACCCCCGAGCAGCCTAACTGGGAGGCACCCCCCAGCAGGGGCAGACTGACACCTCACACGGCCGGCCAGGTACTCCAACAGACCTGCAGCTGAGGGTCCTGTCTGTTAGAAGGAAAACTAGCAGAAAGGACATCCACACCAAAAACCCATCTGTACATCACCATCATCAAAGACCAAAAGTAGATAAAACCACAAAGATGGGGAAAAAACAGAGCAGAAAAACTGGAAACTCTAAAATGCAGAGCACCTCTCCTCCTCCAAAGGAACGCAGTTCCTCACCAGCAACGGAACAAAGCTGGACGGAGAATGACTTTGATGAGCTGAGAGAAGAAGGCTTCAGACGATCAAATTACTCCGAGCTACGGGAGGATATTCAAATCAAAGGCAAAGAAGTTGAAAACTTTGAAAAAAATTTAGAAGAATGTATAACTAGAATAACCAATACAGAGAAGTGCTTAAAGGAGCTGATGGAGCTGAAAACCAAGGCTCGAGAACTACGTGAAGATTGCAGAAGCCTCAGGAGCCGATGCGATCAAATGGAAGAAAGGGTATCAGCCATGGAAGATGAAATGAATGAAATGAAGCGAGAAGGGAAGTTTAAAGAAAAAAGAATAAAAAGAAATGAGCAAAGCCTCCAAGAAATGTGGGACTATGTGAAAAGACCAAATCTACGTCTGATTGGTGTACCTGAAAGTGACGGGGAGAATGGAAACAAGTTGGAAAACACTCTGCAGGATATTATCCAGGAGAACTTCCCCAATCTAGCAAGGCAGGCCAACATTCAGATTCAGGAAATACAGAGAACGCCACAAAGATACTCTTCGAGAAGAGCAACTCCAAGACACATAATTGTCAGATTCACCAAAGTTGAAATGAAGGAAAAAATGTTAAGGGCAGCCAGAGAGAAAGGACGGGTTCCCATCAAAGGGAAGCCCATCAGACTAACAGCGGATCTCTCGGCAGAAACCCTACAAGCCAGAAGAGAGTGGGGACCAATATTCAACATTCTTAAAGAAAAGAATTTTCAACCCAGAATTTCATATCCTGCCAAACTAAGCTTCATAAGTGAAGGAGAAATAAAATACTTTACAGACAAGCAAATGCTAAGAGATTTTGTCACCACCAGGCCTGCCCTAAAAGAGCTCCTGAAGGAAGCGCTAAACATGGAAAGGCACAACCGGTACCAGCCACTGCAAAATCATACCGAATTGTAAAGACCATCGAGACTAGGAAGGGACTGCATCAACTAACGAGCAAAATAACCAGCTAACGTCATAATGACAGGATCAGATTCACACATAACAATATTAACTTTAAATGTAAATGGACTAAATGCTCCAATTAAAAGACACAGACTGGCAAATTGGATAAAGACTCAAGACCCATCAGTGTGCTGTATTCAGGAAACCCATCTCACGTGCAGAGACACACATAGGCTCAAAATAAAAGGATGGAGGAAGATCTACCAAGCAAATGGAAAACAAAAAAAGGCAGGGGTTGCAATCCTAGTCTCTGATAAAACAGACTTTAAACCAACAAAGATCAAAAGAGACAAAGAAGGCCATTACATAATGGTAAAGGGATTAATTCAACAAGAAGAGCTAACTATCCTAAATACATATGCACCCAATACAGGAGCACCCAGATTCATAAAGCAAGTCCTGAGTGACCTACAAAGAGACTTAGACTCCCAAACATTAATAATGGGAGACTTTAACACCCCACTGTCAACATTAGACAGATCAACGAGACAGAAAATCAACAAGGATACCCAGGAATTGAACTCAGCTCTGCACCAAGCAGACCTAATAGACATCTACAGAACTCTCCACCCCAAATCAACAGAATATACATTTTTTTCAGCACCACACCACACCTATTCCAAAATTGACCATATACTTGGAAGTAAAGCTCTCCTCAATAAATGTAAAAGAACAGAAATTATAACAAACTATCTCTCAGATGACAGTGCAATCAAGCTAGAACTCAGGATTAAGAATCTCACTCAAAACCGCTCAACTACGTGGAAACTGAACAACCTGCTCCTGAATGACTACTGGGTACATAACGAAATGAAGGCAGAAATAAAGATGTTCTTTGAAACCAACGAGAACCAAGACACAACATACCAGAATCTCTGGGATGCATTCAAAGCAGTGTGTAGAGGGAAATTTATAGCACTAAATGCCCACAAGAGAAAGCAGGAAAGATCCAAAATTGACACCCTAACATCACAATTAAAAGAACTAGAAAAGCAAGAGCAAACACATTCAAAAGCTAGCAGAAGGCAAGAAATAACTAAAATCAGAGCAGAACTGAAGGAAATAGAGACACAAAAAACCCTTCAAAAAATAAATGAATCCAGGAGCTGGTTTTTTGAGAGGATCAACAAAATTGATAGACCACTAGCAAGATTAATAAAGAAAAAAAGAGAGAAGAATCAAATAGATGCAATAAAAAATGATAAAGGGGATATCACCACCGATCCCACAGAAATACAAACTACCATCAGAGAATATTACAAACACCTCTACGCAAATAAACTAGAAAATCTAGAAGAAATGGATAAATTCCTCAACACATACACCCTCCCAAGACTAAACCAGGAAGAAGTTGAATCTCTGAATAGACCAATAACAGGATCTGAAATTATGGCAATAATCAATAGCTTACCAACCAAAAAAAGTCCAGGACCAGATGGGTTCACAGCCGAATTCTACCAGAGGTACAAGGAGGAGCTGGTACCATTCCTTCTGAAACTATTCCAATCAATAGAAAAAGAGGGAATCCTCCCTAACTCATTTTATGAGGCCAGCATCATCCTGATACCAAAGCCTGGCAGAGACACAACAAAAAAAGAGAATTTTAGACCAATATCCTTGATGAACATTGATGCAAAAATCCTCAATAAAATACTGGCAAACAGAATCCAGCAGCACATCAAAAAGCTTATCCACCATGATCAAGTGGGCTTCATCCCTGGGATGCAAGGCTGGTTCAATATACGCAAATCAATAAATGTAATCCAGCATATAAACAGAACCAAAGTCAAAAACCACATGATTATCTCAATAGATGCAGAAAAGGCCTTTGACAAAATTCAACAACCCTTCATGCTAAAAACTCTCAATAAATTAGGTATTGATGGGACGTATCTCAAAATAATAAGAGCTATTTATGACAAACCCACAGCCAATATCATACTGAATGGGCAAAAACTGGAAGCATTCCCTTTGAAAACTGGCACAAGACAGGGATGCCCTCTCTCACCACTTCTATTCAACATAGTGTTGGAAGTTCTGGCCAGGGCAATTAGGCAAGAGAAGGAAATCAAGGGTATTCAATTAGGAAAAGAGGAAGTCAAATTGTCCCTGTTTGCAGATGACATGATAGTATATCTAGAAAACCCCATTGTCTCAGCCCAAAATCTCCTTGAGCTGATAAGCAACTTCAGCAAAGTCTCAGGATACAAAATCAATGTACAAAAATCACAAGCATTCTTATACATCAATAACAGACAAACAGAGAGCCAAATCATGAGTGAACTCCCATTCACAATTGCTTCAAAGAGAATAAAATACCTAGGAATCCAACTTACAAGGGATGTGAAGGACCTCTTCAAGGAGAACTACAAACCACTGCTCAAGGAAATAAAAGAGGATACAAACAAATGGAAGAACATTCCATGCTCATGGGTAGGAAGAATCAATATCATGAAAATGGCCATCCTTCCCAAGGTAATTTACAGATTCAATGCCATCCCCATCAAGTTACCAATGACTTTCTTCACAGAATTGGAAAAAACTACTTTAAAGTTCATATGGAACCAAAAAAGAGCCCGCATCGCCAAGTCAATCCTAAGCCAAAAGAACAAAGCTGGAGGCATCACGCTACCTGACTTCAAACTATACTACAAGGCTACAGTAACCAAAACAGCATGGTACTGGTACCAAAACAGAGATATAGATCAATGGAACAGAACAGAGCCCTCAGAAATAACGCCACATATCTACAACTATCTGATCTTTGACAAACCTGACAAAAACAAGAAATGGGGAAAGGATTCCCTATTTAATAAATGGTGCTGGGAAAACTGGCTAGCCATATGTAGAAAGCTGAAACTGGATCCCTTCCTTACACCTTATACAAAAATTAATTCAAGATGGATTAAAGACTTAAATGTTAGACCTAAAACCATAAAAACCCTAGAAGAAAACCTAGGCAATACCATTCAGGACATAGGCATAGGCAAGGACTTCATGTCTAAAACTCCAAAAGCAATGGCAACAAAAGCCAAAATTGACAAATGGGATCTAATTAAACTAAAGAGCTTCTGCACAGCAAAGGAAACTACCATCAGAGTGAACAGGCAACCTACAAAATGGGAGAAAATTTTCGCAACCTACTCATCTGACAAAGGGCTAATATCCAGAATCTACAATGAACTCCAACAAATTTACAAGAAAAAAACAAACAACCCCATCAAAAAGTGGGCAAAGGACATGAACAGACACTTCTCAAAAGAAGACATTTATGCAGCCAAAAAACACATGAAAAAATGCTCACCATCACTGGCCATCAGAGAAATGCAAATCAAAACCACAATGAGATACCATCTCACACCAGTTAGAATGGCAATCATTAAAAAGTCAGGAAACAACAGGTGCTGGAGAGGATGTGGAGAAATAGGAACACTTTTACACTGTTGGTGGGACTGTAAACTAGTTCAACCCTTGTGGAAGTCAGTGTGGCGATTCCTCAGGGATCTAGAACTAGAAATTCCATTTGACCCAGCCATCCCATTACTGGGTATATACCCAAAGGACTATAAATCATGCTGCTATAAAGACACATGCACACGTATGTTTATTGCGGCATTATTCACAATAGCAAAGACTTGGAACCAACCCAAATGTCCAACAATGATAGACTGGATTAAGAAAATGTGGCACATATACACCATGGAATACTATGCAGCCATAAAAAATGATGAGTTCACGTCCTTTGTAGGGACATGGATGAAACTGGAAATCATCATTCTCAGTAAACTATCGCAAGAACAAAAAACCAAACACCGCATATTCTCACTCATAGGTGAGAATTGAACAATGAGAACACATGGACACAGGAAGGGGAACATCACACTTCGGGGACTGTTGTGGGGTGGGGGGAGGGGGGAGGGATAGCATTGGGAGATATACCTAATGCTAGATGACGAGTTGGTGGGTGCAGCGCACCAGCATGGCACATGTATACATATGTAACTTACCTGCACGTTGCGCACATGTACCATAGAGCCTAAAGTATAATAATAATAATAATAATAATAAAAAAAAAAAAAAGAAAAAAAAAAAAAAAAAAAAAAAGAGTGGACCAGGGCTTGGCTCTAGAAATAAAATAATTCAAAGAATATTTTAGAAAGGTCAGTATCCCTGATAACAGACTAAACATACAGAGAGTAGGAAATGAGGATAAACTGTAGATGATCAAGGTAAATAAGGTTACAGAACATGGCTAATAATGGAGAAACTACAAGGGAGAAAATGGGCTTAACATCTACCAACAGATAGATGTTTAACAAAAGGTTATTGTCAGTCACAACGTTTTATATCCTGAGAAGATATCTAGAGAGGACACAGAAAATGTGTTATACAGTGCTTAACCGTAAATAGATGAAAAGACTAAAATTAAGAAATACCCCTCCATGTGGCAATAATAAATTTAAAATTTAACTTCCTAGGAAGGGTGTTAAGTTTTAATTAAGCATCTTTATATCATATGACAAGGAATGCACAGTGTATGTAAATTTACATATTAGTCCTCTCAAGTATTTCATATGAAGGTATCTGCTATACAAAAAGTAGAGTGAAGATGATTGAGATAAAAGACAAAGTATAACAAGAAGAAAATAAACTTCAAATTACCTGCATATAAAAAAAAAAAAAAAAAAATTCAGCAGCAATTCATGCTAAAAACTCTCAATAAACTACGTATTGATAGAACGCATCTCAAAATAATAAGAGCCACTTATGACAAACCCACAGCCAATATCATACTGAATGGGCAAACCTGGAAGCATTCCCTTTGAAAACTGGCACAAGACAAGGATGCCCTCTCTCACCACTCCTATTCAACATAGTGTTGGAAGTTCTGGCCAGGGCAATCAGGCAAGAGAAAGAAATAAAGAGTGCTCAATTAGGAAAAGAGAAAGTCAAATTGTCCCTGTTTGCAGATGACATGATTGTATATTCAGAAAACTCCATCGTCTTAGCCCCAAATCTCCTTAAGCTGATAAGCAACTTCAGCAAAGTTTCAGGATACAAAATCAATGTGCAAAAATCACAAGCATTCCTATACATCAATAACAGACAAACAGAGAGCCAAATAATGAGTGAACTCCCATTCACAATTGCTTCAAAGAGAATACAATATCTAGGAATCCAACTTACAAGGGATGTGAAGGACCTCTTCAAGGAGAACTACAAACCACTGCTCAACAAAATAAAAGAGGACACGAACAAATGGAAGAACATTCCATGCTCATGGATAGAAAGAATCAATATCGTGAAAGTGGACATACTGCCCAAGGTAATTTATAGATTCAGTGCCATCCCCATCAAGCTACCATTGACTTTTTTCACAATATTGGAAAAAATTACTCTAAAATTCATATGAAACCAAAAAGGAGCCCACAAAGCCAAGACAATCCTAAGCAAAAAGAACAAAGCTGGAGGCATCACACTACCTGACTTCAAACTATACTACAAGGCTACAGTAACCAAAACAGTATGGTACTAATACCAAAACAGATATATAGACCAATGGAACAGAACAGAGGCCTCAGAAATAACACCACACATCTACAACCATCTGATCTTTGACAAACCTGACAAAAACAAGAAATGGGGAATGAATTCCCTATTTAATAAATGATGCTGGGAAAACTGGCTAGCCATATGTAAAAGCTGAAACTGGATCCCTTCCTTACACCTTATACAAAAAATTAACTCAAGGTGGATTAAAGACTTAAATGTAAGACATAAAACCATAAAAGCCCTAGAAGAAAACCTAGGCAATACCATTCAGGACATAGGCATGGGCAAAGAGTTCATGACTAAAACACCAAAAGCAATGGCAACAAAAGCCAAAATAGACAAATGAGATCTAATTAAACTAAAGAGCTTCTGCAAAGCAAAAGAAACTGCCATCAGAGTGAACAAGCAACCTACAGAATGGGAGAAAATTTTTGCAATCTACCCATCTGACAAAGGGCTAATATCCAGAATCTACAATGAACTCAAACAAATTTACAAGAAAAAAACAACCCCATCAAAAAGTGGGCAAAGGATATGAACAGACACTTCTCAAAAGAAGACATTTATGCAGCCAACAGACACATGAAAAAATGCTCATCATCACCGCTCATCAGAGAAATGCAAATCAGAACCACAATGAGATACCATCTCATGCCAGTTAGAATGGCGATCATTAAAAAGTCAGGAAACAACAGATGCTGGAGAGGATGTGGAGAAATAGGAATGCTTTTACACTGTTGGTGGGCGTGTAAATTAGTTCAAACATTGTGGAAGACAGTGTGGCAATTCCGCAAGGATCTACAACTAGAAATAGCATTTGACCGAGCGATCCCATTACTGGGTGTATACCAAAAGGATTATAAATCATGCTACTATAAAGACACATGCACATGTATGTTTATTGCAGCACTATTCACAATAGCAAAGAGTTGGAACAAACCCAAATGTCCGTCAATGATGGACTGGATTAAGAAAATGTGGCACATATACACCATGGAATACTATGCAGCCATAAAAAAGGATGAGTTCACGTCCTTGGCAGGGATATGGATGACGCTGGAAACCATCATTCTCAGCAAACTATCACAAGGACAGAAAACCAAACACCGCATGTTCTCACTCATAGGTGGGAAATGAACAATGAGAACACATGGACACAAGGTGGGGAACATCACACACTGGGGCCTGTCAGGGGGTGGGGGGCTGGGGGAGGGATAGCATTAGGAGAAATACCTAATGTCAATGATGAGTTGATGGGTACAGCCAGCCAACATGGTGCATGTATACATACCTATGTAACAAACCTGCATGTGGGGCACATGTACCCTAGAACTTAAATAATAATAAAAGAAAGTAGGTAGTTGTTTATTTCTAACTACTAAGTAGCCACAATGGTGAAAATATTTTATCATATAAAGCTTAAATCCTAAAGTAGAAACCAAATACATGCCAGGAATGAGAAGTGCGACATGATTTTGAAAAGTCTGGAAATAAAAAAGCCTAGAGGATGATAAGACCCCAACACCAGAATATCTGGGCCAAAATATTAACAGTAAATCTCATATACAAAAAAAGAATAAGTCTAAGATAACAATTCTGTTCTACTTCCTCAACCAGAGCAATCAGTTAAGTCATATAACTTTGCATGATTTGAAAAGAAGTTTCTTAATGTTGATCAATTCTTACTTGCAATGGTTTATCTAAGAAAACAAAGCAGGACATTCAGAAAGTTAGTGGTTTGGACAACAAAACAATGAATGGTGGGAATAACGTAATTAAATTTCAACATCCTGGTATGGTGAATCATGCTAAGGAGTACCTATTACTAGAAGCTTGTAGGAGATTTTTTTTTTTCAGATTTGTTAGTTTTTGTTTTAATAAAAAGGAGGAAGTTAGTTTGACACAGCCTAAAGGGAAGAGTTGAAAAACAGTTTTCAAGGCTCTGCAAGAGCTCATGCTGGAGTCATCAAACATAGTCATAGCTCGAATGAAAAAAAGCAAAACAAAAGGGAAAAATAGAGAAATAGCAGAACATGATGAAACTCTTTACAGATTGCAGTTCTGTCAAATGACTGTAACTTGGAAGAAAAATCTTCCCAGATATGTGGTGGGAAAGGAAGGACTTTTAGAGGAACTAGCCACTGAACATAAAGTGCAATACTGCCTGTCATGTGCCTACTGCAATCTTTACTCCAACTCCATGCTAGAAGCCACTCATTTTTTCCTCATCAACAAAGCTCCTCTTGAGTTCCTTGCATATAGCAGGAATGTATAGAGAACTTGGTTCATGAGCTTAGTTGTGTTTTCCTAACTTGGGCAACCAAGATGTGCCTTATATAGAGTTGTCCTGGAAATCTACAAAGAAGATCCAATTAACATAGCATACAAATCTGAAGGAAAAACAACAGCAGCAGCAAAGCAAGAACAACAAAACCAGGCTCTGAGGTCTAAACTCTTTTCCTTAGGGGTTGGGTATTGGAGAGCAAGTATTTGCTCACCAGAAATTTAAACCAGAACATGTGACAAGTCGCTGTCTCTCACTGCGTTTCCTAAGGGCCCAAACACACATGTTCCTGCAGGGAGAGATGGTATTTAGTGGCAGGTAGTTTTTGTAAGATTAATATAAGATAATAATGGGAAGAAGAGAGCTTTCTTGCTCCATCCTCTGGGAGGCTCCCTCTATCCACTGAGACAACAATTATCTCTGCTAATTCTGAAAGGACTAGGTCTACAGATAAGAATTTCACTTCCAGGTACTGTGCTAGGGAAAGAAGATACAGTTGTATAGACGTTTTCTGACCTCAAGGAACTTAATTCTCATGCCAGCTGATTAAGACACCAAAGACACAGAACATTCCTGTAGTGGCATCCTCCACATCCCAGCCCACCTAGGACTGGCCCTGCCACAAGCTTTGATTCTACAACGTATTCCTCTCTAAGTTCACATACAAACAAAAGCAGAAGCATCAATTATCAAATTCCAGCAAATGCTAGCCAAAGAAGTGCTATCCCTAGAATAAGCCAAAATAAAATATTGCTTTAAAGATGACATTTCAGACCTAGGAAATCAGTTCATTTTGTGCTGATAGCCAATTTATAGCTTATTCATCTTCCCAGTTTTTATCCCCTCTACTAGAAGGTGTTGATAAATGGAAACCAAACGAAGTCATGTTAGTTAATTTACTAGTTTTTATACAAGCGTGTTTTGTTTAAATGAGGTCTGAGTTCTTGTGGGTGTCATGTCATTTTTATGCCTCTTTTCTATCATTGTGGGTAATTAGAATCTGATGGTACCTACAATTCTCATGCCTTGA
This sequence comes from Pongo abelii, assembly GCF_028885655.2. Lineage (NCBI taxonomy): Eukaryota > Metazoa > Chordata > Mammalia > Primates > Hominidae > Pongo > Pongo abelii. Next base: position 101,713,859 of record NC_071999.2, on the reverse strand, counting down.
TAATTCCTTGAGCCAACTGGATTTTGTTGAAATCATGGAGGACCTTTCTTTGTGAAAGGCCTGCAGGGAAAACCGAGATGAAGGAGAGAAAGCCCCAATCTCAAGAAGTCAACTCATTCTCAATATCAGGTTTTTTATAGTCTATATTTTCTATAGACCTTGATGCAAAGGGCCTGTTATTTGTAAATATTACCAATGGATAAGCAGTGCTGTTTTTCATGACCCCTGGTTCTTGTGCTTTTAATTACATTAGGTAAATTGGTGAATTATAGGTGTTATATTTTTAAGCCACCGCAGAAAAGAGCTAATAAAGGCATCTATAAAGATAAGCCACATCTTACATACTATACAGAATTAAAAAGCAATCTTAATAATAGTTAATATAACACAATAAGAGCTAATACAAGATGTTTGCTCTGTGCCAATCACATCTATCTATCTCTCTCTCTCTCTCTCTCTGCTCTCTTAACTCTCACAGCAATTCTGAGAGAGGTACTATTATTATCTTTGTTTTACAGATGAGAATACAGACAGAGAGAGAGAGAGAGAGTGGGTAGGCAGACACAGAAAGAGAAATTCCAAGAAGCTAATGAGAATGGAATAGCTCAATGTAGCACTAAGAGGTTGAAAAAGAGGAAAACCTCTCATAGCACCTAATTACTGAACTGAGTTTAATCAAAATCTGAAAAGAGAATAAGAAATTCCAATGGCACTACACTGAATTAGGCGACTGAGCTATAGTAAGCACAGAAAACAGTCACACAAAGATAGGTTTAAGTTACTGTTTGTACACAAATTAGCCTTGACCTTTTAAGGAAAGAGTCCAATGATTTTTAAGATATAGACAAAGGTATCCTTAATAATTGTCAGGAAAATAAAACCAGTAATATAGAAAAGATAATGCAGAAAAGTGAGCAATATATTTAATAAAATAAACCATGAGAAATACAGGTTTGTTGCATATTTATGATATCAAACCCTAAAACAAAAATGTATCATTTAAATGCAATATTTCATTTAAATATCATTAAAATATTTCTAAGCTTCAGAAATACAGCCGTGGTTTTTATTTCAATGTTTGCTGCCAGTACATCTGTGCAAATCTCATCTGACAGATAAGTAGGAGAAAATTAATAAATCAGGACATGTTTTTGTATCATAGGCAGGGGATAAAAAAGTTATATTGAGGTCTAAAACCCATTTAATAAAATTTGTTTTTCTTTCCCATTTAATAAAATTTCTGAATAAAAACTATTTTTAAATGTCTAGAAAAGGCTGGGCATGGTGGTTCATGCCTGTAATCCCAGTACTTTGGGAGGCTGAGGGAGGAGGATCATTGAAGATCAGGAGCTGGAGACAACCCTGGGCAACATAGCAAGACCTGTCTCCACTAAAAAATGTAAAAATTATCCGGGGCTGGGCGCGGTGGCTCACACCTGTAATCCCAGCACTTTGGGAGGCTGAGGCGGGTGGATCATCTGAGGTCAGGAGTTCAAGACCAGCCTGGCCAAAATGGTGAAGCCCTGTCCTTATTAAAAATACAAAAAAATTAGCTGGGCGTGGTGGTGCATGCTTGTAATCCCAGCTACTAAGGAGGCTGAGGCAAGAGAATCGCTTGACCCCGGGAGATGGAGGTTGCAGTAAGTCGAGATTGCACCACTGCACTCCAGCTTGGGCAACAAGAGCAAAAACGCCATCTCAAAAAAAAAAAAAAAAAATTATCTGGTTGTGGCGGCACATATATGTCTCAGCTACTCGGGAGGCTGAGGTGGGAGGATCACTTGAGTGCAGAAGCGCAAGGCTGCAGTCAACTAAGATCACACCACCACACTCCAGCCTGAGTGACAGAAAGAGGCCCTAACTCTTAAAAAAAAAAAAAAAAAAAGGACGAAAGAAACCTCTTGATGAACAGTACATGTAGCATATTGTCACAAAAATTACAAAATAGTGGAATATTAGAAATCATGCTTTTTAAGAGCCAGTGTTCTGAAGTTCAACTGCCTGGTTTGAATCACAGTTCAATCAGCCTACTAGTTTGGTCCAAGTTCCCTTGAACACATCACTTGGCCTCTTTCCTCAATTTAAAAAAAGAGTACCAAGAGGACCTACTTTATAAGGTTGTTGTAAGAATAAAATAAAATAACATAATAAAATAATATTTGCAGTGCTCTGCTTGGCTCCTGGTGGGGACTCAACATGTGCTAGCTATTATTTTCATTATATTTCATGATATAAGCATTTACTATTTATGCATAAGGTACACTTAAGCTAGAACTAGAAAATCAATTTCCTGAAGATTACTAAAACCACCAGAAAAAAAGTAAAGCCCAGCTGACCAGCTATTTCAGTAATATACTTCTTAAAAATTCTATAAAATTTGACCTGAAGTCTAAAATAAAATTACCAGCCTCATTGATAGCAATACACACATAAATACGTGAGGCATCCTAAAGAGGGATGTAGATATATTCTTAGGTAAGACAAAATATTTAATATATTAATTCTGATTTGGTATCCCTGGGGTTTTCCCAATCCAAAGAAATAAGCCTAGGGAAACTATAAAAAGCAACAGCCCACAGTTTAAAAACAACATCAACAAGCAAACTGATCTGTTAATTCCAAAGCATTCATCTGCAAGACCGACCAGCCACATTTGGGTAAAGGTGCCGTGCTCCTACAGCATTTTTCAAAAACCTTGCATCGTATACAGTTTCTTTATAAAGGTTTATTAGGAGGAGCTTGTTAAGACAGTAGTTAATACAGCAAATGTAAAAGACCCAGAAACTAGCATCTGGCAAATATCATTTTGAGTGGGCAACAATCAAGGCAAGGTTTTAATTTTCTATTCGCACACCACATCATTCTTTCCTCCCCGTCTGACACCTTTCACTTTTCCTCTACTTGACCTCAGTTTCATGATGTACAGCAGACGATGAAGTTTATAGTTCTAAATTTGATGCCTTGAACTGTTTAGAGACAAGACAGTGCAACACTAGCAAAGTAATTAAATGCATATTTTGCATATGTGGCATATGACACATTTAATCTTGAATGATGTCATCCGTTACCATTTATCAGTATGTCTTACTTTCAAAAGTCATATAGGAAATTCATGTCTCTTGGTTGAGAATATTAATTTATATACACTTCCTGTGAGCTGGAAACAGACTGAGAAGAGTACTTACTTTTGCTCAACAAAGAGAGGATCAAAGAATTCCGTTGTGATTTTGTTTGCATATAGGGAACAGCCGGTCATTGAGCACAGCCCTAACAAATATCAGAGGGAAAGCACTATGGTTAGTGTGATTTCATTAACATCATCAAGTACCTGGTTTGGAAGAAAGTTACTATTTACCTGACAGTATGAATACAATCCCAGCCAAACAAGCAATTTTAGCTTTGGCTTTATCGGAGCCTCCGACTTTGGTACACTTCATTCCAAAGAGAGCAAATATGGAACCAAAGAAGCCCAGGCTGACAGCAGCGATCATAAGTCCTCTACATGCCTGGATATAACCTGCAATTAGAGTAAGTGATTTACGTTACATAAAGCACGTGGCCGTCCAGGGAGAAATCCTCATTTTACGTTGTCATTCTGGATGTTTGTTTTCCAAAAAGATAACTGTGATGGTGAAAACATGTGGCAAGACAAGCAAGAAAGGAAAGCAAGTTAATCTACAGGGAGTGCCTATTCTAGGTCACACACTGTGAAGTGCAGTTTATGCGGAATCCTCAGGATAGATCTCTAAGTGTTATTTCCATATTCACCGATGAGGAAACTGAGGCACACAAAGGTTATGTGACTTACCAGAGGTGAGTTAGAAAGTGGCAGACATGGATTCCATCCCAAATCAGACTACAAATTCCATATAGTGAAATTCCATAGTGAAAGGTGCCTTTCACTGTGAAAAAACATCATCTGCCACCATCACAACCCTGTAGCTCCTCTGCTCATTGGACCTTCAAAGGGTGTTTTAATGGTTTTGACATTATCAAATGATAAGATTTATAACTGGGTGGCAGAAAGAGCTCCAAAGGGTCAAACTTTCCAATATTAGTGGAAGCTTATTAATACGAGACTAACTGGAATATCACCATGAACCATGGGAGGTCTAAGGGAATATTTTAGTGAAGTACTATTGTTTTCAGGGCGTATATAATAAAACTGGGTTTTAAAAAGCACTATTTTGTAGAAGAGTAATTTACAGTGATTAAGTCAACTGTTCTGCTATAAATGAATGCCTTTAAAGTACCCTAACGAATATGTTCTGTCAGTTCATTTGTTCACCCTTCCTGTGCTATTCATTTTCTTAGTCACATATTTTTATTTGCACAGCCAGGGTACAGGGTAAACTTCAGTGTGGCTTTTGTCCAGGTTTTTACATTAACAGGGTTTAAACTAATAAGCTTTTACCACATAAGCCATTTTCATTTCAGCCTGAAACAATGCCATATTTCAATCTAAAATAGTGATAGTAGCACATACCGGGAGTAAGTAAATATCTGCTAAGCAAATGAACATATATACCTATATCAGGTTTACGTTTGGAATTAAACTTTTTAACTGGAAAAAACCTCTTATGTGCCAGTATATGACAAGTCATTTATTATTGGTGTTCAAGCAGAGCCATGATAAATAAGAATTCCGAGACCATGATAATCATGAATTTAGGGAGTACATACTAGTGGCCTCCAGTTCAGTTTCTTTTGTTCTTTTGTTTTTTTAAGACAGGATCTCACTTTTGCCACCCAGGCTGGAAGGAAGTGGCATAATCATAGCTCACTGCAGCCTCAAATTCCTGGGTTCAAGAGATCCTCCTGCCTTAGCCTTCTGAGTAGCTGAAACCATAGGCATTTGCCACCACCTATGGCTAATTTTTAAATTTTTTTCTAGATACAGGGTTTTGCTATAATGCCCAGATTAGTCTTGAATTCCTGGCCTCAAGTGATCCTCTTGCCTCGGCCTCCCAAAATGCTGGGATTAAAGGCATGAGCCACTGCATCTGGCCCCAGTCTGTGTTTCTTTGGAAAAGAATGAAATTGAAGTTTTAATCCTATTCCTTGGGCCCATTTTTGAAGAGCAAACGGGAGCTGCTCTACTTAATTGTAAACACTTTAGACTCCCACAAATGCAGACTGCAAGGACAGTGACCTTCTATTGTGTAGTGTGAACTATTTCCATACAAAAAACAATTTCACTAACACCGTGGCTATCAAAAACAGCAAAACAAACTTATTTTTAGCAAAACAGGATAATGAAGGCTTCTTTCATAGCAATCATTGTGCTGCAGGGCTATTTGGGTCTCCGCTGCCACATGCTGAACCAGCTCTATTTAAAACTTCAGTCCTCAAGTTCCCCAGCCAGAGCCCAGACAGCAGGTAGAGGTAAGACAGAGAGGGGAAGCCTGTCAGGCCCTTGCAAGTTTCAAGACAGCCTGTGAGGATAACCCAAACTGGTTCATCACTTGCCACCAGGGCTACTCGGACAGTGTATTTTCACTCTTTTTGTGAAATTCATTTTAATCTATGGTTTTGAGGTTTTATAGCTGACTCTGACTGCAGTCATTAAATAAACAAAAAATGGGGGACTCATCTATTTATATGTACTCCCAGAAAACATTAGCATGTACCCTAATTTGCATTGCCTTTAGTTATCTTCCATGCATTGTTAACAGAAAGTGCAAGTTGTCAGGAATTTACCAAAGGTTAAATTCTACAATCTGGTCATTTAGAACGTGGAATGCATTTCCCAGATGATAAACAGTGGGTAGAACCCAGGCTAAACCATTCGATTCTTAATACGACAGGGAAAATAACAGTAGTCTTTAAACTTTATGTAATCACCACTCATAACATTTTTCCCGAGTTTCTCACTTTGAGATGCCCCGTCCCCGCCCTGGTATTGGCAGCAGGACCCGCTTTGGTCTCTTGACGCAAGCATGAGAGGAGAAGTGGGCAGGGCAGATTCTGATCTGGTCAGGTCCTTCTTTTGTGCCAACCAGAACCCGGATTTGGAAAATGAGGTACTTTTCTCCAGCATGAACAGGAGCAATAACTTGTTAATTTTGCGCATGCACAAAGAAGGCAATTTACAAGGACAATCATTGGCCAGATTTTCTGAAATGGAGAGCAAAGAGCAGGGGATAAACTCCCCTGCCAGCCATAAATGTAATGGAGTTGCTTGTAAGCCTGAGATTTGTAAATTCTCAGTGTTCGAAGGCTACCAGTCCTTACAACTGGTAGCCTTGGCTCCACAGATTGGAGCCAAGATGTTTCCAACAAACCCTTTTAGAGTTCATCTTTTGCAAAGCAGACCTCTACAGCCTTGCTTTCTAACAGTTCCTGAGGGCAAAACTTACAAGTAACACCACCAGGAGAAGTGTTAGTAAAAACCTAGTCAAGGAGGCCATTATTTTTGACAGGTCTAATTTACTGACACTGTTAATAGCTAATTAACACATTAAGGTGCTGAGGCATGAACATATTTATTTAGAAGTTCTCTGAAGTATAATTTATAGCTAGTTCTCCTGGGAGAAATGGCAAGCATTCCCACTAGATGGCATACACTAAAAACAAGCTGGCTCAAAATCATTCTCGCTGAAGTTCAAGTGGTACTTTGAAAGGAGTATGGGTTAACAATAAACAGAAATCACAAGCTCATTCAACTGTGAAATTTTCAAATAGTAAAATACAGCGACTTTAAATTAATGAACTCTGTTGGAGGAAACCTTCAAGGTGTTCCTTAAAAGTTAAGTGTTTTCCAAATTATGTGTATTTTCAATTGCAAATCAGCAAAAAACGAAAACATCCATTTAGTGGAGACAATTCGCTAATAGCACCTGTGCTAGTTGATGGATTTAGGGGGGAAAAAAGAATGTGCTTTTCTTTTCCTAGTAGCTTTGTGTACTTCTGCAAATCCTTTGAGAGAACAGTGGTATGGGGAGGGCAGGAACTCTGAGTTTCACCTCTGGTGCTTCTATTTACCTAAGGTATGCCCTTGGTTATAGGACCTAATCTCTTTGAGGCTCAGTTCTCTCATCTGTAAAACAGGGATGGCAGCACCTCCTTCACAGGATGAATAATATGGGTGTCTGCTGAGCAGTAAGAAAGTCATCAAAGCATCCCTTCATATTATAATACTACAATGGATTCTAAGCAGAAATTAGAGCTGGGTTCTTAATATGGCATAATGTTAAATCTAGACATAGAGCTTTGCTAGGCCTCATTAAGGAAAACAAGTGGCAATGATACCCCTAGGGGAGGGGAATCAGAGATGTCTTTATATAAGAAATTTAGGGCTGGGCGCATGGCTCATGCCTGTAATCCCAGCACGTTGAGAGGCAGAGGCGGGCAGATCACTTGAGGTCAGGAGTTCAAGACCAGCTTGGCCAACATGGTGAAACCCTGTCTCTACTAAAAATACAAAAATCAGCCAGGTGTGGCAGTGGGCGCCTGTAATTCCAGCTACTCAGGAGGCTGAGGCAGGAGAATCGCTTGAACCCGGGAGGTGGAAGTTGCAGTGAGCAGAGATCATGCCACGGCACTCTGTCCTGGGCGACAGAGTGAAACTTTGTCTCAAAAAAAAAAAAAAAGAAAAGAAATTCAGAATAATGACCTCGTCGTTTGACTCCAAGAGTTCTTCCACCTGACACAAGACAGGCAAGAGTCACGAGCCTTGTCTCTCCCTTCCTGGATTCTCTTCCCAATCTAGAGCTCATGCCTGGGTTTAAGGGGAGGGCTGTTCTACTCAGGCCACCATGGCCACTTTCTCCAAAGGCAATGTCAGGACCAGCACCCACCAGATGCGGCTGCCCTGGGAACTCAAGGTAGAGAGGACAAACAGAGGGGCCCTACCCTAGAAGCTTCTACTTGCAGGTGGGGGAATCAACTCCCCTCCACAGGAAAAGACAGTTGCGTGACTTAACCCTCCAAAATGTTATTCTGAGAGATACAGAAAAGTAAGTTTGTTTTGCGGTAGGAAATGCCATCTTAAGCCACAGAAGGGAATTCATCAAAAAACAGGCTGATAAATATGATTCTATTACAAATTTCAAAGTCCTGTATGAGAAAAGGCATCATAAATTTAAAAGACAAACAATGGTGTGAGATTGCAACCTGCATAATAAATCAAGGACTGACAAATCATCGAAACCACCAAGGAACAACAGAACCATGGGCCTAAGATATGGACGCCAATTCACAAAAGAGAAAAAAAAATGGTCAGTGAGTTTTGACCATTTTTCTAACCAGTGATTTTGACCATGGCAATAAGGGAAATGCCAACTAAAATGATAAGATGGCTGGGCGCAGTGGCACACACCTATAATCCTGGCACTTTGGGAGACCAAGGAGGGTGGATGACCTGAGGTCAGGAGTTCGCGACCAGCCTAACATGGTGAAACCCTGTCTCTACTAAATACAAAAAAAATTAGCCGGGCATAGTGGCGCATGCTGGTAATCCCAGCTACTTGGGAGGCTGAGACAGGAGAATCACTTGTACCTGGGAGGCGGAGGTTGCAGTCAGCTGAGATTGTGCCACTGCACTCCAGCCTAGGCAACAAGAGCAAAACTCCATCTCAAAAAAAAAAAAAAAAAACTGGATTAACACAGAGTGGTGAGAATGTGGAGAAGCAGGTATTCTCATACACTGTCAGTGGAAAGTAATTTGACAGTATGAACTGAATATTAAAATGCACGTGTATTCTACTGCTCTTACAATACCATTTCTCAGTGGAATGGAGTCTACAGAAATACACACACATACAAAGAGGTGAATATAAGATTTTCAGTAAAGCACCACCAACAAAGAAAAGCTGGAAAAGGTCCAATGTCCACAATGGATCCATGGTTAACTAAGCCATTTTAGGCAGTCTAATGAATATACCATGCAGCAGTTACACAGAGTCAAGTCACTTCTATTAAGTACTGACTTGGAAAAATATACTGATTTTAAAGTGTTGTACAACAGTAGGTAGTGTCATGCCATTTATGTTTTTAAAAGTCATTTTTTAGTCACATGAGCACACAGGAAGGCCATTTTGCAAGTTGGATGGCATAAAAATGTCACTCCTCTCTATTCTCCTCCCAGCTAACCAGGACAACTGTTCCTACTTCCTCTTCACTCCCGGCCCGATCTGCCCCCAAGCAGGTATGGTACCACCTCCACTCTCACTGCAGACACGTAAGAGAAAACTTTATTATTCTGCACTTAATAATATTCATAACGCATTCATTTCCTTCTCTCCCTTGTCCCCCAACTGTCCTACAGAAGGAAGCGTACCTATCTGGCACGCTATCTCAGGGAACAACAGAGTTACAACAGAAGAGTGTTCAGAGGACAGTAACATATTGCTGACTATAAACCACAGGAACAAGAGAATGCCTGTTCATCTACCTGGATGCGTGCTCTACAAACCACAGGAAATTCAACGGTAATGCTGGGGAATAAACACTGTTCCGGCTGCTTATTTTACCGAACAGGACACGGACCCGGGCGCCACCCTTCTAAAACTAGATGCGTATTCCTTACACGGAGGTTCCATCAAATACCACGTTGAGCAACAGTTTGCTTTTCGTGGCAAACCCCATCTTAGAGGAATCAACTATTTTCTTTCATTTACCCAGCTATGTAAACAAAACCTGCAAGTGCGGTAATAAAAGAAAAAGAAACACCTCAAATCTAGAAATATGTAATGTAAATAACTCCTCTTAAGCTTCTGCCAGGATTCGTTTGCTGTAAAATCCTGGAAGCAACGGGCCTAGAACTTGAGCAATCAATGGCACCGGGCTGACATCGGCTGTTGTCTTGAAACTCAACAGAGCCAGAGTTCTGTGTGAATATCCACCAGCTGCTACCAGCATAAGGCCTAGCTAACCGGAGCAACGCCAGGTGAACATCTACAAAGGAACAACCCAGGACAGCTGCAGGCACCGGGGACTCCGATGCAGAACCGGTCAGCTCCCGGCGCCACGCTCGCACGGCCCAAGATTCCCTACCCTCTGCGGACTCATCGCGGCACCGCAAGGGCTATTATTTTCCTAAAACTCGGAGGAAGTGTTTGTAGTGTTGCCTAGGCAGACAAGTTTGTAGAAGCTCTTTAAAGGGAAACAATAACAACAACAAACTCTGCAATATGTTTTCCCGCTTCCAACCTCTCAACCCCCACCCCCGCCTACTTTTTAAAAAACCAACGAAATGGCTCAAGGGACGTCAGGACAATGGATTTGGCTTGCAATGACACCATTTTTTATCAGAACCCAGCCTTCGGGGAACGTAGGGGAGGTGGAGGAGACAAGCCCCTGCAGCATGAACTCTGGGTCCCAGCGGTCCCCAAGATATGGGGGGTGGGGGAGGGCAGCCGCGTCTTCGACTCTCAGGACGGCAGTTTCCCCATCCCCCGACGCCTGGGAGTCACCAACCCGGGCCTGTCTGCGTGTCCCCCCTCCCGGGGTCCCGGGCTTGAACAGGCGCCCCGCGAGACAGCGTCAGGAGAGGGCGGGCAGCAGGGAATGTCCCCGGCTCCCTGAGGCCCTGTGGGGAGAGACGGGTCGGGCCTCAGAGGAGTCCAGTCTAAGGGTCCCGCTGGGGGTATTGGGGGCGAGAGGGTGCCTAGCGGGCCGGCCATCAAGGAAGGAGGGCTGAGGGCGGGGGCCGCGGGGATGCAGACCGTCCAGCGCCAGCATGGAGGGGAAGTCCTTGCAGTTGGAGACGCCAGTGGAGTCGGTAACACACGCCTTCCACAGGTTGGCCCAATAGGTGGCGGTGGTGATGACCGTGCCGTCGATGGTAGACACCTTCCAGTAGTCGGTGGGCAGCGTGGAGGACACCAGTACCCAGCCCGAGATGGAGACCATGAAGGCGATGATCTCCGAAGCCGTGCTAGCCATGCCGCCGGATGCAGCCGCGCTCGCTCTCGGGTTCCCACTCTGCGCCGCGACCCCCGCACTCCCAACCCCGCGGCTCCGCCTCCCGCCTCCGCCTCCGCTCACCGTTCCCGCCCACCGCCCCGCCCAGCGCACCCGGCGCCAGGGGGCGCACGCGACCCCTCACACCCATGCCCTGGCCCTTGATGGGGCTCAGAGGGCTCGCGGTCGCCCCCCGGGTTCTCCACCTGCAGCTGGCCCGCGCCAGCGTGCGGGAGGAAGGCCGGCCTGCGCTCCCCTGAGCCGAAGGGCCGCGGAGAAGGGCTCGCTTGTTGGAGCGGCTCAGGTTCAGACTGGCAACCGGGTGTGGACAGCCTGCTGCGCCCCCACCTCACCACCCCGACCCAGCCCTACCCAAGGCAAATAGCGTGGCTTCCTGACTACCTTGTAGAAGCAGAGCAGGAAAAGCCTTTTGCGTGCCCTGAAAGGACACGGTTTGGTAACTCAGCCCTCGGTTTGCTGAACTCTAAAGGTTTGCGTGCCACGCTTGTTTGGGTGACTCTGTTTGACTTGTCAAGGAGGGATCACTGTGCAGATTCTGGGCTGGAAACCGGCCTTGCCCTCAAAACTCTGCAGTTCTGTTTGGCCTGGTGGTATGCGGAAAGTCATGGCAAAACGGTGCGCGGCACAGGCCTAAAGTCAAGATAGCAGCAGATGGGGCATCCTGACAATCTTGATCTTGCTGGTGTACTCATGCTAATGCACTACGCAGAGGGCATTTGTTTAACACATTTTCCCTGTAGATCCCTTCCAGCTTCCAGGTCTAGAGGCTATTCTATGGAAGGATGCTGTTATCCCAGTCAAAACTGCTATCTTGTCTTTTTTTTTTTAAACCACCTCCATCTCTCACGCCTAATTGAAATATAAACTCATTCATTCCTTCATCCCTTCATTGCTGTCTCAAGGTAAACATAAAGATCAGGGTGTACTTGTGGCTCCTGAAGCCACAAATCTGGGCATAAATGAGAGAACAAGGACACGGGTTATTATTTGTCCACTTAAAGGTTCTTGCAGTTCTTGTTATAAGCTTCCAGGGTTCACTTGTTGCCAAAAGTAAGGAAAGGTCTAAAACCTATCAATCAGTCTGCTGTGATAAATCTCATGCTAACCCTCTGTGTCACTATCTTTAGGTAGAAACACTCTGGTTCAATGTGAAGAATTGCTTAATTTCCCTTTGTCACTTTTTTTTTTTTAACCAAATGGGTGCCCAGTGAAATTAGAGGCAACAAGGTGACTGGAGAAGAAAGGAAGCTGGACATAGAATCATCAAAACTTAGATTGGAAGAATCACTGGAGACCAGCAGGACACGCTCCACACTTAAAACAATTCTCCTGTCTATTTCTAGAGATAATGTCTAGCCCATGCTCCACCCTTCAGGACCAGCAGTTCAGTGCATGGCAACGTATCTATTCTGTTTTTTTCATGTTGTTTTGACAGCCCTTTTAAGAAAGATTTTCTTCCTATTGAGCCCAAATCTGTCTGTCTTCAATGTCTACCCAAATGTTGTAATCTGTGCTCTGAGAACACGAAGTAAGTCCTACTCTTGCAGCCGTGCAGCAGCTGGCAGGTGGTGGGCTTCTGTGTGCTTAACGGTCCCACGGCTTTCGTGAATGGGTACAAGGGTGACAATGCAGACATGGTTACCCTACTGTTCTGCTCTGAACCCCAGCGTGTCCTGATGTATCATGTTAGGTTCACTGGTAAACTAAACTTAAAAACTGAGTTTAAGAAGTATCTTCCTGGCTGGGCGCGGTGGCTCACGCCTGTAATCCCAGCACTTTGGGAGGCCGAGGCGGGCGGATCATGAAGTCAGGAGATCGAGACTACCCTGGCTAACATGGTGAAACCCCGTCTCTACTAAAAATACAAAAAAAAAAAGAAGTATCTTCCTAACCTCTTCCTTCTCATCCTCCTTGCTATGCAAATCAGTCACCTTTGAGCAATGACTACAAAGCATCCTCTATTCTTTTGTATGGCTTGCCTTTTTAAAGTGTTTTATCATCTGTTTTTTTGTCCTCCAGCATATTTCCACTATTATTTCTATGCCATATTCCTTCCTGAATAATCTGCCTATTTCTGATCCAATTACTATTTGAAAAACACAAAACCCATTAACCATAACATTTCTTACTGATTTTTTTAAAATTGCAAATTACACAAATTTAATACTTTATTTCCTGGCCTTGTTTGATAGTCGCTTTGTTGACCGGGGCTTGCCTATGGTAGGAACTCACTAAATTCATTATTTCTTTGTTTTTACTAGACAAAACCCTGACTTACTTTTGACACAAAACAAGTGTAGTGCTGTGACCTTTAAGACTCAAGCACTTCCTAATTTATCACCTAGTTGGCTATAAAGTCCACTGTTTGGATCCAAAGGCACATTGTTTGTTTTAAAGAAAGAACTTTGAAGAATGGTTTGGTGTTTTAAACCAGTCTGCGAAGTTTATTTAACACATAATGTAGCTCTACCTATTATACTTCAAAAATCTATAAACCCAGATTACCGTTGCAACATAGCATCCAGAAGAAACAAATTCTGAATTCCTACTTGGAACACTCTTCTCTCTGCTGCATCGCCACACCACTGAAGCCAGAATCTCTGGGGGTGGCCATAGTAGCAGTATTTCCAAAACTTCTAATGTGTACTCAGGCTGAGAACCACAGCTCTGACCAGTTGAGCTTTGTGTATCTGTGTATAAACAGTTAATTTAGCATAACAGATGGTGGTATGCATCACAGGAAGAAAGAACATGAATCTCATTGTTGAATACTTTGAAAAAAGAAATATTCTATTACTGTAGAGATTGCAACACACAATTTCAACTTAAAAGGGATGGGAAACACCACAAACAATCCATAAATTAAAACTTAAATGGCAGCACTATTAGTTCCTTTGCCAGCTAAAACAGACTAGGGTCGTCATGCCTGCAGACTTGGTTAATTTTCCTTTCTCCTTTCTATGAGGTTGGACAACCTTAAACCCTTTTCTTTATCTTCCCTAGGATGTAGTACATAGTTACTGTGGAAAGCTGTATGTTAAAGGCCATGACTGCCTGACCAAAGAATGAAAAATGTTAACTTTCTTTAATACCTAGATAATATTATGTAATGAATCAAACATTTTTATTTTAGAATGTCATATCTTATGCTTCTCAAGCTAGTTTAGTCAGGAGAATTCTAAAGATATTATGGAGTAGCACATAATCTAAAAAAAGAATGTCCAGAAAATAAAAATGGACCAAATAGAGATTTTTGAAAAGAAGTAATGGATAAATGTCTTGTTTTGCTTTAAGATTATACAGTTCCCAAATAACCTTTGCGGTTAATCTGCAAGCCGATTTACAGAGTACTTTTGACTGATAAATGCTTCCTTATTTTCTTTAGGATTCAGTTCACTGAAATTTCATGAGAAACTATTCTTAATTTAAATATAAAAGTGAATACATCAGAAAAGGTTGCCTCCTTTAAATTATTCAAAGTAACATCTTAGTTAACAGTAGTTTAGTCTTTACAAAAAGCTGTAGATCTTTTCCAGTATGAAAACTACTAACTGATCTATAAATTTGACCCGAAAACATACAATGCCCTGAAACATATTCTAAGCCTTTCTACTTTTGAGGTCTAAGTCACTGAAATTAGCATTGAAAATTATTTCTTTGGCTTATTATGGTTATTAAAGAGAAATAGAGGATCCCCCACCCTGGGGTTGTTCAATAGGAGTGAAAACCAGTTTAGCCAACTAAACAGGAGATTTGCAGAAATTCCTTACTTGAGATTCAGTACACCTACCAAACAACACAGGTGTGCCTTTCAATAGCTCAAGGATTTTCTAAGCATCAGATTTGGTTTCAGTATGCATTAGCTCCTTCCTAGATTCCAGTGAGGTGGCGTGCTGCTAATCAGGTGGGAAGAAACTGAATTCCTGATGATATGGTATTAACTAAAAAAAACAACTGCCCAGGAGCCAAGTATTGTTACACCACGTTAAAGAAGATATTAATGCCGGTACCAAGATATTAAAAGAGCACATCTGTGTTCTTTTTCCTTCCATTTTCCCTAACATTTCATTTATCTTAATGCTTTATGCAAATCCAATGATATTTGTAATCTACTTAGCATGAACGCTACAGAGTGATAGGAATAGTTACAGAATGAACACTTAATTCTCACCATTGCATCACCATTCATATATAAATATATATCTATAATTTTTTTGCAAATTATAACTATACAAACAGTTGCCTTATTTTGTCATTTGGCAACCTGTGAAGTCGTACTCCATCAGAATGTTTCTATGGGCCTATTACAAGTCAGTGCCATATACTTTGTGGATTTGTTTTTCATGCATTCATTTGAAACACACTCATTCCCAATTCTAAATTATCTTAGCAGACTCCTCTTGAGCCCCTGGAGGGGAGGGGTAAGGTTTGGGCCCCAACAGGAATACCCTTCGAGCCTGGAATGACTCTCACTCTGGGATGCTAGAACCTTCCAGGGCTTGTAGACAGGTTGGTTACATTTTGTTTGTCCGTAAGCACTTGATGAATATCAATTTAACCTCCCACCCAGGTCGGGGCAGTATGTTAATTTGTATGTTTTGGGCAAGTGATTTTATGTCTCTGAGTTACAGCTCCCTCATTTGTAAAACAGAGGAGTTATTTTGGGTAGCTTCCGAGACCACTTTCAACTCCAAAAACCCCTGAGTCTAGGATTCCTAATGAACTCAGTCATTCACAGATAACATCAAGGAGAGAAGCAATTTTCCTTTGGTGTCTTTACTGTTTTATTCTCACTCTCTTTCTGCCTCCCTCCTTTGCTAAATTTAAAGGTGGCATCTGTATAGATGTGTATGTGAGAGGCAGCGCATGGAGAAAATCTAAAATCTCTACATGTAGACTTATTGTCACTTTTTCCTTCTGTTTAGGAGAAACGTGATAAAGCATGGTAGTTTCATTCACTTAAGAGTCAGGGAGATATAGCGGACAGAGGGTAGATGATGTAACCAGAAAGATGTGAGATAAAATTCTACCTCTGAATGACCTTGGACAGGTCACCTAATCTCACTCAGCATCACTTCCTCAAGTATAAAGCGGGACTAAATGACAGCTTCTTTCAAAGGCGTTGTGAAGATTAGATACAACGTATATGAAGGACAGGAATGTAGTGGATGCTTAGTAAATAATGAATATTATTCAGTTCATTCATGCCTCTCATTTCCTTATGTCTCTTTAAAGAGATAAAATTACATTTTTCATAAAAGTGGTATTAATCGGTTAGGCTAACAGCAGTAAGTGAATAAGGCTGAAGTGTATTGCAAATCTCAAAGTAGGAAAGCAGAAAGTGTGGAGTCAAATGCCAACATGGAAGGGGCTGGTGCCCAGAGTGAGGGCAGAGGGAGGGAAACCAGAAAGTCAGAGCAGAGGATAGTCCAGGGGAGCAAAGGTGGTGGGGGGTGAGGGGCTTGCAAAGAAAAGTGAGAAATAAAACCGGAGGACAGTTAAATTTAAAAGGGTGAACAGCTGGGTGCCTGTAATCTCTCTCAGCCCCTCCAGAGGCTGAGGCAGCGAGATCACTTGAGCCCAAGAGTTCCAGACCAGCCTGAGTAACATAGGGAGAGCCCCCATCTCTTAAAAAAAAAAAAAAAAAAAAAAAAGTTAGCCAGCGGCCTGTAGTCCCAGCTCTTTGGGAGCATGAGCCAGGAGTTAAAGACCAGCCTGCCTGTCTCTAAAAAAGTAAAAATAAATGAAAGAAGTGACCAATGACAAGGCAGAGAGAGTAAGGGGAACAGAAATTGCAAAGAGAAAAGCAAGGGGCAAGAAATAAAGATAAAGGAGAGAAGAAGCGAGAAATCAAGGGGAGACAGCACTGGGACGAGAAGCTGAGCAGAGGACACTGAGGACAGAGTGAATGATTTCCATAGCCCTTGGTTTTCTCAATGACTAGGTGTAAGGAGTGGGAAGCAATACAGTCTAGTGTCTGTTACCAAATGCAGATACTTGCTCCTCTCCCTAGTCCTCACAATACAGCAGGTGCAAAGTTTATTCCAAACTACTCAGAAGTCCCAAGTTACCATGTGGCTCACATTGTGGGGAAAATCAGAGGAAGTTTAAAATGAATTATTTCAGGGTTAAAAATGCATGTTCTTACAAAAACATACCTATAAGCTAATGCTTCATTTTGAGAGTTTTTTTTCTTCAAAATGTAGGCATTCTCTTATTTCTATCTAATAAACACTGATCTTGGTACCTTTTAACAACTCCATGCAATAGATACTGTTTAATAAAAACTCCATGCAATGGGGTACTATTTTCATTCCCATTGTACAGAAGAGGAAACTGAAGCACAGAGAGATTAATTCACTTGCTCTGGAAGGTGGTGGAGGTGAGGTTTCAATGTAGCCAGCTCAGTTCTAGAGTCTCCACTCCTTGTGAGAAGTTGCCTCCCACCAAGACAACTCTTTGTAGTTTGTGTACAGAGTACAGTCAGTATCTACAGTGTGGAACGAACATGCACAAAATGCATTAAGATAATTCTGAATAACTTGATTTAACTTTATTTTCAGGAAAATTGCTTTTATAATCAGAATTATTTGAACACGGTACGTAGTTTCCTTACTTCATTTCAGTATATGTCTAGATCTTGCAATAAGTGAATTGAAGTTCAATAATATGCTGTTTAATGGTGTCCTGAGCAAGTCTCATTCACTGTGTTAGTTTGGGTCTGGAACGTTTTTCTTTGAGTCCACACACACAGTAAGAGTTCATTAGAGAATTCTTAAATCTGTCTTCTGCGTGCTTTGAGCTCTGGCCCGTGCTCTCAGCCAAACGTAGCTGGCCCAGTGACTTGAATGGGAACGTTCTGCCAGTGAGCACCCATCGTTCTTCCCTGCCATCCTGAGTTGGGGACGTTCTGCGGTGGGTATCATTTACTGTGCTGTGGATGCTCCTTCTCATGTTTATTTCATTTTCTGGTGAAAATATTTAAAAACCAATGGTTTTTAAATAGCCATAAAAAATATTGTTATTTTAAAGGACATCAAACTAAGGTATATATTTTTATTTCTAGAATGCTGAAGTTAGAAAGGACCTTAAAAAAGTTACCTATTCAATTTTTCAAATGAGGAAACTGGGACCCAAAAGTGACTTCTTTTTTTCTTTTATTTTTTGAGACGGAGTTTCGCTCTTGTTGCCCAGCCTGGAGTGCAAAGGCGCGATCTCGGCTCACCGCAACCTCCACCTCTCGGGTTCAAGCGATTCTCCTGCCGCCCGAGTAGCTGGGATAACAGGCATGTGCCACCATGCCTGGGTAATTTTATATTTTTAGTAGAGACAGGGTTTCTCCATGTTGGTCAGGCTGGTTTCGAACTCTTTACCTCAGGTGATCTGCCTGCCTTGGCCTCCGAAAGTGCTGGGATTACAGGTGTGAGCCACTGTGCCCGGACTCTAAAGTGACTTTTTAATGCACATTAGGTCATAAAGTGTATGTTGAAGTAGTATATCAATTGGAATAACATTTTGCATGTTATTAATATTTTTCAAAAATGTATAAATCTGAAAAATTATCAGAGTTTGGTGCTGAAGACAAATCTGAATTAGAAGCAAGATTTGAATAATATTTAAAAGTTGAGCCAGGCGCAGTGGCTCACATCTGCAGTCCCAGCACTTTGGGAGGCTGAGGCAGATGGATCACCTGAGGTCAGGAGTTTGAGACCAGATGGCCAACACGGTGAAACCTTGTCTCTACTAAAAATACAAAAAACTAGCTGGGTGTGGTGGTGCACGCCTGTAATCCCAGCTACTCGGGAGGCTGCGGCAGGAGAATTGGTTGAACCTGGGAGATGGAGGTTGCAGTGAGCTGAGATCGCACCACTGCACTCCAGCTTGGGCAGCAGAGCGAGACTCCATCTCAAAAAAAAAAAAAAGTTGAAAACTACCCTATTTCATCTAGGTTCTCCTCAAAGATTTATTTATGCCCCCCAATAAAATATTTACAAGTGTATTACTAGGAGGCTTCGTGATTCAGGTTCATGCAGTCTGCTCTATACATGACTTCTGAATAGTAACATAGAAAGGAAATCACAGTGGAATTTTATGCTGATAATACGGCAGACTGATAATAGACAAATCTCTCTTTGTGGTTCAAAGCAATAGCTGTTTCTATGATTTAGGGTTTGTGAAGAATGAATAAAAAGATCTAAAGAACAAAGTTGATGTCATGTTTTGCCTGTATTATCATAACTGCCACACCTCTAGGATTTCTGGCATAAATCTTTCTGACAAGCAAACACGCCCTATGTCAGCTGCCTCCCACTATACAATTCATCCATATATGTAATCCTGTAGAGTTAAGCCATGTTTTATTTCCAATCAAAACACCATATGAAAGATTATAGTGTAATTTTTTGACATGCTAAATAAAGCAGCCAATGAAATTTGGTTAAGCAACCTGAATTATACTCTGTTTATTCTTGAGTTTCTAGAGTTCATATACTGTAGAGGAGAAAAGCAAATAATAAAATTTTATTATTTCATATTAATTTCCACATGTGATTGAGAGGATCCAACAAATTAAATAATAGATATTATAGAACTGGGTATACTATAGGCATTTGCTAAATGTTGTTGAATTTAATTTTATTAGTCAAAAAAGGATATATGATTAAGATTGGTAGAATGTTAAGTATGAACTCTCAAAAACATACTGTAAATGTCTAATTTGTATTTGCTCTTTTGAGTATAATCTTCTTACATGAAGAAGGAATGTCATATCCTTTCAAATTAAAATCTTATGAATATAAGGCTTTGTCAGTTTATACTTTAAACAATTAAATTAATCCTCAAATAATTGCTTTTTTGTCTTTTACAATCTATTGCATATATGTATATAAATGTTTATCACTAAACAATTTTTCTACAGATAGTTTGGAATCACACAATATTAATATGAAATGAATAGAAAAATATATGAACTATTAGAAAATATGAGCTAACAGAAAAACATGCTGCATCTTCCTAAATATGAATTTTAGGAATGAAATTTATGAATTTTCCTAATTCATAAACAAACTAATAGAAAAAATAAACTAATAGAAAAACATACTGCATTTTCCTGAATTCATAAACTTTATGAATTTTGGAAAATGCAGTATTTTTTCTTTTAGTTTGTTTTGCTACCAGGAATAGGTATATGGTAACTTCACTCACAGATTAGACTCACCAGTTTCTTATGCTCTTTTTCCTAACAGCCAATTACTTTTGACTTTCAAGACTCTTGTATTTCATTGGCTTAGGGAAAATCAAGCTAAGCCCTAAGTGGTATGTACCTCCACACTTCCACCTATTTTAAATGGCACCATTCTTTGTTACTTAGCACCTGAAAAGCTATGGCTGACTCTCAGTCTCAGGGCAGAAGACTTCTCAAAAGGGTGGATTTTATTTATTTTATTTATTTTTTTTTGAGACAGAGTCTTGCTCTGTCGCCCAGGCTGAAGTGCAAGGGTGCGATTTCAACTCACTGTAACCTCTGCCTCCCAGGTTCAAGCAATTCTCATGCCTCAACCTCCCGAGTAGCTGGGGTTACAGGCATGCGACACTATGCTTGGCTAATTTTTATATTTTTAGTAGAGACAGGGTTTCAACACATTGGCCAAGCTGGTCTCAAACTCCTGACCTCAGGTGACCCTCCTGCCTTGGCCTCCCAAAGTGCTGGGATTACAGGCATGAGCTATCATGCCCAGCCTAAAGGGTGGATTTTACATCTCCATATATACTGGTGTTTGCTTTACCTCTCACTGGACAAATGTGAATGTGAGTTCTTACCATTATTTTTTTGCTATGGTCATAACTATGTCTTTATTATTGTTATTATTATTATTATTATTTTAGACAGAGTCTAGCTCTGTTGCCCAGGCTGGAATGCAGTGGCACCATCTTGGCTCACTGCAACTTCTGCCTCTTGGGTTCAAGAGATTCTCCTGCCTCAGTCCCCCGAGTAGCTGCAACTACAGGCGTGTGCCACCGTGCCCAGCTAATTTTTGTATTTTTAGTACAGATGGGGTTTCACCTTGTTGGCCAGGCTGGTCTTGAACTCCTGACCTCAAGTGATTCACCTGCTTTGGCATCTATGTTCATAACTATGATTATGACCTTTAACTCTCATTTTAAAATTATTTAGTGAATGTAGCATACGTATTTCCAGTGCAGTATTTTATTTCTGGCCAAACTGGGCCAAAGATGAACCATACTTGTGGATATACTTCAAAATCATGTTGAATTTCAAAGTACATACATTCATACTCTACATCAAATAATTCCGTGTACATGAAATAATGGTGTTTAAATGCTGTCACATCCTCCACCTGCCCTAACTCCTGTGGTTGCTGATAAGGTTTGGATCTGTCTGCACCACATCTCATGTAGAATTGTAATTCCCAGTATTGGAGGTGGGGGGAAGCTGATTGGATCATGGGGGTAGATTTCTCACGAATGGTTTAGCACCATCCCCTTGGTGCTGTTCCTGTGATAGTGAATGAGTTCTCGTGAGATCTGGTCATTTAAAAGTGTGTAGCACCTCCCACCTTGCTCTCTTGCTCTTGCTCTTGCTCTGGCCATGTGACCATGTGACATGCAAGCTTCCACTTCATCTTCCGCAATGATTGTGAGTTTCCTGAGGCCTCCCCAGAAGCCAAGTAGATGCCAGCATCATGTTCCTGTACAGCCTGCAAAACCTAGCAATTAAACCTCCTCTCTTTATAAATTACCCAGTCTCAGATATTTATTGCTATGTGAGAATGGACTAACACAGTTGTGAGGTAACAAACATAGAATACATTTTTACATATGAAAAATATAAGGTCAGTTCAGCCTTGGGAGTGTTATTGTTTGTTCTTAATCATTAAACTTGGGTGCTATGTATGGAAATAGCACTGGACTGGCATTTAAAGGACCTGCCGTCTATTCTAGCTGTCACTACCTTGCTGTTCATTTACATTTGATTGGGCCCATTTTTCCCATCTAAAAAGTGAGTGTGGAAAAAAAGTGAGTGTGTCAAAAGGAGTCTCAAAAGCTCTGCCTAGCTCTAGTGATAGAGGAAGTAAATAAAAAATGCTATGGGAGAATATTGTCTCCTCCTCCCCTTCAGACAGTGCAAACAAAGGAAAAACAAGAAGGAACAGGGGAAACAAAGAAAAAAACTAGAAAGAGAGGGAGGCTCAGACGCAGAGTGTGATGGGGTCATTGTACACATATGCAGCTAGCAAGAGAGAGAACCATGGAGAAATCTCTTTCTCACCACTCCAGAGATTTGCTCTTTAGTTTTCAAAGTTCGCTTAAGTTTTGCCCATACTTGCCCCAGCTGCCCCAGTTTCTCCTAATTATGCTCACTTGCGTATAGTTGCCTCTTAATTAGAAGCAAAGAACAGTAACCTGCAGGCTGGTCATTCTGAATTCCTCCCTGCCTCTAACAAGTGTTAGAAAGGAAAGGCAGACGAGTTCCGTTTGTTTTCTGCACAAGGCCTGATTTCCTTTACAACTATTCTCAGGCATTGGTGCCTATGTTTGCTTTCATGGTTGGAATTAAGCATTTGTAGAAGGTCCCTCGGCAGGTTAATGACAGAGCCAGATTTAGCATGCACAGCTGCTGAATTCTCAGTGTGGGCCCTGGGCCACTGGGCCACGTGGCCATTCCACCCAGTGTTCCAAGTCACATACTTGTCAACTGCAAGCCACTTCCTAAGCCAGTAGTTGTGAACAAGCTTTATTAAACATGACACGTCCACAAGAGCAGAACACCCAAACCTCAAAACTTGAAAAATACTACTTATCTCTTCTAGTTCAAGCAAAAAGTGTCACATAGTAATAAACTGGTATCGTCAGTGTCAGTGGAAAAAAGCAATGTCTCTCCCCAACCCCCAATAAAACTTCACTCCCTATATCAATTACTCAAGCTATTAAGTTAGACTAACAGGCTTGATCATATTTTACAGGTGACAAATGTAGCCAACGTTAAGAATTAAAATCACTTCTCATTTCCCAGTCAGAGCCACTAGCTAGCATGCAATTTTGTTTAGTTTTTTGTCTGATATTTTCAAAGAATGCATATATGCCAAGTATTTGTTACCTAATGCATATTAACAACTAAAAAATGGTCTTTTGTAATTAATGTAAGCAGTTCTTAAAAGTAAGCTTTTTTTTTGAGACAGAGTCTGTCTCTGCTCTGCTGCCCAGGCTGGTGTGCAGTGGTGCTATCTTGGCTCACTGCAACCTCCACCTCCCAGGCTCAAGCAATTCTCCTGCCTCAGCCCCCACCAAGTAGCTGAGATTACAGGCGCATGCCACCACGCCAGGCTAATTTATATTTATATTTATATTTATTTATTTATTTATTTATTTATTTATTTATTTGAGACAGAGTCTCCCTCTGTTGCCCAGGCTGGAGTGCAGTGGCGTGATCTTAGCTCACTGCAACCTCCACCTCCCGGGTCCAAGCAATTCTTCTGCCTCAGCCTCCCCAGTAGCTGGGACTACAGGCATGTGCCACCACGCCTGGCTAATTTTTGTATTTTTAGTAGAAACGGGATTTCACCATATTGGCCAGGCTGGTCTTGAACTCCCGACCTCAGGTGATTCACCCACCTCGGCCTCCCAAAGTACTGGGATTACAGGCATGAGCCACCATGCCTGGCCATGCCAGGCCAATTTTTATATTTTTGGCAGAGAAGACGCTTCACCATGTTGCCCAGGCTGGTCTTGAACTC
This sequence comes from Pongo abelii, assembly GCF_028885655.2. Classification (NCBI taxonomy): domain Eukaryota; kingdom Metazoa; phylum Chordata; class Mammalia; order Primates; family Hominidae; genus Pongo; species Pongo abelii. The sequence continues at coordinate 101,690,178 of NC_071999.2, read as the reverse complement.
CTGACTTCCGGTGATCCACCCACCTCGGCCTCCCAAAGTGCTGGTATTACAGGCATGAGCCACCTTGCCCAGCCAAAAGTAAACATGTGTTAAAGGGTCAAGACTATATTTGAAAGCTGAATAAAATACTGTACCCTATGGGATGTTGCAAATTTCTATAGAAACAAGAGAATTATAACTATGGGAGCTGAAAATAATGAGTGCCTTCTTCGTTCCACAGTTTTTCTAAAAAAAAGGAATATGTAAGTGTTCTCAGGACAATATTCTGGAAAGGTAGAAAATACAGTTTCAATAAGAAATAAAGCCATCTTGTAATTAACTTTTTATTACTAACTTACCTTTATATATTATTCAAGCCCTTAAATAATGCAACAACTTTCTTCTAGCTGCTCTTTTCTAATTGACTCCTTTAAAATTTTTATTATAAAATCAGATTCATCTTCTAAGCAAATTAATTCAGAACGTGAATTTTACTCCAATGAATATAGCAAACCTCTTAGTCATGTACCAACTAAAAAATGATCATTTGAGAGAAGGCACATTGAAACAATACTGTATTCCCACATGTCTCAATATAAATACTGAAGGTGAAAACAGATTCAAAATCCAATTGCAATGTCAGCATCCTCACTTTTTCTTCTGTGTTGTTTTAAGAGTCCAGTGACTTTGGTTCCTTTGTACCCTCTACTTTTACATTGCTGTCCTCAAACATTTGATCTGGTTTCTATTCTTGGAGAGCAATAAAATGTTTTAGAAATGTAACAAAGTTCGGCTGGGCGTGGTGGCTCACGCCTGTAATCCCAGCAATTTGGGAGGCCAAGGTGGGTGGATCACCTGAGGTCAGGAGTTCAAGACCAGCCTGGCCAACATGGTGAAACTCCATCTCTACAAAAATACAAAAATTAGCCGGGCATGATGGTGGGTGCCTGTAATCCCAGCTACTCGGGAGGCTGAAGCCAGAGAATCGCTTGAACCCAGGAGGTGGCAGTTGCAGTGAGCTGAGATTGTGCCACTGCACTCCAGCCTGAGCGACAGAGCGAGACTCCATCTCAAAAAAAAAGAGAAATGTTACAAAGTTCAGCATTATCAAACAACTTGAGTACTTAAAAATCGCCTTCTCTGTGGAGTCTACAGGAATGGAATCTAAGGCATTAGGGTTGTTGCCCTAAGGGGGTACAGCAGAACAACAGTGTTGGCTATATCAATAGGCAGAGGAAGAGGAGGAGTCATGGCCTCAGAAATTCAGAAAAGAAAATGTGATCCAGGCTCTACCCTATAGAAGAAGAGATCAGATCTTATGGTCAGGAAAGGAGGAAGCTGGCCAAGATGCAGTGTGAGGATTTCAGAGCGAACACACACATTGACCTTGCAGCTGCATGGGGTGCATGATGAAGGCAGGTTTGGCCACTGACAAGTGGAAATCAATATGATGAATCAATTGATATCACTCTATCATCATATATGGAGAGGAGGTATGAATGCTTGTTGGTAATTAATAGAGTTTGTTGGCTGGGTGTGGTGGCTCATGCCTGTAATGTCAGCACTTTGGGAGTCCAAGGTGGGTGGATCACGAGGTCAGGAGTTCAAGACCAGCCTGGCCAATATAGTGAAACCCCGTCTCTACAAAAAATACAAAAAAAAAAACAGGCGTGGTGGTGGGCGCCTGTAAGGTGCCAGCTACTCTGGAGGCTGAGGCAGGAGAATCGCCTGAACCCAGGAGGCAGAGGTTGCAGTGAGCCAAGATTGCGCCATTGCATGTCTCAAAAACAAACAAAAAAAGAAACAGTTTGTCAATGGGTCACAGATTTGTAATCAAATGAAAGCTGGAAATAATGTTTGGCTCTTGTTGTCATGTTGGTTCTCTACCAACAATTTCTGCAGATCTTCTTGGCAACGTCGTTTTAGACTGGTGCACAAAAAGGGACTATGAATTTAACTCTGCATTTGCCCCCATTTAGTGCTGTGTGTATGTTGCCACTGAAGGATGTAGTTTTGGGTTCTAGTTGATAGCCACCAGTGCTTATCAATTGGCAGATAAAGTTTCAGGGATCCTCTGCTTATAATTGGTTTCACTTTTAGGGGCTGGAAGCCAATCTGAATTACCCAGGTGAGTGTTTGTTACTTGTGGGTGAGTGTTCATGGCTACCGCACCCCAGCAAACTACCAGGCAGGTAGGTATGATGGAAAACCTGGAATTTGGAATCCAAGCCAGTTACAGAAGCAAGAATAAGCACAGGACTTCAAATTTGGAAATGCCATTCTGTGGAGTGAAGTTGTACCCTAATTTATATATTTCAAGTACAGAATTTGGTTAAATGAATTTCTGTTCAGTAAGGGAAACTTGTGGTACATTACTACCATTGAAAAAATGGTTTCGTCTTTGCACTTCCTTCCATTTGCACAGTTCATATTTATGACACCCAATTCTACTTCAGCACCTCTTTGGCATATCATCCCCGTCAGAAAACGTACACAAATTATGGTGGGACTCAAGCTACAGGAATAGCTGAGACCAGAGTTCACTTGATCCCCTCTGTTCGCAATTCATCCTGCCTCCTGTATGCAAGAAGAGCCGTGCATACTGGGTATTCATTGAATTATGAATGTTTCCAGCTCTGGCAACAAAACAAATAACCAACAACCCCTCCAAAACTGATTAGCTATTAACCAACCCCACACAAAGTCTGAACTATATTAACTTCATTAGGCATTCTTTAATCTGTGGTAGAATGGAAATACATCCTAAAATTAGAAGATTGTAAACAGAGAGGTTTTCTTTTCCCCCACTTAATGTTTAATTTTAAAATATTCTATCTTAATTTGATTTGGCTACCCAAAATAGAAAAATGTTAGCTTCAACTTACTTCTTTACTTCAGCAAGCCTTAGCTCTTCTCTGAAACTCCTCTAAAGAAGCAAAAGGCTCTTAATTAGCACACACACAACAGGACAGGATTCACATGCACATGCTGCAGGAATAGTGTTTCTGCATTAAATTACCGCAGCCGTGAAATTTAAATACCAGTAGCAGCAAAGACATTTTGTAAAATACCGCACTATATTTCATGAGAAATTTGCGCCCTCTTTTGGATAAAGATTGTTAAGACATTTCAATATGAACTTTTTAAAAAAGGCATGAAATAAACACAGGAAGGGGAACATCACACTCTGGGGACTGTTGTGGGGTGGGAGCAGGGGGGAGGGATAGCATTGGGAGATATACCTAATGCTAGATGACGAGTTAGTGGGTGAAGCGCACCAGCATGGCACATGTATACATATGTAACTAACCTGCACATTGTGCACATGTACCCTAAAACCTAAAGTATAATAATAATAAATAAAAATAAATAAAAAAAGTAAAAAAAAAAACAAAAAAACAGTTTTATTGTAAGGGCCGTGGGAAAGGACGAGAAAGAACAGGTGTGAGGACATTGCAAAGCCAGCATTAACAGAACTAGAAGGTGAAGATTTTGTAACTGCGACGCTAAGATGGCACTATGAAGGGCCTTGAATTAGGAATCTATCGTTTTCTTTTAATCAAGATGTGTTGGGAAATTGTGCCAATTATTACAAAGTAATGATTTTTAGGACCAATTTTCTCTAGAAAACAGTGGTCAAAGCTCATCTTCCTCTTGAGGCTGTAAGTTTTGTATGGTTAAGGATAAATTGTCCCTTGGGTGATTTTTCTTTTTTCTTTTTTTCAGAGTCTTGCTCTGTCGCCCGGGCTGGAGTGCAGTGGCGTGATCTCAGCTTACTGCAACCTCCACCTCCTGGGTTCAAGCGATCCTCTTGCCTCAGCCTCCCAAGTAGCTGGGATTGCAGGTGTGTGTCACCATGCCCAGCTAATTTTTGTATTTTTAGTAGAGATGGAGTTTCACCACGTGGCTAGGTTGGTCTTGAACTCCTGACCTCAGGTGATCTTTCTGCTTGGATGAAGCAGATATTAAGGACTTTTTTTTTTTTTTCAAGTTTAGGAAAATACACAAATGTATTTAAAGATATCTTGGGAGACATTTTAAACATATTCTTCATTTTTCTTCTTTAACTGACCATCTCAATAGACTTGTCTATTACAGTATCACAGTCTCTCTGTCCACCACCCATCTACTTCTCCATCCACTGCCGTCTTTCCTACCTTTCCCTTTCCACTGAAACACCATAGCCAAAAGTGACAAGTGGTTTTGTGCTACCTGATTTAGTGAACAGTCCCCATTCTTAATCTTGTTAGTTTTCTCTGCACCTTTTACATAGCTGCTCAGTTCCTTCTTTGTGAAATACTTTATTCTTTTGGCTTCCATAGCCCCATTCTTGCCTAAATTTCTCTGCCTGTTCCACGATTCGTCTCCATGTCTCCTCATGGGCTGGTATCCCTAGCATTCTGTACTTGGCACTTACCCCTTTTCACATCACAGTCTTTCCCTGAACCAACTGGTGGCTCCATAATGGGATTCCCTGACCCAGAATCGGTTCTTCTGATTTCCAGGACCTGCCTATGGGACATCTTCTCCTTTCTCCTGGAGGCACGCAGGTATGGAGACCTCAATCATGTCTACAACTAAACCTCTCACTCCCACCTCCCCCGCAGCTCCCTTCTGTATTTTCTCCACTGAACCATGAACCATATTTGTTTGTCTACCCACTCAGTCTGCCAAGCAAGTTATGAGTGTTCCTGAGTCATCTTGGATGCCTCTCTTCCCTCTGTACTCCTCATCACTCAATCTTGTTGATGCTCTTTCTGAACTGCCATGAGTCATTCTCACCTCTCCAGGCCCACACTACTCTTCCCAGTTTAGACCCTCATCACCTCTTCCATCCACTAGCCTGACTGGTCTTCCTGCCCCAGGGCTCACCCCTTCTAATATGACTCCCCAGCTGATTTTCCTGAAAGATAAGCCTGATTGTTTCTCTACCCCTTTAAAACCCTTCACGGGCTCCTCATTACTTGCAGAATGAAATCTGCGTATTTTATCATGACACAAAAGGTATCCCAGGATCTTCAGCCCATCTCCTGCCATGCTCCACCTTGGAATACTCTGCTAGATCATAGCAAGCATGCATGGCAGTGTTCTTCCACCGAGGATGCCTTTTTTGCTTAATTGGCCTGGAGAATTCCTTTTAATTCCTTTTAAAACTTTTAAAATTAAATTACTTTTAATTACTTTTAAAAACTCTTTCCTCCCCCAATAGACCAGGCCTGAGAGTCACTCTCTCATTCTTGGTGGCATGCTTCCATTATTGCATTTACTGCTCAGAATTGGAGTTTGTATCCATGTCTCTGCTGAGCTGTGAGCGCATTGAGAATAAACACAGATTCTTATTCATCCTCACTTTGTTATATTATAACCATGATTGGCTACCATTTATTGAATGCCAGGAGGAAAAAAACCCTGAAGTTTGGAGATATTAGGCAAATTGCTCAAAGATGTATTGCCATTTAGAGGCAGAGTTATAATTTAATCCCCTTTTTAAAAATGATCCAAAACCCATGTTCTTATCAAAATAATGCACTACAACTTAGAGGTTTCCTGGTAATACTCCTACTAGTAGTAGTTATTATAACTATCACTGTGAATCATGCATTATGCTAAATGCTTTATATAATAATCAGTTTCTGAAGATGGAGAATTGATTTGGTTTTTTCAAATTTTTAACGGTTTGATATAAAAAGTTATTTTTAAAAATGTAAAATAACAAAAGATATTTACTAAAGATATTCATAAATTTGACAGGAGTATAGTTAAGCTTAGGTGGACCAGATGACCCACAATATCCCTTACCACATAAGATTTTATAATTCTACGAATATTTTTCCTCTTTTGATTTTAACAAATCTTTTCTTAAATTTATTTTATTAATATATTGTCCTGGCAGTAGCTTCATATGGTTATAAACACGTTTTCTTCTTCTTTTTCTTTCCTATTTAAGGGAAAAAAAAAAAACACCCAATGCTTTCTGTATGTTTTCATACGTAACCTTCTACATAGCAGATGCTGCTAAATTGCTGGGGATATAATGAGAATTAAAAAGGAAATACAGTTCTTTTTCTCACGGAGCTGAAAATCTAGTAGGGGAGACACACATTACCCAAATGATCCCTCAGTGACCATGTAATTATAAACTGAATCAAATGCTCTCTAATAAAGGACTACTGTACTCTGAAACTGTATAACAAAGAACGTGATCTCTGCTCTGGGTCAGGGAGCATGTCCCTGAGGAAATGGGCGGGGGCTGAGGCTTGGTGAATGAGGCGGAATACTCAAGCCTGGTGCTGGGGAGGAGAGCCCGGCAGACGGAGCTGATGTCTGGGTAGAGGGACCTGTGGTGGGAGAAAGAGAGAAGATCAGAGTGGAGGGGAGAAGCAGGGTTGGGGCCTTGAAGGTACTGCTGAGCATCTGGGTCCTTATCCTTACCCTGCATTGCCCGCAGGCCTGACCTTTGCTTCATTCTTCATGGCTGCGCAGTGAGAGTGTGGCCCCTGCAGGTAAGATCTAACTAAGTCTTGGATGTCTCTGTATCCCACCAGGTAGGCAGATAGTAAAAGCTCAATAAATACTTCCTAATTTATTTGACCTACAGGTTTTCCCCTCCACCTTCTTATACCTGTACAATGACTAGAAGAGACTCAAGATACCAGCGTGATTTATTTTTTAATGGATTGAACAAATTAGTTATTTATTATCAAATAGTCCCATTAGAAAACAATTCTGTGAAATGTATTAGGGGATTGTTATATCTAAAGATTATTGAAAACTGGTTCTTTCTTCTAAAAATCAACTTTTGTTTTCCCCAACATTTTCTCATAAAACTTTATAAAATATATAGCAATGTTGAATTTTACAGTAAACACCCCGTATATCATACCCAACACCTACATTCTACCATAAACATTTTATTTGCTTTGCTCTCTCGCTCTGTCTCTCTTCTTCCCCGTCTCCCTCCCTCTATCCATCTTTTTTTTTTTTTTTTTTGGAGTATTTTAAAATAAATTGCAGGCCTCAGTACAATTTTTCCTAAATCCTTCAGCAAGCATATCACTAGCTAGATATTAATATTTAGTTTTTCTTTTGATGTAAAAATTACATACAATGAAATGTATAAATCTTAAGTGTACATTCACTGACTTTTGACAAATGCATACATCTGTGTAAATGAAACAAACACTATCTTTCTAGAAAGTTCTCTCATACTCCTTCCCAGTCGATCCCACTTCCCTCGTTTTTCTTATGTTTTCCACAGTAGACTAGTTTTATCTATTCTAGAACTTTATCTAGATACAATCAAACAGCATGTACTCTTTTGTATAAGGCTTCTTTCATTCAGTATATTTTAAGACTCATCTATGTTGTTGCACATATAAGCAGTTCATGTCTTCTTCTTCTTTTTTTTTTTTTTTTTTTTGTGGAGTCAAGTTCCAGTATCTGAAGATATCAGTTTGTTTATCCATTTTTCTGCAGATTAACATGTGAGCTATTCCCAGTTTTGGGCAAATAAAGCTGCTATGAACATTCTTGTACAATTTTTTTTGTGAACATGTTATCATGGGTAAATATCTAGGATCAGAATTACTGGGTGGGAGGGTAAGAGTATGTTTAGTTTTATAAGAAATTACCTGACCATTTTTCAAAGTGTACTATTTTATATTCCCACTAACCATGTGTGAAACTTTCAGGTACTCTACATTCTTGCCAACGTTTGATGTTATCAGTCTCTTGTTTTAGCCATTCTTGTAGGTATTCAATGATATCTTATTGTGATTTTAATTTTTATTTCCCTGATAACTTCATGATGCTGAGCACTTTTTCATGTGCTTATTGCCCATTCAAATACCTTCTTTTGTGAAGTGCCTGTCCAAATTTTTTGCTCCTTTTCTATTGAGTTGTTTCTTTGTTTTTGTAGGAGCTGTTTCTATACCAGGCTGTTATCAGATATATTCTTAGTGAATGTGTTCTCTCAGTGTGTGGCTTGCCTATTTTCTCAAAGGCATCTTTTGATGAGCAGAAGTTTTAAATGTTGATGACGTCTAAATATATATAAATTTTTTTCTCTTATGGTTATTGCTTTTTTATGACCTATCTTATGAAACTTTTGCAAACCCTTTGATTTTAGCTGGTTTTTATGTGGCCTGTGATCCATCTCTAATTATTGTTTGTTTGGTATGAATCAGGGGTTAGATTCATTTTCCATATGGCTCTTTAGCACCATTTGTTTAAATTCCTGTTGGACTGTTTTGGTGCCTTTGTGGAAAATCAAACACATGTGTAAGCGCAGATCTATTCCTCTATCTTTTTAAAAATGTAAATACTAGCCGGGAGCGGTGGCTCATGCCTGTAATCCCACCACTTTGGGAGGCTGAGATGGGTGGAGGTCAGGAGTTCGAGAGTAGCCTGGCCAGCATAGTGAAACCCCGTCTCTACTAAAAATACAAAAAAAAAAAAAAAAAAAAAAAAAATTAGCCAGGCATGATGGTGGGCGCCTGTAGTCTCAGTTACTTGGGAGGTAGAAGAATCGCTTGAACCCAGGAGGTGGAGGTTGCAGTGAGCTAAGATCGCGCCACTGCACTCCAGTCTGGGTGACAGAGTGAGACCCTGTCTCAAAAAAAAAGGAAATACTGAGCAATCAACATCCAAAAGTTTCCTTCTTTTAATTTAAATTTTACATCCTGTAATCTGGATAAGAATTTAATAATGAGGATATAATGATTTTGACCGCCTACTAGAAAAATTGATGCCCTATGACTTCTTTAAAATATGAATCAATTTGTTCCTCTTTGAGGGATATAACTTTCATATTGCTAATCAAATGCATTGGAATCCTTACTTGAAAATTAAGTTGGCCTCAAAAATGCAAAATAAAAAATTATGTTACTGCCATTATATCCTAATTTAAAGTCTACCATATTTTGTTATTTAAGAAAGATGATCGGCCGGGTGTGGTGGCTCACGCCTGGTAATCCCAGCACTTTGGGAGGCGGAGGCGGGCAGATCATGAGGTCAGGAGATCGAGACCATCCTGGCTAACATGGTGAAACCCTGTCTTTACTAAAAATACAAAAAATAAGCCGGGCGTGGTGGCACACGCCTATAGTCCCAGCTACTCGGGAGACTGAGGCAGGAGAATCGCTTGAACTCGGGAGGCTGAGTGAGCCAAGACTGTGCCGCTGCACTCCAGCCTGGGTGACAGAGTGAGACTCTGTCTCAAAAAAAAAAAAGAAAGATGATCAGTTTCTTCTCATTGGAGTCTAATATGGTTGAAGTGCTAGAGGTGTTTCTAGGAAGGAACTTAGTATATGAACTTAGGTAAGTGAATTTCATCTTTTATTTTTTATTTGTGAAGAAAGAAAATAATTCTTAGACTGTTCCTATTATAATAAGGTATTGTAAAGATCAGTGAATTTCAGGGCCATACTTTAGGAAAACATATGGATAAAACAATAAAAAATATAAGCACAAGGTAGTTGATAAACACAAGATGTTTTCCTTGAATGTCTGTGTAGCAGGTATTTTTCTTTGTGTAAAAGCTTGTAACCATAGCATTAACATTCTCCTTTATGAAATTTGGGATTTGATCTCTTTGCCCTAATGAAGATAGACACACAGGGTCCTTTCGATGAGTATACTCAGGCAGGGAAGGGCGAAGAGTGGTTCTAAGTCCTTCCTGGCAGCCTTTCCTGGGCTTGCCAACCCAGATGGATTTGCCTGCTCTTGAGTCCAGTAATTCAATAGCCTGTTTCCTTCCGGTAGGGATTGCCCAACCACTTACAACCTGCCATGAGTCTTTGTCTCATGCCACTCATAAACGTTGTGGTTTAAACACAAAGAATTTTAACATCTCTCACATCCCAAAGTAAACAGCAGTTCTGGAAATGTCACAGGGCTTTCAGTGCACGAGAAATGGATTCTGTGAGATGGATTTAAATAACTCATGGTCCACTGTGGAAACTTTTTGAAGCCGCTCCCCCTCCTCATTTCCCCCCGTCAAAGCGACTAGGTGAATCAAGAGGAAACAAATAAATGTGCTTGAAAATGTGAACCTAATCACACACTTTCTGGTTGGTGTTTGTGGGCTGTGGGCACTAAAAAGCATTATATGCATGTGGTTTGAGGTTTTAATATGTGAAATTTATTCACCTTTAATATCTTTTTTGATTTAAGTATAATCAACTCAATGTTTTAAATAGTGAAAGTGACCTTCATAATAATTATATCACATTTGACTCTAGGGTAATTTACAATGTTTTCCTCACCAGAATTATTAAAAAGCAGTACCAACTGTTCACATCTAATAAGCTAGTTTCAAGGGAGAGCTATCTCCTGATAACCCAAGAAATAACAATCTTAAACCCTAAATTATTTGGGAAAAAAAGCAAAATTGGAATATTAACTGTAACCTACTTATTTGTACAAAAATCCTGGATATGACCAGAGATTTTTGCACACTTCATGTGGACAAGTAGGGAAAGAAAAGAGATTATCAGTGTCCTACAAAAGACTTTTGGGGAATGGAAAAGGACCACTTCTGCATGAATACTACCTCATGAAGCCAAAAATAATAAGAGTTACAGGAAAGCCAGGTGACTAAATTATTCCAGCCTAGAGGCACGCTCACCTAGAAGCTAAGAATTCTACTGCAAAGGACTGAAGTTCCCAATGCCCTTGAGAGCACCAAAAAAATAACATATTAATAAGGCGAATGGTTCTTAACAATTCCTTTCAAGCCCTGTTTTCTATGTAACACAGTACATTCTTTTGAAAGAAACGTGTTTATTCACTTTAATTAGTTAGAAATCTTACTCCTAAGTAGAAGTATTCCAGAAGATCTGATGAAACACTGCCAATCAAAGGAAAACAAAGCACCACTAACTTACTGATTGAAGAAATAAATTGATCAACAGAGCAAAAAGAGATCTCAATAGTATCTGTTGAATTTTCTTCTGATTATTTTGATAAAATAATCAGATATTCTTCTGATAATTTTAAATTTAGAAATTATAGGTAAATTTATAGGTAACAGCATGCCTCCATATGATATTAACACAAAAATTAAAAAAAAAAAAAAAACTAGACGTGGGCAGCAATATCTAACTGACCCCACCAGTTCTACATTAAAAACAACAACAACAACAAAAACGTTGTTCCCAGCTTTGTTTCAGAAAGAAACAAAACATCCTTGATTGGTCATCACTCAGTTATGTGTCTTGGCACCTTTTCTAACTCTCTGTAGACAACCAATTCATACTATGTTCAAGCTCTAAATATTAGTGACTGTGGTGTCGTAATGACCTTTAACTTGGTGTTGCCAACTTATTGAATAAACTTTTTTTTCTTGCCAAGTACCCATTTAATAAAATGGCTCATTAATGCAGTCAGATCTCCTTCAGTGGCTTTGCCGTGGTGTCTGTACTTGTTCTGCTGCCACGAGCTCCACACATGACATTCTCCCTTTCCTTAGCTTTACTCAATATGGCTATCAGTCTTTCAGGAGAAGGAATCATCTTGTTTATTTCTGCTTGATCTTACTTGTTACTGATACCTTATTTGAATTTATCTTTTGGCAGATGGTTGGATCATCCATCCAGTTCTTTGCTTCCTCTAGCTGATATCCTTCTTTGCTGTACTATATGGGAAAAGCAAGAAATATTTGACACCAAAATGTATGATTCACTCATGTATTAGTCCGTTTTCACACTGCTGATAAAGACATACTCAAGACTGGGTAATTTATAAAGAAAAAGAGGTTTAATGGATTCTCAGTTCCACATGGCTGTGGAGGCCTCACATTCATGGTGGAAGGCAAAAGGCACATCATACATGGAGGCAGGCAAGAGAGAATGAGAACCAAGTGAAAGGGGAAACCCCTTATAAAACCATCAAATCTCATGAGACTTATTCACTACCACAAGAACAGTATGGGGGAAGCCACCCCTATGATTCAGTTATCTCCCACCGTGTCCCTCCCACAACACGTGGGCATTATGGGAGCTACAATTCAAGATGAGAGTTGGGTGAGGACACAGCCAAACCATATCAACTTGCATATGGTGGCATTATAGAGACAGATACAGCCAGTCACATAGGGAAAGGAAAAGGATTTGAACAAAGCCTAGAAACAACTACTTGATGTAGCCAGAAAACATGCTGTCAGATCACAGCACAGATCCTAGAATCAGGAAATCTCCAGGTTGCCACCAATCCTAGCAGTCAATGGTTCAGCATACATCCAATTCAATGATAGCAGTCGAATAGCAAAAAACTTTTCCCTACAAATGTCACACTCCTGTTAGAATGAATGGCTATAGCTGACACATTCTGCCTTTGGATGCATAGAATAATATTTCACTATAAGATGATATACACTGGCCACAGAGTTTTTTTTATTTTGTTTATTTATTTATTTTTGTTGTTGTTGTTTTCGAGACTGAGTCTTGCTCTGTTGCTTAGGCTGGAGTACAATGGTGCAATCTCAGCTCACTGCAGCCTCCAAGTCCCTGATTCAAGTGATTCTCCCGCCTCAGCCTCCTGAGTAGCTGGGATTACAGGCACCCACCATCATGCCCAGCTAATTTTTGGAATTTTTTTTTTTTTTTTTTTGTAGACTTGAGGTTCCACTATGTTTCTCAGGCTGGTCTTGAACTCCTGACCTCAGGTGATCCACCCGCCTCAGTCTCCCAAAGTGCTGGGATTACAGGCGTGAGCCACTGTGCCTGGCCTGTTTTTGTTTTTTCTATATCAGAATTTTAAAGAGAGAAGAAGGTGAACTTCTGGTTAAGGATGGGAGACACACACATTTGTATTTGTTTCCTCATGAAATTTTATTAAAAAGACAGTAAATGGATTTCTTAAAAATTATTGTTGAAAACCATCAAGAATAAAGAGGAAGCAAACAAGAACACAACATTCCTTTTATGAAAGTTGAAAATAACATTCATGAACAGTAAGCTGCCTAACAGAATTGAGAGGTTTGGTCCTAAATTGGCAATAAGGAAAACCAAGAAACAACCCAAATTATCTTGCAGAACTGCTGCAATTAGCAGGCCCCTGGGAGCTTTGGAAGAAGGTGGCAAAAATGGGTCTAAAACAGGAGGATTTGTTGAAGGTCCAATTAGAAGAAGTTTGACACTCATATTTCCTACTCAGCTTTGCTCAATGGGGGCAAATCCTCTCTCCTCACCTGAACAGAAATCTAGAAGTATACTCTCTGGGGTGGATGAAATTTTGGTTGTTGAACTAGGGGACACCTGTTCCAAATGAAGAAGGGAGTCTCATTATCAAAACAGTGTGATTAACTAAAAATTTTACACTAAATGCTAAGACAGCTCTCCTTTCCTTCTCGCCATGTTTATGTATTTATTTATTTATTTGAGATGGAATTTCACTCTTATTGCCCAGGCTGGAGTGCAGTGACGCAATATTGGTTCACTGCAACCTCCACCTCCCGGTTCAAGTGATTCTCCTGCCTCAGCCTCCCAAGTAGCTGTGATTCCAGGTGCCCACCATCATGCCCGGCTAATTTTTGTATTTTTAGTAGAGATGGAGTTTCAGCATGTTGTCCAGGCTGGTCCCTTCTTGCCATTTTTCTACATTTGGTTCCCAAAACACAAAACACTGGCAACCAGGCCTAAACTCCGTATACAAGAGACTGACTGTGAGATCCATCTCTAGAGAATGGACAGGTTCATAAGGAACAACTTAAAGATACTGACATTGAAGTTTCCCTAGTAAAATGGCTCACTACAAATGTCCACTGTGAGCTTCTCAGTGGACAAGTCCATCTACAGTCTCAGAGCTTCTAATGAATTCTTAAATGCCCATGCTGAAGAACTGACTGGCAAACAGTTGAAGAAATTTCCAACAGGGAAGTCAAATGAACAAACAAAGTAACTTGTAACAACTAACATGGAGAAAACGTTAGATGGGGAGAAAAAAAATCTAACAATTATAATTAATATTTTCACAGAAATAAAAGAAAATATTGCATCCATGAGATAAGAACAGCTAAAGAACATTCAGAGAATGCACACAAACACTCTCTTGGAAATTAAAAAAATCATAGTTGAAATAAAAACACAACGGAAGGTTTGAAAGACAAAGTTAACAATATCTTCCAGAAAGAAGTGCGAAAACATTGAGACTTAGAAAGTAGAAGAGAAAGACAAGGAATATAGAAGAATGATCCAGGAGATCCAACATCCAAATAAGAGGATTTATAGACCCAGAATCAGTGAGGAGAAATCCTCACCGCATGGGAAAGTACAGGTGCACAAAGCTAGATGCAAGTTGTTTAGTCAATTTTAATAAGGTTATTCTGCAATCAATAACAACCCGAGAATCTCAGTGGCTTACAACAGTGAAAGTTGGGCTGGGCATGGTAGCTCATCCCTATAATCCCAGCACTCTGGGAGGCTGAGGTTAGTGGATCACTTGAGGCCAGGAGTTCAAGGCCAGCTTGGCCAATATGGCAAAACCTGGTCTCTACTAAAAATACAAAAATTAGCTGGGCGTGGTGGTGCATGCCTGTAATCCCAGCTATTTTGGAGGCTAAGGTATGAGAACAGCTTGAACCAGGAGGTGGAGGTTGCAGTGAGCCGAGATTACGCCACCGTACTCCAGCCTGGGCGATAGAGCAAGACTCTGTCTCACAAAAACAAAAAGAAAAAACAATGAAGATTTATTTATTGCTCACTTACATGTCATTTGGGGTTAGTAGACAACCCACAGAATGGGAAAAAGATATTTGCAAACATGATAAGGATCTAGTGTCCAGAATATATCAAGAACTCTTACAACTCAATAATAAAAAACCAAATAACCCAATTTAGTAATGGACAAAGGACTTGAATAGACATTTCTCCAAAGAAGATATGCAAATAGCCAAGAAACATATGAAAAGATGTTCAATATCATTAGTCATTAGGAAAATGCAAATCAAAATAATAATGAGTTACCATTTCAAACACACTAAGATGGATTTAATTTAAAAGAGTACAAATAGGCCAGGAGTGGTGGCTCATGCCTGTAATCCCAGCACTTTGGGAGGCCGAGGCGGGCAATCACCTGAGGTCGGGAGTTCGAGACTAGCCTGACCAACATGGAGAAACCCCGTCTCCACTAAAAATACAAAATTAGCAGGGCATTGTGGCGCATGCCTGTAATCCCAGCTACTCAGGAGGCTGAGGCAGGAGAATTGCTTGAACCTGGGGGGTGGAGGTTGTGTTGAGCTGAGATCTCGCCATTACACTCCAGCCTGGCCAACAAGAGTGAAACTCTGTCTCAAAAATAAAATAAATAAATAAATAAATAAATAAATAAAATAAAAAATTAAAGAGTACTAAATAACAAATGTTGGTGAGAGCTTGGAGAAATTAGAACCCTCATACATTGCTGGTGAAAATGTAAAATGATGCAGCCGCTGCGGAAAAGAGTCTGGCAGGTTCTCAAAAAGTTAAACCTAGAATTACTATATGACTCAGCAATTATTATCTTCTTGGTATATATCCAAGGTAATTGAAAATGTATGTTCACACAAAAGCTTGTATATGAATGTTCTTAGCAGTGTTATTCACAATAGCCCAAAGGTGGAAATAACCTAAATTTCTATAAACTGAAGAATGGATAAACAAAATGTGGTATTTCCATACAATGGAATATCATTTAACCGAAAAGGGAATGAAATTACATGCTACAACATGAATGACTTTTGAAAGCATTATATTAGCTGAAAGAACCCGGACACAAAGACCACATATTACACAATTCCATGATGTTGGTTGCGCAACATAGTAATATACTAACAGCCACTGACTAATACACTTTAAAGTGGTAAATTTTATGTGACGTATATCTCAAAATAATTAAATAGAAAAACAGAGTTAATGGCTGCTTTTCAAAACATATGAAAGGCCTCATTCATAGACTCAACAAGAAGCCCAACAAATTCCAAACCAAATAAAGAAAAATTCACAACTATAGCCATCATTGTAACAAAACAGAATACCAAAATCAGAGATAAAAATGTTAAAAGCCAGTCGAAGCAGAGTGAGACTCTGTCTCAAAAAAAAAAAAACCAGTCAAAGTACCTAAGACCAAACGTTGGACATATAGCTGACTTTTCAATGGTAATAGTGAAAGCCAGAGGACAATGAAATTATATCTTAAATATGTTAAATGAAATTAGAATTCTATATTCAGTAGACCAGTTGTTCCCAACCAAGGTAATTTTGCTCCCCAGGAGATATTGTTAGTTGACACAACTGAGAAGGGAAGTGATACTGTCATCTCATGTGCAGATGTCAAGGAAAATGCTAAATGTCCTACAATGCACAAGACAGCCCCAACAACAGTTATCTGGCCGAAAATATAAAGCGTGCCAAAGTCAAGAAATCATGCAGTAACATATCTTTCAAAAATGTAAATAAGCCGGGCATTGGTGGCTTGCTCCTGTAATCTCAGCTACTCAGGAGGCTGAGGCAGGAGAATCACTTAAGGCCATGAGTCTGAAAACAGTCTGGGCCACGTAGTGAGACTCTATCTCTAAAAAAGAAGAATGTATATAAAATAAAAAGTATTTGCAGACGAATGTTGAGATAATTGGCTATCAGTAGATCCACATCAAAGGAAATAAATGGCAAATATTTACCTGATCTTTTCAGGTAAAAGAAAATAATCCCACAAGTAAAATTGAAGATGCAGGAAGGACAATGAAAATAGCAAATGTGTGAGTAAACTTAAATGAACGATAATAACATTAAACAACATAACAATTCCTTATGTGGTTTAAAATACATATAGAATTAAAATTACAAGAATTGCATATAGGTCAAGTTGAGAGTAAATGAAATTAAAGTGTTCTGAGATTTTATTTTGGTTCAGAGTGAGAGTGATAGTACCATATAGCATTAGAATCGATAAGTCAGCTGTACTCTAGGGGAACAACTAAGAGACTAGTAAAAGAGTATAAATTATAAATTAACAAAAAAAGATAGAATAATAAGCAAATTAATATGAACGAAGGAAAGAAAGGAGTGGAAAAGGAATATAAAATGTATGGGACAAAAAGAGGGTGAAAACATAGTAAACTTAAATACAAATTATTATCATAAATATATTAGATGTAAATGAACTAAATGTTCCTAAGGGCAAAGAACTAAAGTCAAAGATTTTCAGGCTGAATAAAAAATAAAAAACAAAACCCAAGAGACAAAACAAAAACATGAAGATACAGAAAAGTTGACAGATAAAAAATGAAAAAGATATATAATGTGAATGCTACCTAAAATAAGACTGATGTCTATTAATATTAGACAAACTACTTAGGGCAAAAAATATCATCACACAGTTTAAGAGAGTCACTTTTAATGATGTAAAAAAACCCAATTCATTAGTAATATATAAAAATTCTAAATTAGTATATACTTAATAAAATTGCCTCAAAAAATAAGGTGAAATTGATATAAGTACTACAGGAGACAGATAAATCTACAATCATAATGGGGGGTTTTAGTGTACAATCTAAAAAATTAGTAAAGATATATAAGGCTTGAGAAACACTACCAGCAATCTTTACCTTCTGGATGGCTATACATCACCCAAGAATCACATTTTGAATCAAGCATCCATGGAACATTTACTTGGTAAGCTAGGTCACAAACAAATCTCAATAAATTTCAATGAGTTGGAATCAGAGTATGTTTTCTGACTGCAATAAAATCAAGCTAGAAATTTATAAGAAAAATGTAATAGAAATCCTACACATTTGAAAATAGTTATAAAAATCAGTTGTCAAAAAAGAAATTATAAAATTTAGAATAAATTTTATACTGAATGATAATAAAAATACAAGACATTAAAACTTGTGGAATGCGAGTGAAGCAGTATTTAGAGGAAAGTTATAACCATAAAATGTATATTTTGAAAAAGAAGAATGAGAATTCATCACCCAAGCATGATCTCAAATAAACAGAAAAAGAATAGCAAATTAAAACCAAAGAAATAGTAAAGCAAGCCTTCATGAAACAGGAAACAGAGAACATCAAGAAAGCTAAAAGTTGTTTCTTTGAGGACATTAGACAAACTTCTGGTGAGACTGAGTAAAAAAGAAAAAGAAAAGAAGCAGCACAAACAAATGGTATCATGAAAGAAAAAGGAGGCATCAGTATAGATCCTGCAGTCATTAAAGAAAGAAACAAGATTCATGAATTACTTAAGGCCAATAAATATAAAAATTTAGAAAAAAATGAACAAATTTCTTCCCCAAATTACAATATACCAAAATGAACACAAGAAGAAATAGAAAAATGAAATAGTCCTATAACAATTCATAACTGAGAGGCAATTTAAATCTTTTCCATTAAAAACAAAAAATAAAACCTCTAGGTCCAGATGGGTTTACTGGTAAGAACTACCAAATATTTAAAGAAGAAATAACATCAATCTTATACAAATTCTTCCTGAGAATATGAAGCTGGTATATTTTGATACAAAATCCTAATAAACACATTATAAAAGAAAGGAAAACTACAGAGTGTGTAATTGTCATTCATGAATATAGATGCAAAATTATAAATGAAGTGTTAGCAAACTTATTCCAGTAATATATAAAAAGGATAACATAATTATCAGACTGGTTTTATTTGACATTGCAAAGTTTGGTTTAATATTAGAAAATCAACCAATGTAATTCATCACAGTAACAGATTAAAAGAGAGAAATAATATGACCATCCCAATAGATGTCAAAAAAGCATTGAATAAAATTTGACTCCCACTCATGATTTATAAAAATCTTATCAAAAAAGGAATAGAGAAGAACTCTATGAATCTGATGAAAGTAGATACACATCCCCAAAGCAAACCTTATACTTATTGATAAAACATTGAAAGTTTTTCTTTTGAAATCAGGAACAAAACAAGGATGCGTACTATTGTCACTGCTTTTCAAATTGTACTGTGGCCTAGCCAGTGTTGTAGGCAAGAAAAAGAAACAAATGGTATAAGAACTGGGAAGGAAGAAATGAAATTATTGTCACTCACAAATTATATATGATTGTATGTATACAAAATCCAAGAGAATCTACAGAAAAATTATTAGTATTAATATGAGAGTTTAGCAAGTTTGCTAAATCCAAAGTCAACATATAAAAATTAATTGAATTTCTATGTATATGCATCCAACAACTTTGCTTTTTTTTTTTTTTTTTGAGACAGAGTCTCACTCTGTCACCCAGGCTGGAGTGCACTGCTGTGATCTCGGCTCACTGCAGTCTCTGCGATTCTCCTGCCTCAGCCTCCTAACTAGCTGGGACTACAGGCGCATGCCACTATGCCCAGCTAATTTTTGTATTTTTAGTACAGATGGGGTTCACTATGGTCTTGGTCTCCTGACCTCATGATCCGCCTGCCTCGGCCTTTCAATGTGCTGGGATTACAGGTGTGAGCCACCACGCCCAGCCTCATCCAAACAATTTAAAACATGAACTTGTCCAGGCACTGTAGCTCGCGCCTGTAATCCCAGCACTTTGGGAGGCTGAGGCGGGTGGATCACCAGAGGTCAGGAGTTTGAGACCAGCCTGACCAACATGGTGAAATCCCATCTCTACTAAAAACACAAAATTAGCAGGGCATGGAAGCCAGCACCTGTAATCCCAGCTACTGGGGAGGCTGAGGCAGGAGGATCGCTTGAACCCAGGAGGCAGAGGTTGCAGTGAGCCAAGATTGTGCCATTGCACTCCAGCCTGGGCAACAAGAGTGAAACTCCATCTCTAAATAAGTAAATAAATAAATGGGAACTTTTTTCCATCTAAAAATAGTGAATAACTAGAAGTAAAATTTAAAATAAATATTTGAGATCTCTATGCAAAATGTCTTTAATCATATTAAATGTATACATATATGAAAAAGAAACCTATTTTAATATGGAAATTTTGCTTAAAATCAGTCTATGTAGACAGAGAGACTTTATTAATAACCTAGAAAGATTAATCTGGTATTAGTTCTGATTAGGTTTAGGGTTAGGGTTAATATGGTGGGGTCTATTATGATGCGTGTGAATGCACTCACTAGAGCACAGGCATACGCATGTTCATCTGAACAAACACACACACATGCACACGTACGCACGTGCGCGCACACACACACACACACACTATATTCCCCAAACATTGTAAAGAAAAACAGAAAGTTTTGATTGCATGAGCAGCTCTTTCTTTGCACTTTAGATTTTCATACACTTTTCATATCTGATTTTCATGGATGATTTCCATGGATGATTTTCATGTCTGAATCTCATTTACTTCTTATGTTGTTAAGCTTTCCTCTCCCTTTCCTCTTTACCTAGACCCAGAGATGCTCCTAGTATGTTAGAGCACATTATTTAAATTTAGATTTAATGATATTGACTTCCATTAAC
This sequence comes from Pongo abelii, assembly GCF_028885655.2. Classification (NCBI taxonomy): domain Eukaryota; kingdom Metazoa; phylum Chordata; class Mammalia; order Primates; family Hominidae; genus Pongo; species Pongo abelii. The sequence continues at coordinate 101,669,778 of NC_071999.2, read as the reverse complement.
GCTTTTATTTGTTGTCTTAAAACTCATCCTTGAGCCTACAGCAAAGACTTGCCCTGTGGCAGCTTGGTGCACTGTTAAAAGTTAGGAACTGATAGCTTGAACAAGGACTGAGTTAGAAATTTGTGTCTGCCACTTACTGACTACTTGTATGGCATTGTGAAAATTTCTTCACCTCTCTGGCCAAGGTTTCCACATCTGTAAAATAGAAATAATACCTCCCATTCCTACCTCCAGGGCTATTATGAAGATCTAGGTTGATCAACTGCTATATAAATTCTAGCTAACTGTAGCTAACACTTCCATACCAATTCTCTCCAATTTTCTTTTAAAATGAACAGACCTCAGATTTGTATGTTCCTGCCTAAAGCAGGAAGCATGGATGCAATGGCGGCGGCAGCCCTTTTGTGACCAGACATGAGAGAAAGGCCCGGAGAGTCACAGAGATCTTGCATCCATCTGCTTGTTTAGGTCTCTGGTCCAGCTCAGGGTCACCAACCTTCACACTTCTTGTCTGGTGACAGAAAAAGCACAGATCTTTAAGCCACTGTTACCTGTGTTTTCTATATCTGCAAGTAAATTCAATTCTTAACTAATACACTAAGCTCTAATGAACTTGTATGATGTGCCTGACACTACATTAAGCACCTGATGTGTGTTGTGCTCTTTGATACCCCAGAACATCTCTCCTACAGGACACTGAGGTGCAGAGAGATTAAGCAATTTACTCAAGGTCACATGGCTCTACCGATGCCTGTTACATACTCATGGAGGCCTCAACAATTGATTCCGTTATTTAATTATTGTCAGAAAGATGACACAAGATCACACTCTAAACCAAAATACTTTTGTGACCAACATCAGCCAATATTCTATAGCGCTGACCACATCATTGAGTTACCTAGGGTCCATGTTGCAGCCACTCTGTCTTAGAGCAGTCATCAGGAAGTTGAACTTTCTAAAATTAGACTCTTTTTTTTTTTTTTGAGACAGTCTCGCTCTGTCACTCAGGCTGGAGTGCAGTGGTGCAATCTTGGCTCACTGCAACCTCCGTTTCCAAGGTTCAAGCAATTTTTGTGTCTCAACCTCCTGAATAGCTGGAATTACAGGCATGCGCCACCACCATGCCCAGCTAATTTTTGTATTTTTAGTAGAGATGGGGTTTCACCATGCTGGCCAGGCTCGTCTTGAACTCCTGACCTCAAGCAATCCACCTTCCTCCGCCTCCCAAAGTGCTGGGATTACAGGCATGAACCATCAAACCTGGCCTAAAATCAGACATTTTTATGTATAGATTTTTTTTCTTAATGACTGCAATTGGTAAATCCAGGTTTTGCAAATGTTCTTATGTAAATAATTGTGGATATGATCTATAACAGAACTTTGTGACTTAGATCATCAGTTTTTCTAGGTTTCTTGAAGTGGACCCAAAACTGTTTGAGTAACATCTTGGCCCTGCCTATAAAGATTCTCTGTGAGGACATGATAATAAAAAAGAATAGCGACTAAACACTGAGTGCTAACTATGTGGTAGCCATGCTTCTAATCACTTTACACGCATGCACTCATTCTATCCTCACAACCCTATGGCAGGTAATGTAATTATCACCATTTTTCAGGTGAGAAAATCAAAGCCAAGAAATGTTAAGTTGCTTGTCCCAGACTTCTTAATCACTATAAAACGGGAGAAAAAGAATTTGAACCCTGAAAGGCTGGCTTCAGGAATATGTCCTGTCTAACTTTTAAAATGGACTGTTCATTGATTATCAAACATATACTCAATCTCTCTCTCTTTTTTTTTTTGAGGCGGAGTTTTGCTCTTGTTGTCCAGCTGGAGTGCAATGGCACGATCCCAGCTCACTGCAACCTCTGCCTCCTGGGTTCAAGTGATTCTCCTGCCTTACCCTCCTGAGTAGCTGGGATTACAGGCACCCGCCTCCACGCCCGGCTAATTTTTGCATTTTTAGTAGATGGGGTTTCACCATGTTGACCAGGCTGGTCTCAAACTCCTGACCTCAGGTGATCCACCCGCCTCAGCCTCCCAAAGTGCTGGGATTACAGGCATGAGCCACCGCGCCCGACCTCAGTCTCTCAATTGGTAAGACAGAGTGTCTATGCTTCAGAATCTTGTCAGAAAATTCTCCCTGCATGTTTTAAAATGTGATGTCAAGATACAATCATCATTGACAATTTTCTGAAGAATATGAAGTGTATCCATATCCTTGACTCAAGGCAGTTTCATCATTTGGGACTACAGTGTCTTAGTTCCCTTTGGAACTAAGCTTTTGTTTAGCTTTTAATATTCAATTCAAACATCAACTTTCCTTCCTGGATTGCACCCTTCTCCCACCACCGGATCCCTAGGTTCGGGGGGTGTCTACCCCAACACACTCCCATTGTTTGTCTGTGGGAAGAGCTCCCCAAGGGCAATGGCTGTCCCGACTCATTTGTCTGTATCGCCAGCTCCTAAGCAAGGGCTCAGTAAATGGCCATGGAAGTCAGGAAGAAGGAAGAAAGGAGAGAGGGAAGGAAGTTAGGAAAGAGAAAAATTTAAGAATGAAAAAAACAGAAAGAGATGGAAAGAAGGAAGGAAGGCAGGAAGGGAGAGAAAGAAAGAGAAAGGAAGAGAGGGAGGGCGGGAGGGAGGGAAGAGGACAGGGAAGGAAAGAGAAAGAATGAAAAAGGGAGAGAGAAAGAAAAAAGGGAAAGAGGGAGGTAGGGAGGGAGGGAGGAAGGATGGAAGGAAGGAAGGAAGGAGAGAATCTATTAACTTAGAGAACGGCTTCATCACAATGGTCTGTATGGGTAAATATTGCCCATGGTTTTCAGATCATCCATATGCCTGGATGTAGGAGACACTCTCCCCTCCCACACACATTCTGGTTAAATTTTTGGTTTATAGAGCAAAGAATTCAGAAACTTATATTAAGGATGAAGATCTTAAGAAGATGAGATTCCCCTCCGTGCCCTTCTGTGCACACACAGAGATCCAAAGCCTTTTCCATAGCTGCCTGACAGGTTTCACTGCTGCCCTGAAGAAGTCCTTGAGACTTGCAGCAGGAGAAGGATCTCTGTATAATCTTTGTTTGCCTAATAATAGGGCTTTAAGGGTTTTTAAAAATTGGTTTTCTTTGGGGATCATTTAAATTTCCCATTTCCTTGTAAATATTTTTGGTAAAAACATTATCCTCTTGGATTTCAGAGGAAGTTAAAATAGAAAAAGCTTGAAAGCATTCACAAAGCAATGTGCTCTCAAAACACAGCCATTCATTTGAAGTTGTCTTTTAGTCTGAATCCAAATCCTCCAGTCAATACAAACCTTAATATGCTGCTCGGTCGCTGTGGATCCATTCTGCCTCAAGCTATGAGCTTCAAAATTCTCAAAGAGTTGGACTTCAATGCTGTTTCTTATATTTTATAATACTGTTTAATCTGCCTGAAGGTGTAGGATGTAATGTCATGATACTGTACAAACTTCTGGGCTACTGGCCAACTGATACAGATGAGAAATATTCTATTACTGTTAAGTTGGAGTTCCTTCCTACTATTTCATTGGTATACATTTGTATTCATAGCAATTATTTATTTAAATATTTTAGCACATACAATTTTGAAATTATAAAGGAGATCTTTTTTTTCTTTTTTTCTTGGAGACAGAGTCTTGCTCTGTCACCCAGGCTGGAGTGCAGTGGTGTAATCTCAGCTCACTGCAACCTCCGCCTCCCAGGTTCAATCAATTCTCCTGCCTCAGCCTCCTGAGTAGCTGGGATTACAGGCATGCTCCATCACGCCCAGCTCATTTTTGTATTTTTAGTAGAGACGGGGTTTCACCATGTTGTCCAGGCTGGTCTCAAACTGCTGACCTCAAGTGATCCACCTGCCTGTCAGTTTGGAGCCAAGTAGGCAGAAGGTCAGCAGAGGACTAGAAAGAAACTCTCTGTTCCCAAGCCAGTCAAGCTCCTTCCTCTGGGCTCGCGTTCTACAAGCCATCATCAAGCGAACCAAGCTGGAACTATGTCAGCTGCCTCCCCCGTGCATCTAATCAAGAGGTAGCTAGCTGTGTGACGGGACAGAGAGAAGGTGAGCTCTGAGGTGAATCCAAGACTTTTCAGTGACCACAGTTTCTCTTGGTTAGGGCCCCTGACTCAGAGCCTCACTTCATACAGTGGGGAAGGACCTGTAGGAAAGACTCACATTCATGCCACAAAAGGCAGTCCATTCTGTTCTTGAGTGTAACATCTTTCTGTCTTAAAAATAATAGTAATTAAGGCCAACGCAGGCAGATCATTTGAGGTCAGGAATTCAAGACCAGCCTGGCCAACATGGCAAAACCCCATCTCTACTAAAAATACAAAAAATTAGCTGGGCATGGTGGTGCACGCCTGTAATTTCAGCTGCTCAGGAGCCTGAGGCATGAGAATCGCTTGAACCCAGGAAGTGGAGGTTGCAGTGAGCTGAGATCGTACCACTGCACTCCATCGTGGGTGAGAGAATGACACTCTGTCTTTAAAAAAAAAAAAAAATGTAATTAGCCAGGTGCAGTAGGTTGAGTGCCTCTAGTCCCAGCTCCTCAGGAGGCTAAGATAGGAGGATTGCTTGAGCCCTGCAGTTCAAGGCTATAGTGTGCTATGATCAAGTCTGTGAATAGTCATTGTACTCCAGGTTGGTCAACATAGCAAGACCCCATCTAACAATGATTGCAAGTTGCAGCCAAGTCTCCTGCAAGTTCACCTTCCGTAGTGTATCTCAAATCTGTCTCCTCTTTACCATCTTCAGTGCCATCTCCATGCAAGTCTGCGGGACATCATCTCACAACTGAGATACTGCAATGGCTTCCATGCTTGCCCTTGTCACCTTAAAATTCATCTCCTACTTTGTAACCAGAGTTAGCCTCTTAACTTATAAAGCGAATCATGTCACACACACCCCTATCTGCTTCAACCCCTTAAAGGGCTTTCCATTTCTCTTAACTAAACACCTAAATGCATGACCTTGACCTACAAAGCCCCATGTTCCCTGATCTAGACCTCATCTGGTTTTCATCCCCATCATCGGCTACTCTTACCTGCTGACAAGTGCTAGAAGACCCTTGAGGCTACCTGCCTTAATGACTTTGCACTTAGGGATCCTTTTGTCTGAAACACTTTTACTCCTCTCTTCTCAAACCTTGGGGTCTGTTTAAATATTATCTCCATAGACAGGGTGTCACCCACCCTCTACATAAAAGGTAGCCCAATTCCTCTACCCACCATTATTGGTTGTTTGCTGGTAAACATTGCTAAATGTAATGTAATGTAATGTAATGTTTACCGGCTCTTGAGGGTGGGGTGGGTGGGGTGGGTGGGGTAGGTGGAGGAATCCCTGATTGTTAGTGTTTGCTTATTTCTGTTGTGTAAATTCTCCTACCACAGCTAATTTCTAGCTATCAGTCTGAAGTCAATAGGCTGGAAGGTTTTTTCTCTTTCTTTTTTTCTTTTTTGAGACAGGGTCTTGCTCTGTCACCCAGGCTGGAGTGCAGTGGTGTAATCACAGCTCACTGTAACCTCCACCTCCCAGGCTCAAGCCATCCTCCTGCCTCAGCCTCCAGAAGTAGCTGGGATTACAGGCATGCATCACCATGCCTGGCTAATTTTTTAATTTTTTGTAAAGATGAGGTTTCTCTGTGTTGCCCAGGCTGGTCTTGAATTCCTGAGCTTAAGCCATCCTCCCATCTTGGTCTCCTAAATTGCTGGGATTATAGGCATGAGCCACCGTGCCTGGTAATAGGCTGGAAGAGTTCTGAAGCATAACAATCAGTTCTTGAGAGCTGATGCAAGCTGGCTCCAGCTCTTCACTGCATGATTGTCTCTCATATAGCACTGCTTATTTCCTTTAAGGCACCCATGAAAAGCTGTCAGATTATATATTTGTTTCTACACTTGTTTTTGTGTTTATCTCTATAGACACAGATTTTATAGACAGAGATTACAATGTAAATTCCATGAGAAAAGGTCTATCTCAACCCTAGTCCAATGCTTGTCAATGTAGAGTATATCCAATATGTATTTATGAATGAATGATAAGAGCTCATTCTGTACACGAGTCTTCCCTTTTACAGCCTTTTCATTTTCTTAGTTTTCCTAAGTTTAAAAAAATAATTTTTTATTTCAGGGAAAAAGCTCTATTTTACTGCTTTTAACACCCAGAAGCCAAGAGGGAGAGAGGATGTTGAGCAAGAAGCGTGTGAAAGAAGAAAGGGCTGGAAGCGTTTGTTAGAGGAGTGTCATACAATATGACGTGGAAGGAATTTATAGTTTAAACCCCTCTAGTGAAATGATTTTTAGTCATTTTGTTAATTGGAAAATAAGTTTATCTTTAGCATAGAACACATTCTGCCCCTTGTTACATAAACTACAAAATTTCTTCTTCATCACAGTGCCTCCTGCCCAGCACAGTGCCTGCCAGACAGGGGATATGTAAATAGTAAATAGTAAATAATGCTCTGACTATGGATTCTAAGGGCCGTTCTACAATGGTAGGAAAGTTCCAAATTCAAGCTAATAAAACATTTATTGGATTGGGCATGGTGGCTCATGCCTGTAATCCTAGCACTTTGGGAGGCAGAAGTGGGAGGATCGCTTAAGCCCAGGAGTTCAAGACCAACCTGGGCAGCAATATAGTAAGACTCTGTGCTCCACAAAAAACTTAAAAATTAGCTGGGCGTGGTGGCATGCTCCTGTGGTCCCAGCTACTCAGGAGGCTGATAGGTGGGAGGATCACTTGTGCCCAGGAGGTTGAGGCTGCAGTGAGTCAAGATTGTGCCACTGGACTCCAGCCTGGGCAACAGAGTGAGACCCTGTCTCAAAATTAATAAATAAAAATAAAATAAAACTCTTACTGTGTACCAGGTATTGGTGAAAACAAAAATCAAAACCTGGCACTTTCTGTGGGTGAAAAGCTGATTTTTCCCTAATTAGGTTCAGTCTATTTTCCTAAGGAAGCCTATAGGGTCGTAAGCCTGGACACAAAAGTGTAGTGCTCTAGCCTGATTGAAAGCATGGCCAGCGTGGTGGAGGTGGCAGAGAGGAGACAGTACCAGGTAACTGGGGGACGTGGCACAGGGCTGCAGCTGATACTGCTCTGGGCCCCTGGGAAATTCCCAGGACAGCATCCTGTGTGGCACAAACTAAAATACAGTCCTTGGGTGAAATCATCTCCCTCAAGGGAAGTTAAAACATTCGCTATCCCCCTATTCTCCAATCTCTCCCTTCCTAGACTTGTTGGCCAAACACATTGCTCACATTTACATCGAAAACAGATACACAAACCCAAAACAAACAAACCAAAAACAACAAAAAAGGAGAGAGAATCTTTATCTAAGATGACTTTTCTTAGTTGTATCATTGGTCCTAGCCTTGTTGGTCAAACACATTGCTCGTATTAACATCAAAAACAGATATACAAACAGAACACAAACAAAAACCAAAAAAAAAAAAAAAAAAAAAGGAGAGAGAATCTTTGTCTAAGATGACTTTTCTTTGTTGTATCATTGGTCTTAGCCTTGTTGGTCAAACACATTGCTCATATTAACATCAAAAACAGATATACAAACAGAACACAAACAAACAAACAAACAAAAAAAAAGGAGAGAGAATCTTTGTCTAAGATGACTTTTCCTAGTTATATCATTGGTCTTAGCCTTGTTGGTCAAACACATTGCTCATATTAACATCAAAAACAGATATACAAACAGAACACAAACAAACAAAAACCAAAAAACAAAAAAAAAGGAGAGAGAATCTTTGTCTAAGATGACTTTTCCTACTTATATCATTGGCCTGGATCTGAAACACCAAAGGAGAAGCTTCCTCCCCTCTTCTTTCTCTCACCTCTGCCTACTGCAGAAAACTCTTTCACAAAGAAACACTTTTGTATGAAACCAGTTTCCTTCACATCACTCAAGTTTCTCAACACTTGTTCTGTTAATAAACAAACATAGGTTTGAAAGTCTTCCTTGTTTTAGGACTTTCAAACCTATGTTTGTTTATTAACAGAACAAGGATTTAGGGTTTTTTTTCTCTTTCCTTTTTTGTTCTCTGCCATTCTATCATAGGTTTTGCTTTTTCACCTAAAGAAAATCCCACAATGGCTTGGATAAATGATACTAATCTGTATTTACAGTATCTCACTTTACTTCTTGCTATTTTGAGTTCTTACAGTTGACTGACTTTCAGATGTATGAAAAAATTGGACCAAGTTCTTGAAAAACTGGTTGTCAAATCCTAATTCTGTAGATGTTCCAAGAATTCTTGAGCTTTAAAAAATGATCCTTGACATGAAATGTTTTATTTTCTAGAAAATTCTTATGCCTGACAAATACATCATATTCATAGAGTACTTTTATATTAGATTTCAGGTGCTTTACTTTTTTTGGCTGACAGAGCGTTTCCAACACCCTGAAAATTTTCTTAGTACCTTTGTTTTATACTTGGAGGACTAAGGCTTGAATAACTTGTCTCACATAGCAAGGTAGTCAGTAATGGAGTAAGTTTCCAACTGGTTTATTGGAGACTTACTGGTTCATTGGAGACTTACTCCAACAAATTTTCACTTAATTTCCTAGCAATATAATTTATGAATTATCAATATTAAAATATTTCTTTATTGTGCAAAGAAATTTTATGTGCTTCCAAGAATCGTTTTCATAGTGTATAAAAGAGAATATACATATTTTATATAATTATATATACATATTGTATGTATATACTTAAGCCATAAAAACAATTCAAACATGAGGGTATAGAAAAGATTATGATAAGGCAAATGAACAAAGGCTTAATAAATAAGCAGGTAATCAAATGTTCAAAAATCAATGCTATGTAAAGATAAGATCTTTACCTTTAAAACATTTACCATTAACCTGGGAAAACAGAAAACAAACAGTCTCTAATTGATGCCAGCACAAAGAACTAGAGTCCTTGTGCAAAATACAAAGACCTTCTGGAAATGGCAAAGGAAAGAATGAATTCATAAACATTAAAGTGTGCTCAGAGGGGTCAGGACTGAAGGGGTGGCCTGCCCCTCCACACCTGTGGGTATTTCTAGTGGGGTGGGACGAGAGACTGAGAAAAGAAATGAGGCACAGAGACAAAGTATAGAGAAACAATAGTGGGCCCAGGGGACCGGTGCTCAGCATACCAAGTACCTGCACTGGCACTGGCCTCTGAGTTCCCTCAGTGTTTATTGATTATTATTTTCATTATTTCAGCAAAAATGAATGTAGAAGGAGAGCAGGGTGATAATAAGGAGAAGGTCAGCAAAAAACATGTGAGCAAAACAATCTATATCATAATTAAGTTCAGGGGAAGGTACTATGCCTGGATGTGCACGTAAGCCAGATTTATGTTTCTCTCCACCCAAACATCTCAGCAGAGTAAAGAATAACAAGGCAGCATTGCTGCAAACATGTCTCACCTCCCACCATAGGGCAGTTTTTCTCCTATCTCAGAATTGAACAAATGTACAATCGGGTTTTATACTGAGACATTGAGTTCCCAGGGGCAGGCAGGAGACAGTGGCCTTCCTCTATCTCAACTGCAAGAGGCTTTCCTCTTTTACTGACCCACCTCAGCACAGACCCTTTACGGGTGTTGGGCTGGGGGACAGTCAGGTCCTTCTCATCCCACGAGGCCATATTTCAGACTATCACATGGGGAGAAACCTCCGACAATACCCCGCTTTCAAGGGCAGAGGTCCCTGTGGCTTTCTGCAGTGCATTGTGCCCCTGGTTTATTAAGACTAGAGAATGGTGATGACCTTTATCAAGTATACTGCCTGTAAACATTTTGTTAACAAGGCACATCCTGCACAACCCTAGATCCCTTAAACCTTGATTTCGTACAACACATGTTTTTGTGAGCTCCAGGTTGAATCAAAGTGGCTGGGGCAAAGTAGCTGGGGCAAAACTACAAATTAACAACATCTCAACAAAGCTTGTTTAAAGTACAGGCCTTTTTCAAAATGGAGTCTCTTATGTCTTTCCTTTCTACATAGACACAGTAACAGTCTGATCTCTCTTTCTTTTCCCTACAAGGACAAGCACAGGCTTCTCAAAGGAGGTGAGTGCTCTTTAGGTGGGAAGATGGTGACCACGTGGATTGAGGGAGAATTGCAAGATTGGCCTAAGCAAAACTCAAAGGCAGAAATGTCCAGATTTTCTCCCTTGTCAAATGTTCTTCACTGGAAGCCAGACTCTCCCTATCATTCCAGGGTTTCCCTCTGGGGAAGGGGAAGGAACACCACCACATTAAATGTGACTCATCTCAGTCTCAGAAGCTGTGGTGTGCTGGAACTTGCTTGCAAAAGCTCAAGGAGCTTTCCCGTTGCAATTTGGGGAAGTGAATGACAACACGTTGGTAGTTTTGGTAGTTTAGAATCAGCTAAGGTGTAGTGGGAGTGTTTACACCACAGAAAATGACAAATGCTACAAATCAGTCCCCCATTCCCATCCTACCCACCAGTTTTTAAACGTTTACCAGCACACCTGGAAGCTGTGCATTTTACAGTCAGGGAGCTATTGTGGCAGCTGTGTGAGAGGAAGAGAAAGGAGATCTCTGGGAGTGGGGCAGAAGAAACAAGTAAGGAGTTGGAGGTAGAGACAAAGACAATGGTGGCAGGAAACCACCAATGACCATCAAGAAGAGCAAGTGAGTCACCTAGGAATTCAAGGGGAAGAGATGAGTCCAGAGGGGACTGGAATCACCGTAGAGAAAAGCAGAGTGGCTTAGTGCTCTTACTACATGAGTGCTGACTTAAGATGTTAAAAATCTGCTTATGGCCGGGTGCGGTGGCTCACACCTGTAATCCCAGCACTTTGGGAGGCAGAGGCGGGCAGATCATGAGGTCAGGAGATCGAGACCATCCTGGCAAACACAGTGAAACCCCGCCTCTACTAAAAATACAAAAAAAATTAGCCGGGCATGGTGGCGGTTGCCTGTAGTCCCAGCTACTCAGGAGGCTGAGGCAGAAGAATGGCGTGAACCTGGCAAGCGGAGCTTGCAGTGAGCCAAGATTGCACCACTGCACTCCAGCCTGGGTGACAGAGTGAGATTCCGTCTAAAAAAAAAAAAAATCTGCTTATATTCGGTCTGACACCTAACATTTTTATGAAGCTAAAATTATTGTTGCTTTGCTATGTCACCCAGTCACTTGTTTCTGTTCATTGGAGCGGATCCAAAACAATTCTTTAATGAATTTTGGCACTGCCTGCAGGTACTGCTGCCACTCACCTCTGAATTAAGGAATTTCAGGGGTGATCTCATTATGCTCAATTTTCCTCGATGTCAGACCTGACCCCCAGCCAATTTCCTGTTAAAGTGCATAGGTCCATCTTTATGGCCACAGGGAGTGGCTGGTCTTCATACACTTGCCATTGTAAACAGATCTAGCAGTCCAATACCATATTCACAGTCTCTTATTCCAAAACTTGCCTTTTCTCCTACATTACAAACCTTAGTTATTGTCTAAGTAGTTATCTGAAACAGAAACTTGGGAGTCATCTCTAGTTTCTCTATCTCTTTCATCTCCCACGTCTGACCAGTCAGCTTAATATCTTTAGTGTCTGTTCCCAACTGCCTCTGCTACTGCCTTACATCAAGTTCGCATCCCTTTTTCCTTGAGTTCCACAAAAGCTGCCTAATCATCTAGGCAGTGGATGTCTTCAGCCTCACCATCCTCCAGTCTCTGCCCCATATTAGAGTCACATGGATAAAGCACACATCTGATCATGTCAAACCAACAGGGGTTTCCTCAAAGTTTTCTAGAATTTTCAGATAAAGTTCAGACTCTTCTTGTCAACCCAAAAGGCCCTATGAAACAACACTCATCTAGTTCCTCAGTCCCATTGCTCATGAATCCTCCATAGCCACCCAGCTCTTTGTGCTTCAGCCTGGAACCCACCAGACTCCCCGGCTCCTCCAACTACTTCGTTACTTAGCTAATTCCTACTCATCCTTCAGGATTCAGCTAACAATCACCTCTAAAAGGAAGTCTCCCATGATGTCCAGAATGATCCAGATATCACTACCTCTTCCCCCCACTCCTCTCTGCTTCTATGGCGGCTGTATCCATTTCAATCCCAGTTCTGGTCATACAGTTGGGTGGTTGTCTGCATTCCTTACCTCATGGCAAGAACCATGTCCTCTTTGACCTTGTGTCCCTTTTTACTAGCACTTAATTGATGCTTGATGTATGTTTGGACAATGCTTTGTCCTGGACTTGATTTTCCCTGTAGCTGGGGTAGTTAGCTTGAGAATACAGGGGTTACATATGATACAGGAAATAATGCAAAGCACGGAGTAATATGTACTTGGCCTTATTCTGTGACTCTAAAATGTAAGAGCATGAAAGACGAAGATGAAACATTCTTAGACAGGTGGCCTTATCAACACTAATGCAGAGAAGAGGAGTCAGGAGGAGGCTGCTGGACCTGGCCACAAGAATGTTAATGGTGACCTTATATTAGGTAGTTTTAGGGAATGCTATGAATGGCATAGAAGGATAGGACGTGGGAGAGGAAGCTAATGAATATGTGTTAGTTCAGGGTGTGCCAGATGCTTTACATACATAATTTTATGTAATCTTTATTTTTTATTTATTTTATTTATTTATTTTTAAGACAGGGTCATGCTCTGTCACCCAGGCTGGAGTGCAGTGGTACAATCATGGCTCACTGCAGCCTCCACCTCCTGGGCTTAAGTGATCCTTTCACCTCAGCCTCCCTAGTAGCTGGTACCACAGGCATACGACACCACATCTGGCTATTTAAAAAAAGTTTTTTGGCCGGGCTTAGTGGCTCACACCTGTAATCCCAGCACTTTAGGAGGCCGAGGCAGGTGGATCACTTGAGGATGAGAGTTCAAGACCACCCTAACCAACATGGAGAAACCTCATCTCTACTAAAAGTACAAAATTAGCCAGGCGTGGTGGTGCATGCCTGTAATCCCAGCTACTCGAGAGGCTGAGGCAGGAGAATCGCTTGAACCCAGGAGGCAGAGGTTGTGGTTAGCCGAGATTGCGCCATTGCACTCCAGCCTGGGCAACAAGAGCAGAACTCTGTCTCAAAAAAAAAAAAAATTTTTTTTTTTTTTTTTTTTTTTTTTTTTTTTTTGCAGGTGTCACTATGTTGCCCAGGGGCGTCTTGAACTCCTGGGCTTAAGTGATCCGCCTGACTCAGCCTCCCAAGGTGCTGGGATTACATAGGATTGAAACACCACACCTGACCCCACATCATCTTTATAATCACTCTAGGAAATGGGTTTATCTCTTTCAAAATAAAAACAAAAAATAATTACCAACAAAAGAGTTGAAACTCAGAGGTTCAAATAGTATACATGAAGTCATGCCTTCTTAGTGGGTGATGTGGGATTCAAACCCTGGTTTATTACTTCACAAGACCACATGCTTCTCATTATACCATACTTTTTATAGACGTAGAAGGAGATATCAGAATAAAGCTGGTGGAATTTACCCGAGCCTTAACCCTACTCTTCCCCCAACTCAAAAATGTTTATCTGTTGAAGATGGTAGGAAATTAGGATAATAGCCAAAATTCACAAATGGATCAAAGGAATATTTTTTTCTCAAAGGAGAAACTTGGATGTTTTCAAACGCAAGTATATCTTTCTATATTTATTCTTAATTTCCATGAAAAGTTGTGCTGATTGGGATAATTTTAACACTATGTTGAGACTTTGCAAGTCCATGTGACAGGATGGTATCATCCAAGGACCACAGTGAGAAAACAAGGATCTAAATACCCAGGGTTCTATGTTCAGCCTGGCCCCAATTCCTCGTGGCCTGCTGAGAAACTCTATTTTAGGAACTTTACTGCCCCCAAACCCCTCCCCCATGCATCAGTGTGAGTGCTGGACTGGGCAAAAGAAGGTAGGTCACTTTTAGGAGTTTGTGGGGTGGCAACCCTCCTTTTCCCTCCCCTTCCTTTTGAGGAGAAAGAGAATTTTAGTCTTCTCAGATGGCTAATGGGCCCTAGACTACAACTCTCACCAAGTTGGATAAAATAGTAAAGAAATCAGATGGTGTTGATGGAGAGACCAAACCATACTTGGTTCACCAAATTTTGTCCTGACTGACAGGACCAAGTCCACCTTGAGCAGAGAAGGGCCACGATCAGTGAGGGCCTGAGGCTTGAATCTCTGGGGTTTGCAGGCACCAGGTGGGTCTGAGGTGGCAGAACTTCTCCCAGAGGGAGGCAGAGAGGAGTCTCTTGAGAAGAGAGGCAGCAGAGGGCATGAAAAAGATCAGAAGGAGAGAGAAACATCCATGGAGATACCCTTCCTTTTGGAGGCCTGCGTCTTCAAGGGCGGAATTACACATTTGTTCTTCCTGCACTGACTGGCTGTTCTTTTGAGATCTGCCTGACTGTCCTTAAGAAAACTCCATCATAGTTCAGTGTGTGTTTGGAAAGAGAAGGCTGCTGTAGCAGAAGGGACTCATAGGAAGGGATGGAAATTAAATTTCAGCTATTTTGCAGGGCTCTTGTGGAGACAGGGCTGATGAGAACATCTCTCCACTAGTCCATCCCATGTGACACACACACACACAGGCGCACACACACACACACACTAGCATCAGCAGCTGCAGACATTCCTAAGATGAGGCATTAAGCAGTGAGGTTGAATTCCCTAACCCTACCCTATCAAGGATTAATTAGTTCTCCTTTGAAGACAGAAAGGAGCTGGGTGCAATGGCTCACGCCTGTAATCCCAGCACTTTGGGAGGTCGAGGCAGGTGGATCACCAGAGGTCAGGAGTTCAAGACCAGCCTGGCCAACCTGGTGAAACCCCATCTCAACTAGCTGGGCGTGGTGGCAGGCACCTGTAATCCCAGATACTTGGGAGGCTGAGGCAAGAGAATCACTTGAACCTGGGAGGCGGAGGTTGCAGTGAGCCGAGATTGCACCATTGCACTCCAGCCTGGATGACAGAGCGAGACTCCGTCTCAAAAAAAAAAACAAAAACAAAAAGAAAGGAAAGGGTCTTGGCACAAGTCAAATTACAAATGTGTCTATTTTATGTTTATTCAAGCATTAGTCCTCACTTTGTAAACATCTGCTTTGCCCACTGCCTCCTTAGTTCATTTTACCTGTTATGGCAGTGATCCGACAGAGATGAGAGCTTTGAGTTGTATTTGCTTCACTGTCTGCCAACAACCACCTTGGAGCCAAAAATACCCTTCAGATAAGGCACAAAGGGACTTGGCCTGGGCTGAAACCAAAATCAACTTCCAAAGACCATAGTCCTTATACGAATGAGAGCTCAGAGCTGTGCACTGAAGAAAGTGAGTCAGCCAACAACTTCAAGTCCCCATGTGCCCATTGTAAGACATCCCTGGAATGTGGCTCTCTGCATTTGAGCAATGGGTAAACAATGGGGCTACAACAATACCTGCCTTTAAAGATGAGTGGGTTCTGCTAAATTTCCAGAGAGAGAGAGAACCAGATCTGATTTTATATTTTTAGTTAGGAAATTCCTTGTTTTCTCCCTGTGGACACTCAGAACCTGATACCATCCTATCACATGGACTTGCAGTCTCAACGTAGTGTTAGAATTATCCCAAGGAACACACCTTTTCATGGAAATTAAGAATGAATACAGAAAGATGTATTTGCCTTTGAAAACACCGAAGTTTTTCTACTGGCAAAAAATATTCCTTTGATCCATTTGTGAATTTTGGCTATTACCCTAATTTCCTGCCACCTTCAATAGATAAACGTTCTTGAGTTGGGGGAAGAGCAAGGTTAAAGCTCAGGGTAAATTTCACCACCTTTAATCTGACGTCTCCTTCTACTTCTTGAAATTAGTGAGAATTTCCTGTGTAATAATCAACAGTGACTTATGCAGATAATCAAAATGGATGCTTTTTAAAAATATGCAAAGCTGGCCAGTGTGATGGCTTATGCCTGTAATCCCAGCACTTTGGGAGGCTGAGGTGGGAGGATCACTTGAGCTCAGGAGTTTGAGACCATCCTGGGCAACATAGTAAGATCTTATCCCTATAAAAAGGAAAAATAAAAATATTTTAAAATATTTTATAATTGCCAGGCGTGGTGGCTCATGCTTGTAATCCCAGCACTTTGGGAGGCTCAGGCAGGCAGATCACCTGAGGTCAGGAGTTCTAGACCAGCCTGACCAACGTGGTGAAACCCTGTCTCTACTAAAAATACAAAAATTAGCTGGGCATGGTGGCACGCGCCTGTAATCCCAGCTACTCAGGAGGCTGAGGCAGGAGAATGGCTTGAACCTGGGAGGCGGAGGTTGTAGTGAGCTGAGATCAGGCCACTGCACTCCGCCTGGGTGACAGAGTGAGACTCTGTCTCAAAAAAAAAAAAAAAAAAATTAAGGAATATGTAAATGTCATCTCATGTTTTAGTAAATGTGATTAATGTTTCCTGCAGAGGACTTAATGTTTCTTGCAGAAGTAAGAAATGTAGGCAGACAGAAGAGAATATTCCTGTTTTCCTGTCCATAAATATGCCCATATATAGTCTTCCATAACTTACACTATTCACCTCACTGTAGTCCTCTTTCTGGTTTAATTGTCATACTTCTTCAGTAATGATATTTGCTTGCTTGGCTGGCTTTATTAACAATCTCTACTTCAAACTCTTTTCAATGTCCAAATCCAGGAAATATTTTAAGGTGTGCATTTTCCTGTAATTCCATGTAGTACCCATGACTAGTCCTTTTCATTTCAATGTTTAAAATGCTGATAAAATACATGTAACATAAAATTTATTATTTTAACCATTTTTAAGTGTACAGTTCAGTAGTCTTAAGTATATTCACATTTGTGCAACCAGTCTCCAGAACTCTTTTCAACTTGCAAAACTGAAACTCTGTACCATTAACAACAGCCCACCATTTCTGCCTCCCCCTTGTCCCTAGCAACTACCATTCTACTTTGTGCCGCTATAATTTTGACTAAGTGCCTTATATAAGTAGAATTATACAGCATTTGTTTTTTTGTGACTGGCTTATTTCATTTAGTATTACGTCCTTAAGATTCATATATGCTGTAGCTTGGGTCAGAACTTTCATCCTTTTTAAGGCTGAATAATATTCCATCGTAAGTATATAGGACATTTTGTTTATCCATTCATCCATCCATGGACACTTGGGTTTCTTCCATGTTTCAGTTTTTATAAACAGTGCTGCTATAAACATGGGTGTACAAATATCTCTTTGAGATCTTGCTTTCCATTCTTTTGAGTATTTAACCAGAAGTGGAATTTCTAGATCATATGGTAGTTTTATTTTTAATTTTTTGAGGAACCTATGGACAGCTCCTGATATAACATCCTTCCCTTTGGCTTTATGTAAAAATGCATTCTTTTGAATATTGTACCTGTATTTTTATCAGTACTTTTTAACCCTCAATATTAGCCACTTTCCATGGTTTAGTGTTTGACCCTCTAATGTTTTTTTCTTTACATTTTCTCCTTTGGTAAACACATTCACTCTTGTGGCTTTTATTAATATTATCACCTGTATGAAAATCTACGTATTCACCTCTGGCTTCTGTCTTGAGATAAAAATATTTAGCTATATATTAAATATCTCCAATGGGCATATATCCAAAATACAGGCCCAAGACAGACTCCATCTGTGAATCCATTTCTCTTCACCTACACAGGAAGCATTTGAGCAAATTTAACCCTACCACAAGATAGAGCCAACCTTAGAACAGTATGCTTGGGTGGCCACTGGGAACCTGTTGAGACTTTGAGTTTTACTCCCATCCCTTTCATTCATCCATACAAATGTGCCCATCAGAAGAGACAGATGCTCCAGAAACAGGACATCTTTGCTGAAGACCTTTTTACTGAGTGAGCATAATGCATCGGGAGAGCGCACATCCCCCTCACTTAAAACATGCTCCCGGTTGGGCAAAGTGGCTCACGCCTGTAGTCCCAGCACTTTGGGAGGCCGAGGCGGGCAGATCACTTGAGGTCAGGTGTTCAAGAGCAGCCTGGCCAATATGGTGAAACCCCGTCTGTACTAAAAAATACAAAAATTAGCCAGGTGTGGTGGCGGGCTCCTGTAATCCCAGCTAGTTGGGAGGCTGAGGCAGGAGAATCGCATGAACCTGGGAGGTGGAGGTTACAGTGAGCCGAGATCATGCCACTGCACTCTAGCTTGGGTGACAGAGTGGGACTCTGTCTCAAAAAACAAACAAACAGAACAAAACAAAACACAACAATAAGAAAAAACATGCTCCCAAGCTGTTCCTCACCATAAACGTCCTGGCAACAGTTGAAGTGGGGAAAACTTTCTAGAAAAAGAGTGACTAGGCTGATTCACAGGTTTGTACAATCACCCCCTGGGGCTTCTCAGACATTTGAGAGGTGAGAAATCACAAGTAAGGCCAGACTTCCTGTAATTAAGCAGGTGGGAGGACAAAAAAATTAAGATTTGAGGTATTACTGCAATTATGATCTCATTTGTACTCCCAGACTGGTGATTTCTTTTCTAGATGAATTGTAGACTATATGCCCAAGTCAGGAACCTCAGAGTTGAGCTAAACTTCTTTTTTCTCACCTTTAAAATCTAACAAGTTTCCAAGTGAATCTATCCTTTTTAACATGTGCAGAAGTAAAATACTATAGCTTAAAGGATTGGGTGTGGGGGCGGGGGTGGTTATAAATGGAACACAACTATTGTAAAATTCTTATATTAGATGATATGAATTCAAAGTAGACCCTGATAAGTTAAGGGTGTATATTGTAATCCCTAGAACAACTATTTTAAAATGCCAAGAAGTATAGCTAAAAGATCAGTAAAGCAGATAGAATGAAATATTAACAATTATTCAATAAACAGAGACGATAGAAAAGAAGAACAAAAAGCAGCTGGAACAAATAGAAACCCCCCACCAGCAGGATGTAGACTTGAACCCAACCATATCAGTGATTACATTAAATGTAAGTGGACCACCAAACATTTCAAATAAAGGCAGAGATTATTAGACTAGATTTTTTTAAAAGATAAAATAGGCAAGACCCAATTATAAGCTGTTTATAAAAAATGCACTTGCAATATAAAGAAACAGACAAGTTCAAAGTAGAAATATGGAAAAAGATATCCATGCAAACACCAATCACAAGAAGGCTGGGGTATCTGTATTGACTTCGGACAATGAAGACATCAAGACAAGAAGAATTACTAGAAATGATTAGAGTCATTTCATAATGATAAAAAGGTCAGTTTACAACAAGACCAAGAAAAGCTGGGCATGGTGGCACACACCTGTAGTCCCAGCTACTTGGGAGGCTGAGGCAGGAAGATCACTTGTGCCCAGGAGGTCAAAGCTGCAGTGAGCTACGACTGCACTACTGTACTCCAGCCTGAGAGACAGAGTGAGATCCCTATCTAAAAACAAAAAAAATGGGCTGGATGTGGTGGCTCACGCCTGTAATCCCAGCACTTCAGGAGGCCAAGTCGGGTGGATCAGTTGAGGTCAGGCGTTCGAGAACAGCCTGATCCACATGGTGAATCCCTGTCTCTACTAAAAATGCAAAAATTAGCGAGGCGTGATGGCATGCACTTGTAATCCCAGGTACTTGGGAGGCTGAGGCAGGAGAATCGCTTAAACCCAGGAGATGGAGGTTGCAGTGGCTGAGATCATGCCACTGCACTCCAGCCTGGGTGACAGAGTGAGACTCTGTAAAAAAGAAAAAGAAAAGAAAATTAAGAATTAAAAAAATTTTTTTTAAAAAGACCAAAATAATCTGCCCTCGATGGTATCCTTTACATGCCACGCCCTCTCTGCTTCTTCAACTCCTTCTGCTCCGTTCAATTTTCTTTGTTTCCCAGGAGAATGGTGTCACCCTTCCATTCAAATCCATCCCAGCAACAAGTTTATTTTTAAAACGAAAATGAGGTCACTTCTCTAATTAAAAACCTTTAATGGTTTCTGGTGGTTTGCTGGATAAAGTTGAAATCCCTTCCTTAGCTTCTTATTGGTGTCTGAAAGGCTTGCCCCAACCCACCTCTCTAACTTTGTCATTCACTGATCATCACTCATGCCAGACCCCACTCACAGCAATTGCTTCTTGTTCCTCAATAAGCATTGCTTCTTTCTTTGCATCCTTCCTCCACTTGCCAGAGACTTCCTCCCTTACCTTCCTCCACACATTCCTGAAACATCCTTCTGTACTCAGCTACAAGCTGTGCATAAACTGGCCTCTCCCATCCTCCCACTCCACCCTCACTCTACTCCAACACTGGCCTCAAATGTAGTGAGTTGGCTCCCATTTGAGGCTCACTCTTGGCATTTGCTGTTCCCTCTGCCAGGCACACTCTCCTTCCTGGATCACTGCATGGCGACTAACTCCTTTGAGCCATTGAGGCCTCAGGCCAAATAGGTACTTCCCAGAGATGCTTTCCCTAACTTCCCATTCTTATTTAGACCCCGCCTCACTCGCATGCATCATGCTGTTTTACTGACCTCTCAGCCTTTTTTATTTATCTGTTTAGTGTGTGTCTCTCCACTTCAATAGAATGTAGACTCTAGGAGAATGGGGAGCTTTTGGGCTTTATTCAAGGATATATTCTCAAATTTTAGAACAGTGCCTGGCACATAGCAGGCAGTCAATAAGTATTTGTAGACTACATGAATGGTAGGTGGGTGGGAACATTTAGCATAGAGCAAGCTTGTCCAACCCATGGCCTACGGGCTGCCTGTGGGCCAAGGATGGCTTTGAATGAGGCTCAACACAAATTCGTAAACTTTCTTAAAACATTATGAAATTTTCTTGTGATTTTTTTTCTTTGTGCTCATCAGCTATCATTAGTGTTAGTGTATTTTATGTGTGGCCCAAGACAATTCTTCCAATGTGGCCCAGAGAAGCCAAAAGATGGGACACCCTCGGTATAAAGGAATTTTTTCTAGTGCTAAATCCCTTACCAATGTGTCAGGCTTGCTTTGTCAGTGCCTGGGTCAGTGTTGGGGCTCTGCTGCTGATTCCATTTATTATCCCCTTAGGCAGTTTCCCTCCCAGACTCTCAGGCCTTCCTGGGAACCCTCCACCTCCACTGGCAGCAGGGCTGGTCAGGTCTGGATCACTCAGTCTGCCCCAGTGCCTGTCTATCTGCCTGTCAGCATGCAGATCCAAGTCACTTAGTCCTGTCTATTTTCTTTTCTTTTTTTTGAGATGGAGTTTCACTCTTGTCGCCCAGGCTGGAGTGCAGTGGCGTGATCTCGGCTCACTGCAACCTCTGCCTCCCTGGTTCAAGTGATTCTCCGGCTTCAGCCTACCAAGTAGCTGCGATTACAGGTGCTTGCCACCATGCCCAGCTAATTTTTGTATTTTTAGTAGAGACGGGTTTCACCATGTTGGCCAGGCTGGTCTCGAACTCCTGACCTCAGGTGATTCACCTGCCTCAGCCTTTCAAAGTGCTGGGATTACAGATGTAAGCCACCGCGCCTGGCCAGTCCTATCTCTTTTCGATGCTGGCTAATCAGAAAAGGGTGCTTAATAATTGCTGCCAATCATGACTTATGAAACTTTTTTAAACACAACTCCAAGCATTTTCATGGACTTCTTAAAACGTATTCCTGGCATGGATGGATTAATGGATAAACAAGAGGTGGTCTATCCATACGATGGAATGTTATTCAGCCTTAAAAAGCAAGGAAGTTCTGACTCATGCTACAGCATGGATGAAACTTGAAGACATTATGCCAAGTGAAAAGCCAGTCACAAAAGGACAAATTCTGTCCGATTCCACTTATACGAGTTATCAAGGGTCATCAAATTCACAGAGACAGAAAATAGAACGATGGTTGCCCGGGAGTGGCAGAGGCAGAAATGAGTTCTTTAATGGGTACAGAGTTTCAGTTTTGCAAGATAAAAAAGTTCTGGAAATTGCTTGTGCAACAATGTGAACGTACTTAACACTATTGAGCTGTACACTCAAAAATGGTCAATGTGGTAAAGTTTATGTTGTGCATATTTTAATTTTATCACAATTTAAAAACTATAAAGGAGAGGAATAGTCTGGGCACGATGGCTCATGCTTGTAATCCCAGCATTTTCAGAGGCTGAGATGGGTGGATCACTTGAGGCCAGGACTTTGAGACCAGCCTGGCAAACATGGTGAAACCCCATCTCTACTAAAAATACAAAAATCAGCCAGGCGTGGTGACATGTGCCTGTAGTCCCAGCTACTTGGGAGGCTGAGGTGGGAGGATTACTTGAGCCCAGGAGGTCGAGGCTGCACTGAGCCATGATGGCACCACTGCACTCCAGCCTGGGCAACAGAGCAAACCCTGTCTCAAAAAAAAGAAAAAAGAAAAAAGAGTATATCGCCCATGGAATATTTTGCCCACAGGCATATTGTGTATGTAGTTGTACTGGAAATTGAAATTCTCTTTGGAATGTTTCCTACTGTGATGCTGCTGGAGAAGGATCTAAAGGAATGAGGATCTGGAGTTTGGCGTTGTGGATCCCAGGAGGATTCAATGAAACAGTAGTGAGAAGGCAGAATAGTCATGCTGGGAGATGAGGGCTGCCTGGCAGCTCCAAGGAGGTGCTTTCCTCAGGTCACACACTGACCTTCAGATTGCCTCTCAGGAAGAACATGATCCATAACTCTGAATGCTCCTGGGATCTGTTAAGCAAGAATCTGTGTTTTAATTTTATTACATCTAGAAATTAATATACTGTAAACATTTTCCCTCGGTTTGCTTTTTAAAATCATCTTGTATTGTTTCTCTTTTTGTTGTGTTTTTATTTTAAAGAAGAATGTTCGTTTAAGTTTACCTTCTCAATGTCCTAAACCTTTAAGTTCAACATCATTTTACTTTTCCCAAGACGTCCCTTCTCTTCTCTTCTTTGATTTTTTTTTTCCTTCCAGAATTCCCCTTTCTAGTATTCAGTGGCCTGCTTTCTTTTGAGAGAAAAATGTTTGGCAACTTACTCTTTGGCTGCAAAAGTGCTGAACAGGTTTTAAACACTTGGATTTTCCCAGCTGGCCCTAATCCTTTGCCTGTTACATAAAGGGACCCCTTAAGCCCCTGAAATTGCAGGGGACATTTGTGTTGAAGTTCACTATTCTAGGATTATTTGGTGAGGTAGATATGGATTTGGAACTGCCATGCACATTCAAAGATGACACTACCACGAGTCCAAACCTATCTGCACAAAGCCGGGAGGATGGGCAGGCCTGCCTCCCTCCTTGTGTGGCTGGTCTGTCCTTTGCAGAGTAACAGCTCTGCTTCCTGTCAGGGCTGTGGCAGTTGGCACAGAGTCCTGGCACTGAGCTCAGTGGCCCCTTCTCCCTTAAGCCCAGCCACACTGCTTCTGATTCCTGGCTCACGCTTGCCATGGCTTCTCTTGTGATTTTCTTTCAATGCTATATTGTCCTCTAAGAGCCTAAAATAGAGGCTTGACCATGATCCTTTCATAGAATTCAATATTCAGCCTCAAAAGAAATTAAATATTGCCACATAATAAGTATTATTCACTATAATATGTTTATTAATAACCAATATAATAGATTGTTTAATTACAGTTAATTACTGATACTAACATTTCATGATTATAGCTGACTTTTTTTTTTAGTGCTTCGTTTGTGTGGCCCCGTATTGCCCTGTATAGAAGCATTTCATCTTCACAACAACTCTATGAGGTAGGTACTATTATCCTCATTTTCCAGCTGGAAAACAGGCCTGGGGAGATTGAGAAACTTACCCAAGTCCCACAGCTAGGGAGTGGTGTAGCTGGGATTGAGTTCAGGTTGTCTGTTTTCAGACCCAGAGCCTGCACTGGAGTTTGTGTGTCCCTAGGTGCATTCCACAGAACCCAGTAGCTGATGGTGCAATGAGGAAAACAGAAGGAGTGTCATGTACTGGAGGCTTGGGTCCCCCTCAGATCCATATGTTGAAGCTATAACCCCCAATGTGATGGCATTTGAGGTGGAGTCTTCAGGAAATAATCAGGTTTACATGAGGTCATGAGGGTGGGGCCCCCGTGGTGGGATTAGTGCCCTTACAAGAAGAGGAAAAGACAAGGGCTGGGTCACTCTCCAGAACATGAGCACACAGTGAGATGGCAGCTGTCTGCAGGCCAGGAGGAGTGCCCTCTCCAGGAACTCAATCTGCCGGCCCTTGACCGTGACCTTCCCAGACTCCAGAGCCATGAGAAGTAAATGTCTGCTGTTTAAGCCACCCAGTCTATGGTATTTTGTAATCGCAGCCTGAGCACAGTAAGACAAGGGGTAGTGCTTTTTAATCAAATCAATTTTGAAAATGCCCCATACAGTACTATCTTCCTATCTTAAAGGACCAATGATGCCTATTGAAATCAAAGACTCTGAAAAGTCCTGCAATAAAGGAAGCTATTTAAATTTGTTTAAACAATTGCTTCTCAAACTTTTTGACTATGGAACATCTCTCCACTTATGAACATCTCAAAGAATACACTGGAAGGTACTACTGGAAGTGAAGCATATGTGTCAGACATGAATATGTGCTTATTTACCAGGTGGGATGAACTGCCCAGTGAAGCCATAAAGTTGTATAGGTGAGGGTTTGGTAGTTGAAAAGAGGAGAGAGAAGAATGCAGACAGAGCCTGAGAAAGGGCAGAGGGCCGTATCCACCAGGTGGGAAGTGCCATTTCAGGGAAAAGAGCCCAGATATTCCGGAACATCTGGGGAAGATAAAAGGAAGTTGTTCTTGGGATAACTTTGGTGAGAACCTACTTTCAAGAGCAGAGTTTAGGGCCTGTCCTGGTTGGAGGAGCTGATTTTAAGAACAGAAAGAACAGTCCAGTATTAAATGTTAATTTGAATATAGGAGGATAGGATAAAAAATGACTCACAGAATTATTATGTCATCTGGGCTGAAAAGTGTCATATTTACTGCCCATTAGAAATTCCTTACAGGCTGATTTCCTAAAGTTAGCTTCATTTCTTTCTAGGAAATTACAAGACATGGACTCAAATAAAAGGCTCAGTTGACCAAGGGAACAAGATCTTGTTTAGTCCTGGTAATACCCAATAAAGGTTTGCTAAATATATTCAAAGGGGCTGGGCATGGTGGCTCATGCCTGTAATCCCAGCACTTTGGGAAGCCAAGACGGACGGATCACTTGAGGTCAGGAGTTTGAGACCAGCCTGGCCAACATGATGAAACCCCGTCACTACAAAAAAATACAAAAGTTAGCCAGAGGTGGTGGCATGTGCCTGTGGTCCCAGCTACTCAGGAGGTTGAGGCAGAAGAATCGCTTGAACTCAGGAGGTGGAGGTTGCAGTGAGCTGAGATTGTGCCACTGCACTCCAGCCTGGGCAACAGAGAGAGACTCCATCTAAAAAAAAAATTAATTAATTAATTAATTATATTGAAAGGACAAGAAAGGGAGGATTAATTGCACAATTTGGGTTTTGCATCCTTAAAATGAAATATGAATTTTACCCAGCAGTTAGTTTTTTAGCGTAGGGGTGGAGGGGAGAAGGTGAGATTGCTGGCAGAAAGATAGCAAATTACACAAAAGCCATCAAGTTGTTGTGTGATCTTATGATGAGGTTTCATGTCTGTTCATCTGTCAGATGATGGGGCCAGACTAGATGGTCTTAAAGACCCTATCCATATCCACCATCCTAGGATTCTCTGTTCTTCAGAACACGCTAGAGGAAGTTTGGGAAAGCAACTGTTTTATTCAGAGATAAGTACACTTAATACAATTCAGACAATACATTTGTAATGGGCATTTAACACAGCAATCAATTGTACAAGTAGATTCTATTTACTTTTTCTTTTATTAAGCAGAAGAATAAATAAACATAACTGGCCTCAATTATTTAACACTAAAAATGTTGACATTGTAGAGATAAACGTCAACACCAAGAAATACGTTTTCCATGTTCTCCTTAAAACAAATAGAACGTTTGAATGATATCAATAATTATCCCTTAGAATTGGGATGTATTCAGGTTTTACGCGTGTTACATAAAGCAAACAGGCTATTTTCAATTTCTGTGTTTGTATATTTACCTATAATTGCCAACTTTCTACAAATGATGTTTCCTCTTGTGTAAATACCAATTGGATTTAGCAAATGTCATGATTATTCGTGCCACCTATTGGTGAAATGTAGTATGACAGCATCTTTTTTGTGCAAGACAGCTACTATGGGGAGAGGAGGGTTGTCAGGACAAATTAAACAGGAATTCTGTACTCAAGAATGGTGGAGAATCTATCTTTTATGAGGCAATTCAAAATTTGAACACTGGAAGGGTATTTGATGGTAGTAAGGAATTACTACCTTTTTTATTTCCTATTTTTTTTAATTGTTTATTCTTAGGTGTGACATTGGTATTGTGGTTATGTTAAAATGTCTTTGTCTTTTAGAGACACATAGTAAGATATTTATGAATGAGCACAAATGATATGTGTAACTTGATTTAAAATAGTATTAGCAATTTTGATACATGCACAACGTGGATGAACCTTGAAAACGTGCTAAATGAAATAAGCCAGACACAAAAGGACAAATATGGCCGGGCATGGTGGCTCACACCTGTAATCCCAGCACTTTGGGAAGCTGAGGCGGGCTGATCACTTGAGGCCAGAAGTTTGAGACCAGCCTGGCCAACATGGTGAAACCCCATCTCTACTAAAAATACAAAAATTAGCTGGGCGTGGTGGCATGTGCCTGTAATTCCAGCTACTTGGGAGACTGAGACAGGAGAATCGCTTGAACCCAGGAGGTGGAGGTTGCAGTGGAGCCAAGATTGTGCCATTGTACTCCAGCCTAGGTGACAGAGTGAGACTGTGTCTCAAAAAAAAAAAAAAAAAAAAGTGGGGGTAGGCAAATATATATGGTATCTAGAGTAGTCAAATTCACAGAGACAAAAAGTAGAATGATGATTACCAGAGACTGGGGGAGGGCAAGTGGGGAGTTACCATCTGATGGGTCCAGAGTTTTAGTTTTGTAAGAACTCTTTTCTGGAGATGGATGGTGGTGATGGTTGCATAACAATGCGGATGTCTTTAATACCACTGAACTGTACACTTAAACATGATTAAAATGCAAAATTATAACATGTATTTTTTAGCACAATAAAAAAAAATTAGGGCCAGGTGGGTGCACCTGGGCCGGCAAGGAAGGGGCACCAGTCTGGGTGGGTGGGGCAGGGAGGGTAACTGAGGTCACTGGCTTGGCGGTAAAGGCAGGGGGGCAGAGGTGGAACTGCAGAGCTGCAGGGTCCGCTGACCCTTACCCTCAGCTGGAGAAGTAACCCTCCAGATCAACTGCAAGAACAAACCAGCAATCCTGAGAGGAGCCGCAGACCCTCTGAAGGAAGTGGACTGCCCCTGCAGGACACAGGAGACACCCCAAATACTGTGAGTGCCCCAACTGCGGAAGTGGGAAAGGGGGACCCTCCTCTTCCAAACATACACCGCCACTGGGGAAGCTGAAGGTCTGTTTTTGGGAGGTTTCCAACTTTACCTCAAGCTGAGTCAAGTTAGAGAGCTGAGACAAGCAAAATACGAGGGTAGAGGAAGCAGCAGAAAGGTCCTGGGAGCTCGTTGGGTTCCCAAGCAGCCCATTCCTGCCTGACACCACAGGAATCCAGCAGGAGGGTGGCCAGAGGAGCAGGGGGTAAAACTCCATAGGGAGAAGGAATTCTCTAGCTGAACTTTATAACAATTTGAAAGGGGCAAGAAGTCTCCTGGCCAGAACCTGGGGGAGAGCATGAATCTGGTGTGCAGACTTCACATGCAGGGGGAAGAACTGAAGCCCTTTTCTTCCACAGCTGGGAGGCGAAAAGCCTTGGGCAAGTTTTCAAGCCCATCTCACCCTCCACCCGGAAAACAGGCTCGAGGCTGTTGGGGGAGGCACGGTGGGAGTGAGGCCGACCCTTCGCTTTGTGTGGGAGCTGGGTGAGGCCTGTGATTGCCGGCTTTCCCCAACGTCCCTGACAACCTGCATGACTCAACAGAGGCAGCCATAATCCTCCTAGGTACACAATTCCAGTGACCTGGGAATCCCACCCCCATCCCCCACAGCAGCTGAAGCAAGACCTGCCCAAGGAGAGTCAGCTCAGATACACTTAACCCCGCCCCCAACTTATGGTCCTTCCCTACCCACCCTCGTAGGGAAAGACAAAGGGCATTTAATCTTGGGAGTTCTAGAGCCCCACCCACCACCAGTCCCTTTCCACACTACTACAGCTGATGCTTTCTGGAAAGCACCACCTCCTGGCAGGAGGCCAACCAGCACAAAAATAGAGCATTAAACCACCGAAGTTAAGGACCCTCACGGAGTCCATTATACCCTCCTCCACCTCCACTGGAACAAGCGCTGGTATCCATGGCTGAGAGACCCATAGACGGTTCACATCACAGGACTCCGTGCAGACAACCTCCAGTACCAGCCTGGAGCTGGCTAGACTCACTGGGTGGCTAGACCCAGAAAAGAGACAATAATCACTGCAGTTTGGCTCACAGGAAGCCACATCCACAGGAAAAAGCGGGGAGTACTACATCAAGGGAACACCCCATGGGACAAAAGAATCTGAACAACAGCCTTCAGCCCTAGACCTTCCCTCTGACAGAGCCTATCCAAGTGAGAAGGAGCCAGACAATCAACCCTGGTAATATGACAAAACAAGGCTGTTCAATACCCCCCAAAAATCACACTAGTTCACCAGCAATGGATCCAAACCAAGAAGAAATCCTGGATTTACCTGAAAAAGAATTCAGGAGGTTAGTTATTAAGCTAATCAGGGAGGGGCCAGAGAAAGGAGAAGCCCAATGCAAAAGTATCCAGAAAATGATACAAGAAGTAAAGGGAGAAATATTCAAGGAAATAGATAGCTTACAGAAAAAATAATTTAAAAATTCAGGAAATTTTGGACATACTTTTAGAAATGTCAAATGCTTTGGAAAGTCTCAGCAATAGAATTGAACAAGCAGAAGAAAGAAATTCAGAGCTTGAAGACAAGGTCTTCAAATTAACACAGTCCAACAAAGACAAAGAAAAAAGAACAAGAAAATATGAACAAAGCCTCCAAGAAGTCTGGGATTATGTTAAATGACCAAACCTAAGAATAATCAATGTTCCTGAGGAGGAAGACCTCACATTTCAATACAGTATTGAATATAAATGGCCTAAATGCTCCATTTAAAAGCTTGGAAAACATATTTGGGGGAATAGTTGAGGAAAATTTTCCCAGCCTTGCTAGAGACCTAGACATCCAAATACAAGAAGCACAAAGAACACCTAAGAAATTCGTCACAAAAAGATCTTCACCTAGGCACATTGTCATCAGGTTATCCAAAGTTAAGACAAAGGAAAGAATCTTAAGAGCTGTGAGACAGAAGCAGCAGGTAACCTATAAAAGAAAACCTCTCAGATTAACAGCAGATTTCTCAGCAGAAACCCTACAAGCTAGAAGGGATTGGAGCCCTATCTTCAGCCTCCTCAAACAAAACAATTATCAGCCAAGAATTTTGTATCCAGTGAAACAAAGCATCATATATGGAGGAAAGATTCAGTTGTTTTCAGACAAACAAATGCTTAGAGAATTCGCCATTACCAAGCCACCACCACAAGAACTGCTAAAAGAAGCTCTACATCTTGAAACAAATCCTGGAAACACATCAATACATAACCTCTTTAAAGCATAAATTACACAGGACCTATAAAACAAAAATACAAGTTAAAAAGCAAAAAGGAAAAACAAAACAAAACAAAAAAAACCAAAGTACACAGGCAACAAAGAGCATGATGAATGCAACAGTACCTCACATTTCAATACAATATTGAATATAAATGGCCTAAATGCTCCATTTAAAAGAAGAACCACAGAATGGATAAGAACTCACCAACCAACTCTCTGCTGCCTTCAGGAGACTCACCTAACACATAAGGATTCACATAAACTTAAAGTAAAGGGGTGGAAAAAGGCATTTCGTGCAAATGGACACCAAAAGCGAGCAGGGGTAGCTATTCTTATATTAGACAAAACAAACTTTAAAGCAATAGCAGTTAAAAGAGACAAAGAGGGACATTAATGGTAAAAAGACCTTGTCCAACAGGAAGCTATCACAGTCCTAAACATATATGCACCTAACACTGGAGCTCCGAAATTTATAAAACAATTACTATTAGACCTAAGAAATGAGATAGACAGCAACACAATAACAGTGGAGGACTTCAATACTCCGCTAACAGCACTAGACAGGTCATCAAGACAGAAAGTCAATAAAGAAACAATGGATTTAAACCATACCTTGGAACAAATGGACTTAACAGATATATACAGAACATTTCATCCAACAACTGCATTCTATTCAACAGAGCATGGAACTTTCTCCAAGATAGACCATGTGATAGGCCACAAAATGAGCCTTAATAAATTTAAGAAAATTGAAATTATATCAAGCACTCTGTCAGGCCATAGTGGAATAAAACTGGAATTCAACTCCAAAAGGAACCTTCAAAACCATGCAAATACATGGAAATTAAATAATCTGCTCCTGAATGAGCATTGGGTCAAAAACAAAATCAAGATGGAAATTTAAAAATTCTTTGAACTGAATGACAATAATGACACAACCTATCAAAACCCCTGGGATACAGAGTCGAAAGCCCTCTCCAAGGAAAACTACAAAACACTGCTGAAAGAAGTCATAGATGACACAAACAAATGGAAACACATCCCACGCTCATGGATGGGTAGAATTAATATTGTGAAAATGACCATACTGCCAAAAGCAATCTACAAATTCAATGCAATCTCCATCAAAATACCACCATCATTCTTCACAGAGTTGGAAAAAACTATTCTAAAATTCCTGTGGAACCAAAACAGAGCCCACATAGCCAAACCAGGACTAAGCAAAAAGAACAAATCCGGAGGCATCACACTACCTGATTTCAAACTATACTATAAAGCCATAGTCACCAAAACAGCATGGTACTGGTATAAAAATAGGCACATAGACCAATGGAACAGAATAGAGAACCCAGAAATAAACCCAAATACTTATAGCCAACTGATCTTCGACAAAGCAAACAAAATCATAAAGTGGGGGAAAGGACACCATTTTCAATAAATGGTGTTGGGATAATTGGCTAGCCACATGTAGGAAAATGAAACTGGATCCTCATCTCTCACCTTAAACAAAAATCAACTAAAGATGGATTAAAGACTTAAACCTAAGACCTGAAACTATAAATATTGTAGAAGATAACATTGGAAAAACCTTTCTAGACATTGGCTTAGGCAAGGATTTCATGACCAAGAACCCAAAAACAAATGCAATAAAAACAAAGATAAATAGCTAGGACCTAATTAAACTAAAGAACTTTTGCATGGTAAAAGGAACAGTCAGCACAGTAAACAGACAACCCACAGAGTGGGATAAAATGTTCACAATCTATACATCTGACAAAGGACTAATATCCAGAATATACAACAAACTCAAATGAGTAAGAAAAAAAAATCCCATCAAAAAGTGGCCCAAGGACATGAACAGACAACTCTCAAAAGAAGATATATAAATGGCCAACAAACATATGAAAGAATGCTCAACATCACTAATGATCAGGGAAATGCAAATCAAAACTATAATGCGATACCACCTCACTTCTGCAAGAATGGCCATAATCAAAAAATAAAAAAAAAAGCAGTAGACGTTGGCATGGATGCAGTGAACAGGGAACACTTCTGCACTGCTGGTGGGAATGTAAACTAGCCACAGTGGAAAACAGTATAAACAGCCACTATGGAAAACAGTGTAGAGAGTCCTTAAAGAACTAAAAGTAGGGCCAAGCGTGGTGGCTTACACCTGTAATCCCAGCACTTTGGGAAGCCAAGGCAGGTGGATCACCTGTGGTCAGGAGTTCGAGACAAGCCTGGCCAACATGGTGAAACCCCATTTCTACTAAAAAGTAAAACTAGCCTGGCATGGTGGTGAGTGCCTGAATCCCAGCTTCTCGGGAGGCTGAGGCAGGAGAATTACTTGAACCCAGGAGCCAGAGGTTTCAGTGAGCAGAGATCATGCCATTGCACTCTAGCCTGGGTGACAAGAGAGAAACTCTGTTTCAAAAAAAAAAAGAACAAAAAGTAGAACTACCATTTGATCCATTGATCCAACAATCCCACTACTGGGTATCTACTCGAGGAAAAGAAGTCATTACACCAAAAAGATACTTGCATATGCATGTTTACAGCAGCACAATTTACAATTGCAAAATCCTGGAACCAACCCAAATGCCTATCAATCAACAAGTGGATAAAGAGATTGTGGTATATATATAGTGGCATATATATATATATATATATGATGGAATACTATGCAGCCATGAAAAGAAATGAATTATCAGTGTTTGCAGTGACCTGGATGAGACTGAAGACTATTATTCTAAGTGAAGTAACTCAGGAACGGAAAACCAAACATCGTATGTTCTCACTGATATGTGGGAGCTAAGCTATGAGGATGCAAAGGCATAAGAATGATACAATGGACTTTGGGGACTTGCGGGGAAGAGTGGGAGGGGGGCGAGGGATAAAAGACCACAAATATGGTGCAGTGTATACTGCTTGGGTGATGGATGCACCAAAATCTCACAAATCGCCACTAAAGAATTTATTCATGTAAACAAATACCACCTGTACCCCAATAACTTATGAAAAAAAAATTGTTAAAAAATTGTTAAAAAAAAAAATTTGAGGCCGGGCATGGTGGTTCACACCTGTAATTCTATTACGTTGGGAGGCTGAGGTGGGTGGATACTTTCGCCAATTGCATCTTTCTTTTTTTTTTTTTTGAGATGGGGTCTCACTCTGTCGCCCAGGTCAAGAGTTTGAGACCAGCCTGGCCAAGATGGTGAAACCCCGTCTCTACTAAAAATACAAAAATTAGCCAGACATGGTGGCAGGCGCTGGTAATCCCAGCTCCTTGGGAGGCTGACGTAGAGAATTGCTTGAACCCGGGAGGTGGAGGTTGTGGTGAATCGAGATCACGCCACTGCACTCCAGCCTGGGTGACAGAGCAAGACTCCATCTCAAAAAAAAAAAAAAAAAAAAAATTAGGCCAGGCGCAGTGGCTCATGCCTGTAATCCTAGCACTTTGGGAGGCTGAGGCAGGAGGATCACTTGAGCCCAGGGGTTCAAGACCAGCTTGAGCAACACAGTGAGACCCTGTCTCTACAAAAACATTTTTTAAAATTAACCAGGCATGGTAGTGTGCTCTTGTAGTCCTAGCTACTCAGGAAGCTGAGGTGGGAGGGTCATTTGAATCTGGGAGGTCAAGGCTGCAGTGAACCATGATCACGCCAGTGCACTCCACCCTGGGCAACAGAGTGAGATCTCGTCTCAAAAATTAAAAAATTAGAAAAAATTAGAACCACAGGGAATGGAAGTATAGATGTGACAAGATTGTCCATGAGTTCATGAAGTGGGTGAGAGTTTGTACTCTTCTCTGTTATTTTTGTATATGTTTCAAATCTTCTATGATGAAAAATTTCTTTTTTTCCTAACAAAACTCCTGGTCTAGGAGGGAAGATAAAATGTGAACACGAATAACTTCTATATTACAGAAAGAGATAAACTAAGAGAAGTGCAGAGGAAATTTCAAGAATTACTATGCTTCCACAGATGAACCCAAATGCAAAGCTTAGAGCAGTAATAACATACTCTTCAGCCAGTCTTCAGCATTATTTGTACTGAATACTCAAAAATGATTTTGTGAAGACTTTATATCTGTGTAAAGTTCTCTTCATAGGCAACCCTCTAAGGGAAAAATAGAAAAGTAAATCCTGCAAACAGGAGATAGTCTTCTTGGGAAACTTCAGTTTTGAGCAAGAGGATGCTAGGATAGCAGAGACTGGACAAGAGTGTTCTCCTAGAAATGACATCATAGGCTGCCAGAACAAATGGCCCGTGAGAATAGCATGTGCTTAATCAGGAGATAGATGCAGAGAACACCCATAGGTGTAGGTTAGAATCATGCTAAAGAGCAACAGGCTGGACACGGACAGTTCAAATCCATGCGAAACACAACACAAAGACAGTAGCACAGCGACAACAGCAAAATCTCCACTTCACTTTGGCCATGACTTTCAACCTCTTTTCTCCACCAAAAACCTTATTTCTTTAAGTTTTCCATGTGCAACTCATTGATTGAGCACGCAAGTATCAGGCACCATGTTGAGCACTGAGGCTGTGAAGGGAGAATGTAGTTCCGCCTCCCCAAAGAGCTCACAACTCGGCCGGGTGGAGGCACATGCACAACTGAGAGGCTAAAATGTGGCTACTGAATCATATGGCCAGGATGGAAAAAGAAAACGCTTCAGGAATAAAAAGCAAGGCAACTTTCATTCTATTTGAGATGCCTGTGAGGCAGGTTCACTGTACTCTGGTTACCAATTCCAGGGGAGATCCCACTACATGGAGGACAGCAAAGATCATCACTATGCCAACCACCAGGAAGAGGAGTCCAGATACTTCCAACAATTGCATCTATTTTTTTTTGAGATGGGGTCTCACTGTGTCACCCAGTCTGGAGTGCAGTGGCGTGATCTTGGCTCACTGTAACTTCCACCTCCCAGGTTCAAGTGATTCTCCTGCCTCAGCCTCCAGAGTAGCTGGGACTACAGGTGCACGCCACCATGCCCGGCTAATTTTTGTATTTTTAGTAGAGATGGAGTTTTGCCATGTTGGCCAGGCTGGTCTCAAACTCCTGACCTCAAGTGATCCACCCACATCGGCCTCCCAAAATACACCTATTGCATCTTGGGCTGCAGTTTCTACCACTTGCAGGAGTTGTGTGAGACAGAACACTCACAGAACAAGTTAGGCAAAGCAACTTTATTCATCGCAGATGCACTGCAGCTGAGGCACTCTGAAAGCACTCCACTCTGGGTTTTATACCTTGGGGGGAAGCTGGGATCACTGGACCACAGCATTAGAGGACATCTTGTTCTAAGAGGAACAGAAACAGAATCTGGCATGTTCCGGACAGCTTTTCCTTATCTCAGAATGTTGTTTCCAGCACATTCTAGAGTTATTCTGAGAACTACAAGTGAAAAATTGGGGAAGAGCTGGGTTATCAAGGCCATCCAGGCACTTGTCCTGCAATGCCCAGGAAGGTCACCCCAGAGGAGGTTACATTTGAGTTGGCCTCAAAGCATGGCTAGAATTTCTAGTCCTTATCTGGAGGAAATAGAATGAGGAAAAACATACAGCCGTGTGTGCCAAAAACACAATTTGTCCAGTGAATGTGTGTGAACTCAGGCTGAAATTTAGCAGGCATGATGAGAAAGGAGATATGGATTAGGCCTGATTAGGAATGTCCTGATGTGCCATTCTAGGGAATCTGGAGTGGGCCCAGGCTTGAAAACCAGCAGTGATGAACGGTAGAATTCTGTTTGGCCAGATCAGATTTGAAAATAATTTTGAATGCCTTTGGATAGGAAATTCAGCTCCAATGACTCATAGACCTGTGGTGTAAGGCCTGAAATTAAGATTCAAAACTAAGTGCTGCCTTGACCATGAAGACTGGTAAAATCAGGGTACAGAGGCTCAAATGGATTAACTGCAAGTTCTCCTCCCACGCTGCTCCTGGTGGATAAGGTCCTCTAGCCAAGCAACCCTCCTTATCAAAGGGACCAGGTGCAGTGCTAGGCTTCAGGTCCCCATCAGCCTGTAGAATTATCCAAGCAAACCAAACACATCCTCCTACAGGAACCAGGGGCACATCGCCCTCTTATTACTACAAAGCCTGCCTCCCACAGTTCCTGGTGGTTCACTCTGTTCCCAACTGCAACCCCCACATGGCTCTGTGTGGGGCAGTGTCGTCCTCCCCGGGCCATGAGCATATGTGACTAATTACCTGCTGCCCGTCCCATCTGTCTAGGGTTGGGTGTCGTACATTCAACCATCCTCTCAACCCTAGGGCGGGAATCCCTCCCTCATGAGTGGGGTAAAATGGAGGCAAACTAAATCAAG
Source organism: Pongo abelii (assembly GCF_028885655.2). NCBI lineage: Eukaryota > Metazoa > Chordata > Mammalia > Primates > Hominidae > Pongo > Pongo abelii. The sequence goes on along the minus strand of NC_071999.2, from coordinate 101,633,757 downwards.
CTAAATAAGACCCCATCATACCATGTTGTATTGCACCCTGCTTCTTTTTTTTTTTTTTTTTTGAGACAGGATCTCACTTTGTTACCCAGGCTGGAGTGCAGTGGCACAATCTTGGCTCAACGCAACCTCCACCTCCTGGGTCCAAGCGATTCTTGTGCCTCAGCCTCCCAAGTAGCTGGGACTGCAGGTGCTCGCCACCACACCCAGCTAATTTTTGTGGGTTTTTTTTTTTTTTTTTTTTGTATTTTTAGTAGAGACGGGGTTTCACCATGTTGGCCAGGCTGGTCTTGAACTCCTGACCTCAAGGGATCCGCCCACCTTGGCCTCCCAACGTGCTGGGATTGCAGGCGTGAGCCACCACACCTGGCCTCATCCTGCTTCTTTACACACTTACATTTCCTGCATAACTGAAAAAACTTGACCTTGTAACACCTCTTTTCAGGGAATGACATATAAAATTATTCATAATGACAGATTATGAAATATTTTACCAATATTTTCCTTTAAGAAAGATTAGGGAGGTAGTGTTTAGGATACATTCTACATGGAACAAATTAGAAGTAGAAAGACCAGTCAAGAAGTATCTGAACAGAATGATAGCCAAGTGGTGTGAAGTGGATACTGTGATATGCTGCCCGGAAAGGACAGTGAAGGACATCAGGCCCCAGCTGCTAGAAGTGCTGCTGCAGTCAGCCTGTAGCTCTTAGCCCTCTCAGAAAGTGCCTGAGCTGCAGAGAGCTGCCTCACCCAAGGACATGCCCTATCTTTGTCCTTTTGGGCTGCTGTCCTACCAGAGACTAAGTAGTTCAAAAACAACAGAAATGTATTTCTCACAATTCTAGAGGCTGGGAAGTCCAAAGTCAAGGCATCAGCAAATTTGATGTCTGGTGAGGGTTGGCTTCCTAACTGATAGACAATGTCTTCTTACTGTATCCTTACATGGTGGAAGGGATAAGGGAGGGACCTCTCTGGGGTGTCTTCTATAAGGGCACTAATCTCATCCCGAGGGCTCCATCCTTGTGACTTAATCACCTCCCAAAGGCCCCACATCCCAATACCATCACCTTGGGGGTTAGGATTTTAACATACGAGTTTTGGAGGGACACAGATATTCAGACCATAGCACACTCGTGCCTGGGGAAGCTCATATCGAGTGACCAATGGATGGTGGAGCATAAGGGCTTGGCCAGCTCAGCCATGCTTGGCATGTTTCTGAAAGTCCACCTAACTCCAGAGCTCTTGGTGAGGTTTGCTGAGACTGTCAGCCTTGGGTTGTAGCTCATCGTCACTGCTCTGCCCACTCCTGCTTCTGTCCCCTACCTTCCACAGGTGTGGTCCCTCCCACAGGGACCCCTTCATGAAATGCCTCTTTAGAGTCTGGTTTCTGGGGATACAACCTGTGATGCTTAAAAAATTGAGAGACTGGGCACAGTGGGTCATGCCTATAATCCTAGCACTTTGGGAGGCCAAGGCAGGAGGATTGCTTGAGCTCAGTAGTTGAAGACCAGCCTGGGCAACATAGTGAGACCATGTCTCTACAAAAAATTTTAATAAAAAAGAAAGAAAAAAAAATTAGAGATGGGAAATGAGGGGAGGAGAGGGAAATTGAGAAACAAGCTTAGATAATTTTCACCCTAAGGGTAAATCCCCCAAATAATGTTTCCCCATCTTCTCAGAGAGCCCACAGTCTGAATGAGGAGAAAGCTGTTCAATGAAAAATCAATAAGTAGTCAGGTGAATCCTCCAGGAATCTGCACAGAGTGGCAGTGCCCACGCCTTTTACACAAACCAACCTCCTCACTCTCCCCTCCTCAGCAGCTCCCAGGCCTGAGGACGGGCAGCGTCACTTTCTCCCAAGAACGATGGAGAATCATTTCTCACCAGTAAGAATGTTGGCCTCACATTAAATTTGTGATGTTTAATGGGCTTATTTATGTATTTATTTATTTTTGAGATGGAGTTTCGCTCTTGTTGCCCAGGCTGGAATACAGTGGCACGATCTTGGCTCATTGCAACCTCTGCCTCCTGGGTTCAAGGGATTCTCCTGTCTTAGCCTCCGGAGTAGCTGGGATTACAGACACACGCCACCACACCCGGCTAATTTTTTGTATTTTTAGTAGAGATGGGGGTTTCACCATGTTGGCCAGGGTGGTCTCAAACTCCTGACCTCAGGTGATCCACTCACCTCAGCCTCCCAAAGTGCTGGGATTACAGGTGTGAGCCACCATGCCCAGCCAGCTTATTCATTTATACTTCAATCAGGATTAAGTACATCATGAGAATAAAACAATCCAGATGGTTCTGAGACTGAATCTGAGCTCCTGGGTAACACAGCAGAGTGGATCTGGACTAGACTTCCTGCGCTGAATCAGCAAGATTGGTCTCATAGGTGTGCACTGAAGGCAGCCGGAGAAGGTGTGATTTGATGGGCACCTAGAAACCCCATCTACCCCCAAAAGACATGACTCAGTGAGGCTCTAGACCCTTTCTGCCACAGCAGCTTCATGTGGGCTTTGTAGATCAGCACAGCTCTTAGACCCAGCCTTGCGCGGTGCCTGACTTGGGCCATATATATTAGAGAAGGGGTCAACAAACTACAGACTTTGGGCCAAATCTAACCTCCCCATCCAGACCTGTTTCTGTATAGCCTATGTAAAAAACGTTTTTTACATTTTAAAAATCTTTTGTAAATTTTTAAATTTGTAATTGTTGTGGGTACATAGTAGGTGTATATATTTATGGGGTACATGGGATGTTTTGATACAGGCATGCAATGTGAAATAAGCACATCATGTAACATGGGGTATCCATCCCCTCAAGCATTTATCCTTAGTGTTACAAACAATCCAATTATACTCTTTTATTTTTAAATGTACAATTAAGTTACGTTATGATTGAGTTTTTACTTTTTTGACGCAGAGTCTCACTCTGTCGCCCAGGCTGGAGTGTAGTGGTGCGATCTTCGCTCATTGCAACCTCCGCCTCCTGGGTTCAAGTGATTCTCCTGCCTCAGCCTCCCAAGTAACTGGGATTACAGACAGGCACCACCACACCCAGCTAATTTTGTATTTTTAGTAGAGATGGGGTTTTGACATGTTGCTCAGGCTGGTGTCCAACTCCTGATCTCAGGTGATCCACTCACTTCGGCCTCCCAAAGTGCTGGGATTACAGACATGAGCTACTGTGCCTGATCGAGTTTTTACATTTTTAAATAATTGAAAGGACCCAAAAGAAGATTTTGCAACACAGGAAGATTATCTGAAATTCAAATTTCAGTGTTCACAAGTAAAGTTTTCCTGGAGCCCAGCCATGCTCATTCTCTTAAATATCATCTGTGGCTGCTCTCGTGCCCAACAGCAGAGTTGAATAATTGCCACAGAAACCACATGGCCCTCAGAGACTAAAAGTTTACTACCTGGTACTGACCCCTGCTTTACAGCTTTGCTGCTTCACTCTGTGGTCTGAAGACCAGCCTCACCAGCTTTACCTGGGAGGCTGTTAGAAACTCAGAATCTTGGTCCCTGCCCTAGACCTGCTGATTCACATCCCAGGAAATTTCTATTCCCATGAATGTTGGAGAAATGTCAGCTTAGAGGGCTTTGCTCTGGCCATCCTCTGCTTCCCCCTCCTCAGTGCAGGCAGTCCGCAAGGTCAAGGGCATGCATCCTTTTGGAACCTCTTCCCCATCTAGGCCATGCTCTGAGTGCCTGGGAATTTTCTGCCTCCAGTGTCAATGCCAGCTTCCTCTCTGGGGTCCATTCTAGCCCAATAGGTGGTCAAGATGCAGCTGTTACAGGGTGGACGGAGAGTGACTGTGCTTGAATTTATGGATGGTGTGTCCTCTTGCTCAAGCAGCAAGTTCCTCATGGCATAAAGTGGGAAGACAAAGGGGAAGGATGGTGGCTGGGGGTTAGCTCTTGCTGTCCCATTACCTTCTGGCTTGGGCTCTAGAGCCCAGGAATTCTAGCCTGCCATGTAGTTATGTATACATATTTGACAGTTTATTCACTTGATAGATAACTTCTAAATATTTCAACATAGCTTATGGGCCTTCATTGGTACTTTTGACCCAGGACCCATGAATGCGAATAGTATGTCTATTGAATGTTTCTCAACGTGTGTTCTGAGGACCCCCTGCGGCAGAATTCACATGGGTTGTTTGCTTAAAATGCAAATTCCTGGGTCCCGCTTTTGATTATCCTGAATCAGAATTTTTGAGGGTGGAACCAAAGGATCTGCATTCTAACAAGTTTCCCAGTGGTTCTGGTTCACACCAGAGTTTCAGGAACTCTTGTAACTGGGGTAGGGTGGACAGGAGCTGGCTCCCAGTGGGCAGGAGCTTCAGGGGAGAACAAAAGGAACCAGCCAAGTCAGGGGACCACGCTGGCTGCCAGCTTCAAACGCTTCCTATTTCTCTCATTCTCTCTCTTCCTCATCTGGCCTGAACCCAGCTCTGGGCATGAGTTGCAGAGAGAAGTTTTCCGCCAGGACTGGGCAAGGGTATTCTAACTCTAATATGGGGCCTTCAGAGACTGCTCTACTGAAGGAAGTGTCTGAGTCAATGTGAAATTGGAAAGAAGAGAGATACGGTTTGGCTGTGTCCCCACTCAAATCTCATTTTGAATTATAGCTCCTACAATTCCCATGTGTCGTGGGAGGGACCCGGTGGGAGGTAATTGAATCATGGGGGCGGATCATTCCCATGCTGTTTTTGTGATCGTGAGTCTCACAAGATCTGATGGTTCTTTAAGAAGGAGCTCCCCCACACAAGTTTTCTCTTCCCTGCCACCACGTAGGATGTGACGTTCCTCCTTGCCTTCCACCATGATTGTGAGGCCTCCCTAGCCATGTGGAACTATGAGTCCATTAAACCTCTTTCCTTTATAAATTCCGCAGTCTCGGGTGTGTCTTCATCACCAGTGTGAAGATGGACTAATACAAAGAGGAACTAGGGGAGCTTGGAGGAACCACAGAGACTCAATCAGGGATTCAGGTGAAGTCTCTGTTGCAAACTCTTGAGCAGGCGAGAACCCCTGGACTCTTGCGGGGGACGTGGGAGGAGCTGTACATACAGACAGTGATGTCCAACCAATGTGGGTTCAAACCCTGCATCTGTCACCGGCTATGTGACATTGATCAAGTTCCTTAAGGTCTCCAGGTTTGTTTTCTTATCTGTAAGATGAGAATCCTCTTCTGCAAACCATGTCTGTTTAAAATACATGCTTATTTTGAAAGTGATGTAGCAATGTTTTCTCTAGTTAATGTTCTTTCTCACTCATAATTTGAAAACATTTATTCATGACTAACTATAATATTAAATCTGTGACTTTGTTTTTGCTAAATGTCCATCTCAGAGAAGAATATGACTTTATACAGCTAAGTATTTTTTTAAAAAAATAAGCCTTAGTAATGCATATTTGCAATAAAAATATTTGACAATCCTAATACCTTCAGGCTTGTCATTGGAATGAAATGTGATAATTAAGTAAAACTCATTCTTGCCACAAAGATCTAAGTGGTGGCCATTTTTTTTTTCTGAGGCAGAGTCTTGCTCTGTCACCCAGACTGGAGTGCAATGGCGTGATCTCGGCTCACTGCAACCTCTGCCTCCCAGGTTCAAGCAATTATCCTGCCTCAGCCTCCCAAGTAGCTGGGATTACAGGCACCCGCCATCATACCCGGCTAATTTTTATATTTTTAGTAGAGATGGGGTTTCACCATGTTGGCCAGGCTGGTCTTGAACTCCTGACTTCATGATCCGCCCGCCTCGACCTCCCAAAGTGCTGGGATTACAGGCATGAGCCACCGCGCCCGGCCGGTGGCCACTGTTTATTAGGAAGCTTGTTATCTTCTACCACTCCACCTTCTGATGATTGCTCTCACAGGCACTTAACCACTGGCTAATAAAATGAAAGTTCCTTAAACCTCATGCACAGGAAGCCACTTAGGCTGCAGTTGCAGCCCTGTGCCAGGGCAGTGCTTGGTCAGTGACCTCTAACTCCCTAAGGCTCCTTGTGAGGGAGCAACTCCTGAAGTCACACAGCCAAGATGCTCACAAGACTTGATTCTTAGGATGATCCCACCTGTCGAGACCACAGCCTGGGACTCACTGTCACAGGTTAATGATGAACGCGGAACCTTAATGAAACCGCCAGCGACAGCTGTGCCATACTGCAGGTCACCACTAGGGGGAAGCAGAATACAAGCATCCAGGTGAGAATCAAGGAAGCGCTGAGGAATGTGACCCAGGAAGCCAAATGGGGTCGGGAGGGGAGAAGGATCCTAGGCGCACCCTTCTTCTTCATCCCACCCACCGGGCAGACCTGCCCACTCCTGGTCTTGCTCTCAAACCATCTGATTCCTCTGTTACTCTATTCTCTGGTCCTGGTACAGCACATTATATTTTCCGTATGGCAAAGGCCAGTGGTTCTCTAACTTGGCTGCATGTTTAAATCACCTAGGGAGTTCTGTAAACTGTCTACATTCTGGCCTTGTCTCAATTAAATCTGAATCTCCAGTGTTTGGAAGCAGGAATCAGTGCTTTTTATATTTATTTATTTACTTGCTTATTTATTTTTGAGACAGTCTCACTCTGTTGTCCAGGCTGGAGTGCAGTGGTGCGATCTCAGCTCACTGCAACCTCAGCTCCCTGGGCTCAAGCAATTCTCGTGTCTCAGCCTCCCAAGTAGCTGGGACTACAGGCGTGCACCACCATGTCCAGCTATTTTTTTTTTTTTTTCTATTTTAGTTGATATGTTTTGCCATGTTGGCCAGGCTGGTCTTGAACTCCGACTCAAGTGATCTGCCAGCCTCAGCCTCCCAAAGTGCTGGGATTATAGGCATGAGCCACTATGCCCGGCCTCCAGAGCTTTTTAAAACACAACAGGTGATTCCAATTTGCAGCCAATTTTGAGAACCACTGTTTTAGGCAAAAGATCTCATCTCTTTTCAAATGGAAGCTGGCTTTCATTGTTAGAGGACTCCTCCAAGAAGCCTCCCTGACGAACCACACGTTTTCCTCCTCCTCCTCCATCTGTCCACGGGCCTGTCTGCAGCTGATGCCAGTACTTATCATGGCTTAAGATACACATGGGTTACCTGAGGGTGTTGCAGATTCAGATTCGTTCGGTCTGGGGTGGGGGGTTGAGACGCTGCCTCTCTAAGTCCCAGGTGCTGCTGGTCCACAGACCATCCACGCATGTGCACCTTTGCAGTTGTTCTCTAGCTGTTTTGCATTCCTTTTCTGCTTCTGTGTTAACCACGTTTCTCCTTTCTGTGAACTTGTTGCTTTAACATCTACCCCACGTGCATCTGCGGGACACACCTTGCTCTGTGCAACCCAATAATATGTCTCCCTCACTGTCCCACTCCGCCTGGAAGGCGTCCTCCGGGGGATGTGCTTTTCAAATGAAAACCAACCCAGAGCTCTCATCCCAACCAATTCCCTTATCTGGTTCTCACACTCCAGGTCACTATCCCCCTGCCCTAATCACCCAGGGCCAGCTACCCGACAAATAGGAAGAGCCCATATGCCCCAGAGCCTGCTGAAATGATTTAAACTAGCCAGTCCTGAGCTAGCTAACCCTGCCTTGCCCACTCCTTCCTATGGAAACCATAATAAGGGCTCTGGCCACGTTCTCTTCTCCCTCTGCCTCTTGACCAGCCCTCGTGCTGCCCCGGGTGTCCCTGCATGGCATGGCGTGCCCACTTCTCTTAGATCTGAGAGTAAGAAACTCTCTCTTCAATGAGAGTCGTCATCTGATCTATTGGCCTCACCAAAGCTGAATAAAAATAAAACCTATTACAGCAACTCCCCTGCTAGGAGGAGAGGTGTGGCTGGTTCCCAACTTGTCTGCATCCCGCCTCTCCTCCCAGTCTTACTCAGGTCCCTGCTATGCTGCTCATGGTATGAACACAAGACCCTGCACGCACACAGAAAAGATCTCAATCAGTGACTGTTGAATGAATAAGTGAACAAATGTAGGGAGAAAAATTCTGAACTTGGAGTTGGAGACCTGGCTCTGCCACTAACAGCTGTGACAAATTGTGAAGGTGCCTCTGAGACTCAGTGACTTCATCTGTCCTGTTATTTCATAGTGAGGCCACATGAGCAATATGTGTTAAAGCCCCTTTTCATCCACATGGTAGCATCCTCCTTTCTCTCTCCATCTCCTACTTGTCACTGGTGTTCAGGGTTCCAGCCTTGCCCTTCACACACTGCCTAGGAGGTCCTATCTGTTCCTGAGTCTTTGAATCTTTACCCACAGCTGCTATGGTCTGAATATCTGTGTCCCTCCAAAATTCACACGTTGAAATCCAAATGCCCAAGGTGATGGCATTGGGAGGTGGGGCCTTCGGGAGGTGATTAGATCTTGAGGGTGGAGCCCCCATTAATGGGATTAATGCCCTTATACAGAAGGCTCCAGAGAGCTGCCTCACTTCCGCCACCACGTGAGGACACAGAGAGAAGACTCACCTGTGAATCAGAAAGCAGCACCCTGGACTTACTTCCCACCCTCCAGAACTGTGGGAAATACATTTCTGTTGTCTATGAGTTACCCAATCTAAGGCACTTTGTTGTAGCAGCCTGAACAGACTAAGACACCAGCTCAGGCTCCCCTCTTGAGCTCCACACATGTCTAACCAAATGCTGACAATCCATCTCTATCCTGTCAGCCTGCCTGTAAATCAAATTTGACATATTCAAAATCGAGTTTATCATGCCTTTGCGCCTCCCAAACCAGCTCCTCCCCTCATACGTCCTATCACCACAAGTGCCCAGAAGGGGAGTGGCACATGGAAGGAAGCAATCTGGGCGATGGGGGTGGAATTACATGGCAGAGATTTGTGACAAGCATAGAAGACCACCCAGCACGCTCGGGGGGCAGCATCAATCATAAGTCACATCACAGCAGAACCATGGTGCTCATCACAGCAGAGCCATGGTGCTTGAATCCCGACAGGCAGAGGGAGAGAGGGTGAGGGTGAGAGAGAGAGAGAGAGAGAAAGAGGGAAAGAGGGAGAGAGAGGGAGAGAGAGAGACAGAGAGAGAAAGAGAGAGATGCAGGAACATCCGACCCATGCAGGTGGGCTTGGGATCATGAGAGCACATAAGGATAGATACCAGGCTGGCTTCATTGAGACGCCACCCAGAGAAAGGCAGCTGGAGGACATGAGGTGGGAATGGAGCCCTTGCCACCTTCCTGGAGCTCCAAACCAGTCACCCTCACCGGGGGCCCAGAAGCCATTGGAGCAAACAGCACTGAAACTCTTTCAAACCCTGCTGGCCACTTCCCTCCCTAGGCGAGCAGCAGAGAAGCCCACAGGTGGCCAGTGCTCAGTCAGCACAGCTGAGGTGGACTGGCAAAACTTCTGGCACTCTGTCCCCGAGAATTGGCTGGGGCATCTGATGGTAGTTGCAGAGCCTCATCTCCCCTGTCTTGAGCTTAGCAGAGATCAGGCTCAGCAGATCTGCCCAGGTCCCCAGGAGGCAGGGCTGGTTACAGTCGCTGGGGACCAGGTGCTCCCCTTTTGAACCAAGGTCATTTCTCCCAACCAGGGAGCTTCCATAATCACAGGGATGTCCCCTGACCCCATCCCTACAAATATGTAGAGTGCAAGGGAGCACAGGGCAGGGGTGGGCTCTTAATCCCTGGCAGGGAGCTGCTGCCATCTGATCTGAGTTGTGGGACAGAACTGGGTGTGTGCTCCTACTTCCTGGCTTATAGGTTTCCTCCTCTGTGTGGCACCAGCATGTGTGTCCTTGACCCCTTAGCAGAGAGGAGCCGATTCACTCTGTCTGTGAAGCCAAAACACAAGGGACCTGCAAGTTTTGAACCCTCCTCTCCACCAAGATGTGAGATGTATACTGCAGATCCCTGAGATCCCATTAGGCTCAGGCCCTCCACCCACCTGCTTCTGCTGGGCTCAAGCCTCCCTCTGGCACCTGCAGCACAGAACAGCCTTCTCCAGCCTGGCTCCGCGCCCGCCCCGCCCCCATCTTCCTCCGACCTACCCCCTGGAATGAGCTTCCCAAAAGGCAGATCTTACCAGGTCTCTCTCCTCCTCGGAACCCTTATCAACCTCTGCTTGCCTTTTCCATTCTCTTCTCCCCATCCCTTTCTACATATGGGTTTCCTCCCCAGTTTCACTGAGACAGGGCCATTGCCTTTGCAGTCCTCCCTGCTGTTTCTGAATACACGGCTTCTTCTTGGATTTGTTCTCCTACTCTCTTCCCTGCTAGAAGCCGTGGCTAATCTGTTCTTATCTTTCCTGACTGATGTGGGCCCATTCCTCCACTCTGTGCTCATAGCAGCCTCCTCTAACCTCCATTTGAGCCTTTGTTTTATTGCAGGGGTCCCTATCCCCTGGGCCATGGGCTGGTACCAGTCTGTGGCCTGTTAGGAACTAGGCTGCATAGCAGGAGGTGAGTGGCAGGCAGGCAAGTGAAGCTTCATCTGTATCTGCAGCTGCCCCCCATGGCTCACATCACCGCCTGAGCTCCGCCTCCTGTCAGATCAGTTGGGCATTAGATTCTCATAGGAGCACGAACCCTATTGCAAACTGCACATACAAGGGATCTGGGTTCCTTGCTCCTTATCAGAATCTAATGCCTGATGACCTGTCACTCTTGATGATCTGTCACTGTCTCCCATCACCCCCAGATGGGACAGTCTAGTTTCAGGAAAACAAGCTCAGGGCTCCCACTGATTCTACATTATGGTGAGTTGTATAATTATTTCATTATATATTACAATGTAATCGTAATAAAAATAACCTGCACAATAAATATAATACATTTGAATCATCCTGAAACTACCCTGCGACCCCCGTCCGTGGAAAAACTGTCTTCCACGAAACCGGTCCCTGGTGCCAAAAAGGTTGGGGACCGCCGTTCTATTGTATTACATTCTAATACTTTATTTTTTATGTCTGTTTCCTTCACTGTGGGTGAGCCCCTTCAGGGCAGGGGTTTGTTCCCTCCGAAGCTTAACAGCCTGGCAGCAGAGCTGGCCTTTGAAGGTTTTCTGTGAAATGAGTTCACCGGTGATTCTCCAGGTGTGGTCCCTGAACCAGCAGCATAGCAGGGCCCAGGAACCTGTGAGAAATGCAATTCTCAGTCCCATCCTGACCTGCCGAGTCAGAGCTCTGGGGACGGTGCCCGGCCCTCGGCCTTCCGTTCCCATAGCCCTTCTGGGTGATTCTCATGCATGCTCTCGTTAGAGGGCAGCTGAATGAGGCACGTGAGAACCTAATGAAATATGATGTGAATGGGATTTGCCATTACTACTCAGTCTAGACTGAAGGATCCCGGGGTGGTGAGCGGCCGAGGGCAGAGCTGTTCCCTGGCCCCCCATCCTCATCACTTGGCATGCAGGCTGCCTGGGGCACCCAAGGCCCATCTCTTCCTCAGCCCTTGTTAGACCGTGTTATTTCCTTTTTAATTTTAACTTTTAGTTCTGGGGTACTTGTGCCGGATGTGTAGGTTTGTTACACAGGTAAATGTTTGCCATGGTGGTTTGTTGCATCTATTAACCCATCACCTAGGTCTTAAGCTCAGCATGCATTAGCTATTTTTCCTAATGCTCTCAATTGTGTTGTTATTAATACACACGGAAGTTCTAGGGAGGAACCCAATGCCCAAAGAGAGACCCTTGATTCTCTCTCTCTCTCTCTTTTTTTTTCCTTGAGATAGGTTTTCACTCTGTCACCCAGGCTGAAGTGCAGTGGTACGATCATAGCTCACTCCAGCCTCAAACTCCTGGGCTTAAACAATCCTCCTACCTCAGCCTGTTGAGTAGCTGGGACCACAGGTGCATGCCACCACACCCATCTAATTTTTAAATTATTTGTAGTGACAGGTCTCCCTGTGTTGCCCAGGCTGCTCTTGACCTCCTGAGCTCAAACAATCATCCTGCCTCAGCCTCCCAAAGTGTGGGGATTACAGGTGTAAGCCACTGCACCAGGCCAGAGAGCACTTGATTCTAGGAGCCATGGTTGGGACATCCAAGTAGAACTCTGTGGTCATAGAACTGGATTTCTCATCCCACACTCTCAAATTAAAAACACTTTGCTAAGGGAATCAGCTCCCTTTTGCCTTAGAGTTTCTGTTTTACCTGTAGTGACAAGTATCCCACTTTATTTTTTATTTTTTTGAGACGGAGTCTCGCTCTGTTGCCCAGGCTGGAGTACAGTGGTGTGATCTTGGCTCACTGCAACCTCTGCCTCCTGGGTTCAAGCAATTCTCCTGCCTTAGCTTCCCAAGTACCTGGGATTACAGACACACACCACCACGCCGGGCTAATTTTGTATTTTAAGCAGCGCCATGTTGGACAGGCTGGTCTCGAACTCCTGGCCTCAAGTGATCTACCGACCTCGGCCTCCCAAAGTGCTGGGATTACAGACGTGAGCCACTGTGTCTGGCCTATCCCACTATATTTTAAAATTTAGTCTAAAGAAGTTGATGAGTTTCTTTTAGACTTTTATTTTTTGTCTGTTGGTTTTTGAATGTATTTGTTATTAGTATCTGGTGTTTGAAAAAGAGAGAACCTATTTTATGAGCTCTGTAGTGGGAGGGCTGCTTGTTATCACTGGATTTTCTCCCATGGCCTGGTACTACCATATCTGCCTCTAGAGGGTGCTCAACAAATAGTGGTTTTTGATTAGTCAAAGCAAAACTGAGAAGCCATTTAAGAGGCTGGGAAATAACTTCTTCGAGACTGAAGAATATATCCATAGGCTGGGCACAGTGGCTGACACCTGTAGTCCCAACACTTTGAGAGGCTGAGGCTGGAGGATCGCTTGACTGCAGGAGTTCAAGACCAGCCTGGACAATAAAGCAGACTCTATCGCTACAAAAAAAAAAAAAAAAAGCTGAGTGTGGTGGCATGCACCTTGTAGTCCCAGCTACTTGGGAGGCTGAGGCGGGAGGATTGAGGCTGCAGTGAGCCATGATGATTGAGCCCCAGAGGCTGAGGCTGCAGTGAGCTGTGATGGCGCCACTGCACTCCAGCCTGGTGACAAGAGTGAGACTCTGTCTCTGTTTAAAAAAAAAAAAGGTTAGGCGCAGTGGCTCATGCCTGTAATCCCAACACTTTGGGAGGCCAATGAGGGTGGATCACCTGATGTCAGGAGTTTGAGGCCAGCCTGGCCTACATGGTGAAACCCTGTCTTTACTTAAAATACAAAATTAGCCAGGTGTGGTGGCAAGCAACTGTAATCCCAGCTACTCAGGAGGCTGAGGCAGGAGAAATACTTGAACCCTGGAGGTGGAGGTTGCAGTGAGCCAAGATCACGCCACTGCCCTCCAGCCTGGGCGATAGAGCAAGACTCCCTCTCAAAAAATATATATATATATATGTGTGTGTGTGTGTATGTGTGTGTGTGTATATGTATATACGTGTGTGTGTGTGTATATATATATACACACACACATATATATCCATAAGTCAGAGCTGAAGTTCTGGTCAGCACTTCTTGGAGTTCTGTGACAAGCCCCTCCACTGGTGGTCTAACTCCTGCCTTCCTCGCTTGAGTCATCTCGAGACAGTTGCTCCAACATGCCTTACTCTTTCAGTTCCTCGAATTCCCTGAACTCCCGTTGTTCTGGACCTTTGGATCTGTCTTTCCCCTGCCTGGAAATTCTCCTCCCCTTTTCCTTCAGGTCACAGTGAAATCATTTGGCTCAGAGTGGCTTCTAATCCTCTGTGAGGCTAGGACTTTACCCTTTTCCGTGCTCATGCTCACGGGCTTTCCTGTAAGCTCTCCTTTCTCGTCTCCTTTCCCCCTGTAGCCTGGAAGAGCAGGAACGGTGTCTGCCTCACTTTCCCCAGCACCTATGTCAGAGTCGGGCCCGCAGCAGGGGCTCATGCATTTGTTGGCTGGCGTTAACGTGAACCAGCACATAGGCTGTGGATGAATAACTTTCCAGGTCCCAAAATTGTCCACTTGCTTCTCTTTCACCCTTGGGCTGAGAACGTAGCTACTAATAAACCTGGAGTGGGAGGGGGTATCAGTAACAGAGACAAGTGTGTGATTGAAATGGAAGACAGCTGGAGAGAGAAGAACAGAAATAGGCAGGACGTGCATGGCCAGCAGGAAGTTGCTGTGATTCCCACAAAGCATGTCTTTTCATTTGTGAAGAGGGGTCCCTAAGATGACAGTTCCATGGAGACTTTCCCTAAGGGCTCACTATGCCTTATGCTCTGATATGTTGAGTCTTTGGGGGTTGGCTGTAAATAGAGACTGAACTTGGACTTAGAAGAAAAAGTGGAGAAAAGAACATGTTGTATCTCTTTGTATAAGTGGTTACTACTTGCTCCCCAAACAAGCTACTTTAATAGGGGCATCACACAAATTATAGAATACAGGTCTCTCATCTAGCCAGCCATGATGGTGTGTACCTATGGTTCCAGCTGCTTGGGAGGCTGAGGTGGGAGGTCCTTTGAGCCCAGGAGTTCAAGGTTCAAGTCCAGCCCAGTTAACATAGCAAGACTGTCTCTAAAACAAAACAACAAAACAAAAACAATCTAATCTTAGGATTAGAAAGGACAAGGACACCAGATGTCTTCAAGTCCCATCCTTTGACCTCTGTAGGAATTCCCTGTGCATATTTCTGGTAAGAATTCACTAATCCACTAGCTGTCAGTTCTCCACTTCCCTAACTTATGGGGCAGCCTACTTCCGTATTTGCAGGGTTCTAGTTGTTGAAAAAGTCCGTGTAGCCCAGTACCTTGTATGTAGTGGTGGTTTATTGAATGAGATCCATGAACACAGACAACATTTATAATCAAGACTTTAGAAATTATTTTCAAGTACTGTTGTATTGTTTTAAAAATAAAATACGGTGAGAAGATTGTCTTAAATGTTTGAAATAGTGTCTCCAGCTTTCAGATCATACCAGATACATATTCAATTTATCACCTGGGCAAGTAAAAAATTAAAAAGACAATAAAGGCTGTCTTGTTATATACTTAGAGCCAATTACTAAATATTTACCAAATAGCCCACCAAATGTCTCAAGCATTTTTTGAGTGTGTTCAGTCTTGAGATTGAACTTTCAGAATGGGCCTCCCTTGCTCATCCTGGGCTCATCGTGATCCGCTTCAGCATTTACACAAGGAGAGCAAGGGAACAGCACAGATCAATGGAAAGGAGACAGCAGATTGTTTTCCAGTTCTATCCCTGCTACTAACTAGTGGTGAGATCTTAGGTAAGTTGCTAGACGCTGCTGGATCTTAGTTTTCTCCTCTGTAGACTACGGTGATTAAACCAGGTGGCCTTCAAGGTTCAGTACCACTGTAACCCTCTGTGGCTCTAAAACTTTGCATTTTCCTCCTAAAGACCAAAGCTTCATGAGTGAATTTAACTCTCGTCCCGTTGAATAACTGATCAGTAGCAACAATGTGCTCCTACTAAATATAGATGGTGAAGTTATATATGGAATATAGCTGTCCACATCCCCTGAATTCACAGAAACTTGGGTTAATAAATAGTTGGCTACATCACTCAGATCATAACCTCTCCATGGCACATCATTTCTGCCTTCATAGTTAGCTAAGGTACCTGGATATCAGCTGAATCTAGACTTTTTTAATCATTCTATTTTTAAACTACAGTCATGAGACCACATAATCCTAGTGGGGTAAATGCCAAAGGAGGAAAAAAAAAGAAACAGAAAACAAAACCAAAAAACTGTAAAGAAATCTGAAGTGGTTTTCAGTAATTCTCTTTTTAGAATAATTTTTTCTCTGACATGATATTTTCTGATAGTAAGGTATGATTGTTATGAAATCATAATATATTTAGTAGAAACATAAATTACATTATTTCATTAGGAACTAAGGTTTTCAGTGCAAGAAAAATAAAAATATCAAATCAAAGAAGTTAAATAAAAACCTTCTATCCTAAGTTTGAATTGGAAATATTAGTGAGAACACATGATGTATTTTATGTTAAAATACATTATTTCTAGCTCTGTCTGTTGAAAAGGCCTAGATACCTTGACTAACAGTAGCTAAGTGTGTCCTCAGCACGCAGGCCATTTTCTTTCTTCATTTTTTTTTTTGAAACAGGGTCTCGCTCTGTCACCCAGGGTGGAGTGCAGTGGCATGATCTTGGCTCACTGAAACCTCCACCTCTGGGGTTCAAGTGATCCTCCCACCTCAACCTTCCAAGTAGCTGGGATTACAAGTGTACGCCACCACACCTGGCTAATTTTTGTATTTTTAGTAGAGATGGGGTTTCACCATGTTGGCCAGGCTGGCCTCGAACTCCTGACCTCAAGCAATCTGCCCACCTCAGCCTCCCAAAGTGTTGGGATTGTAGTCATGAGCCACATATCTGGCCTGCCTCATGTACTCTAAATACAATTTCTGGCTAAAGGGAACAGGGTTCTTTGGAGAAATGGTTGATTCAACATCAGTGATAAGTTTGGAACATCTTGTCATATCAGCCAGCAAAGAAACTATCAAAGACCGTAAGAGCATGCCAAAAAGACTTAGGAACCAGGTTGAAGAGCCTACTGGCCAGAGGTAAGACAATTACCAAAAAAAAAAAAAAAAAAAAAAAAAAAAAAAACACGAAATCAGGAAGAATCCAGAATCTAATCAGGACCTAACTACTAACTACAAACTTATAGGAAATACACTCTAGGATAGTGAATTTTGTGTGTCAACTTGACTGGGCCATGGTGTGCCCAGATATTTGGTTAGACATTATTCTGGATGTTTCCATGAGGGTGTTTTTGGATGAGATTAATATTTAAATTGGTATACTAAGTAAAGCAGATTCCTCCCTGTTCGGATCATTGTAGACCTCATCCTACAGTTGAAGGCCTGAATAGAACAAAAAGGTTGACCATCCTAACTAAGAGAGAATTCTTCCCGTCTGACAGCCTTCTAAAAGGAGCATCAACATTTTTCCTGTCTTTGAACCAGAACTGAAACATTAGCTCTTCTTGAGTTTTGAGCCGGCTGGCCTGTGGACTGAACCACACCATCAGCTCTGCTGTTTCTCAGTTTTTCAGATTACACTCACTTGGGGCTCCAGGTGGTTGACTGAAGATCTTTGGACCTGTTAGCCTCCATAATTATGTAACCCAATTCTTTATAATAAATCCCTCTTCTCTCTCTCTCTTTCTTTTATTGGTTCTGTTTCTCTGGAGAAAGTTGGCTAAGCCACACCTCCACAGGGATAAAATCAACAAAAAGCAAATTATAGGACATTTTATAGGCCAACGGAAAGTATTACTTATCAACAAATAAATTGCCCAAAAAAAAAACAATAGAGGGAGAGGTAACTTATAGATTAAAAGAGATTTAAAAGGCATATTCACCAAATGCAATGGAGGAGCCTTAGTTTGGATTCCTATTTGAACAAACCAAGTTTTAAAAAAATTATGAGACAATCAGGGATATTTGGAACATTGCCTGGATACTTGATGATGTTATGGAAATATTGTTGATTTTTTTGGATGCAATGACATTTACAGGGCTATGCTTTAAAAAGTCCTTAAATTTTAGAGATATATACTGAAATATTTATGAATAAAATAATTTCCGTATCTGGAATCTGCTTCAAAACATTCAAGAGTAGGAGTATGGGTTAAAAGTAGAGGGGGTGGCTGGGGCGCGGTGGCTCACGCCTGTAATCCCAGCACTTTGGGAGGCTGAGGCGGGTGGATCACAAAGTCAGGAGATCGAAACCATCCTGGCTAACACAGTGAAACCCCATCTCCACTAAAAATACAAAAAAAAAAAAAAAAAAAAAAAAAAAGCCGGGAATGGTGGCAGGCGCCTGTAGTCCCAGCTACTCAGGAGGCTGAGGCAGGAGAATGGCATGAACCCAGGAGATGGAGCTTGCAGCGAGCTGAGATCGTGCCATTGAACTCCAGCCTGGGTGACAGAGTGAGACTCCGTCTCAAAAAAAAAAAAAAAGTAGAGGGGTACAGAGGAAACAAAGCTGGTCATGTGTTGATAATTGTTGAAGAATACAAGATCAGAATATGGGGGATTATTATACTATTTTCTCTACTTTTGTACATTATTTCTATACTAAAATTTTTACAAGTAAATGCTTTTTTTTTTTTTTTGCCTACCTCGACATTAAACTTGTGTTTTTAAGGCATCAATGACAACTTATTCCTTTCTTGTCTATTACAAATATATTTCCACTTGCCTCCTAAACTGTATGATTTTTTTTTCATTTGCTTCCTAAACTATATGATTTCAGCTCTCCTTTATCTCATGAGGAGGGCTCCCATTTACTTTGTCATATATATTTACATGTAGTGATTTGTTAAATTATTATTTCAAAATTATTACTGAAATGCACATTCTCTGGTTCAAGCTCCAATGGGTTCTCACTGCCTTGTTATAAAGCCAGGCAGCCTCACTTTAACAGTCAAAGCCTATCATAATCAAGCTCTACCCAACACATCAGACAAGCTCTTCCAAAAAATAGGAGAGGAAACACTTCTCAATCCATTTTATGAGGCCAATATTACCCCAATACCAAAACCAGACAACAACATCAAAAAAAAGAAAGAAAAAGAAAACTACAGACTAATATCCACATTTTAATGAATAGTAAAATCCTCAATAAAGTACTAGCAAACCAAATCCAGACACATATAAAAAGAATTATACACTTGAAAATGGTTCAAACGGCAAATTTTATGTTATATATATTTTACCACTATTTTTAATAGCAAAATAAATAAATAGTGGTAAAATATATATAACATAAAAATATTTTTTAAAATAGTAAAATAAATAAATAAACATAAACATACACCATGACTAAATGGGATTTATCTCAGGGATTCCAGGTTGGTTTAATATTAGAAAATCAATTAATGGAATACATTATATTGATAGAATAAAAAGAAAACCACACAATCATCTCAGTTGACACAGAAAATACATTTGACAAAATCCAAGTTCATTAACTCCCAGAAAAACAGCACCTATTCTAGAGGATCTCTAAACATAAAGAGATGACAGTAGTGAAGAAAGACTCTGAGTATCGAAAGTGAATGGATCTCAGAGATTGCCACAGGGAAAAATATCTTTTTGAATCTAGTGGAGAAAGTCTTTGTAAATCTACTTTGATCATAAACAAGGCCAGCATGAATGACTTATCCAAGATCTAAGAGGAACGTAGAATGAAAACTCTTAAATGTTAGGAAGTGTGTGTATTCCTCCTTTGCCGCTGGCATGGTTATTCACCTGCCCGGTGGCCCGTGAGTATTTTTGTAGTGAATGGCTTGGAGGTTTAGGGCAAGCGCTCTAGACTTAAACTTAACTTTCCTGGCTGTGTGATTGTAAGCAAATTACTTAACCTTAAAGTCTCAGCATTTTGCTTATTGTTTCGTCTCTAAAGTTAAGATAATAATTCTACTACCATAGGTGAGGGTTTTAAAACACAAACACAGTATCAGCTGGGCATGGTACACCTGTGATGTGGTTTGGCTCTGTGTCCCCACACAAATCTCAAGTTGAATTGTACTCCCATAATTCCCACGTGTTGTGGGAGGGACCCGGTGGGAGATAATTGAATCATGGGGGCGGTTTCCCCCATACTGTTTAAATGGTTGTGAATAGGTCTCACAAGATCTGATGGTTTAATAAGGGGTTTCTGCTTTCGCTTCTGCCTCATTCTCTCTTTCTGCCACCAAAAGGCAAAAGTGCCTTTTGCCTTCTGCCATGATTGTGAGGTCTCTCCAGTCACGTAGAACTGTGAGTCCGTTAAACCTGTTTTCTTCCCAGTCTCGGGTATGTCTTTATCAGCAGTGTGAAAATGGACTAATAAAACCTGTTACCCTAGCACTTCGGGAAGCCAGGGTAGGCGGATGACTTGAGGTCAGGAGTTTGAGACCAGCCTGGGCAACATGGTGAAACATCATCTCTACAAAAAATACAAAAATTAGCCATGTGTGGTGCTGCACACCTGTAGTCCCAGCTACTTGGGAGGCTGAGGTGGGAGGATCACTTGAGCCTGGGAGGCAGAGGTTGCACTGAGCCAAGATCACGCCACTGCACTCTAGCCTGGGTGACAGACTGAGGCCCTGTCTCAAAAAAAAAAAAAAAAAAAAAAAAAAGCAAAAACACAGTATCTTTGAAATGTGCAGCATTGCAGCATGGCGTCTGGTATCTTTGAAATGTGCAGCATTGCAGCATGGCGTCTGGGACATGTACACCCTTGTCATCATGAACAACATCCAAGACCGTAAAAATCACGGGTCTCCAGCCATCCCATTACTGGGTATATACCCAAAGGAATATAAATCGTGCTGCTATAAAGACACATGCACACGTATGTTTATTGCGGCACTACTCACAATAGCAAAGAGTTGGAACCAACCCAAATGTCCAACAATGATAGACTGGATTAAGAAAATATGGCACATATACACCATGGAATACTATGCAGCCATAAAAAATGATGAGTTCATGTCCTTTGTAGGGACATGGATGAAGCTGGAAACCATCATTCTCAGCAAACTATCGCAAGGACAAAAAAACCAAACACTGCATGTTCTCACTCATAGGTGGGAACTGAACAATGAGAACACTTGGACAAGGAGGGGGAACATCACACACTGGGGCCTGTTGTGGGGTGGGGGAAGGGGGGAGGGATAGCATTAGGAGATATAGCTAATGTAAATGATGAGTTAATGGGTGCAGCACACCAACATGGCACATGTGTATACATATGTAACAAACCTGCACATTGTGCACATGTACCCTAGAACTTAAAATATAATAAAAAATATATATATATATTTTAAAAATCATGGGTCTCTCTTGGGACTGTTAGGTTTGCCGGTTGTATACATAAATGTTAGATTAGACAGCTTCATAATACCAAGTTAAAAATGACTAATGTCCTTGTGTAATGAATAACCTTGCTCCAATAACCTTGAAAATGAAAGAAAAGTTTGATCACAGAGTGAAATTTAATTCAGACAATTTCAGTAGCTGTGTATTTCAGATAAACCCATAAATGGCACAAAGAAATGATAGCCCTACCTGAGTTATCCAAAAAAGAGGGTTTTGCAGGGCAAGTCCTTAGCCTGTGTATTGGGTCACTGCCAAGAGATGATGTTGTCCATGTGGAGGCAGAGTGTGAACTTCCTTCAGTTCTGACTGACTGCTGTAAATAGTGTCACATGGCTAAACCTGTGTAAGTAGTTTCAAAACCTGCTTTAAAGTATAGTCAAGGCCAGGCTCAGTGGCTCATGCCTGTAATTCCAGCACTTTGGGAGCCTGAAGCAAGAGTATTGCTTGATTCCAGAAGTTTGAGACCAGCCTGAGCAGCATGGCGAAACCCCATCTCTACAAAAAATACAAAAATTAGCCAGGCATGGTGGCACATGCCTGTAGACCCAGCCACTCAGAAGGCTCAGGTGGGTGGATCACCTGAGCCCAGGAGGCCAAGGCTACAGTAAGCCATGATCATGCTACTTAACTCCAGAGTCTGGGTAAAGGAGGGAGACTCTGTCTCAAAAAAAAAAAAAAAAAAAAAGACACATATATATATATGTATATATATATTTAAGCGTTTGAACTTTTGACTCAACTATATGTATATACATATATATGTATGTGTATAGATAGATAGATGATAGATAGGTAGATAGTTAGATATTGATAGTTAAGAGTCAAACTCAAATGCTCTCATAGGCAAAACAATGGAGAAAACCTTAAGGATATTATTATAGAGAGATGTGGGTCCCTGGTTAGAGGGCTTGCCCTGTCGACAAGGATTTACACGAGAAACATTTCAGAAGCACCAACATAGCCAAATACAAAGGCTCTGAAGGCCTCAGTCCTTGGCAAGCAGCTTACAGCCACTGATTAGGGGAACAAGGCATAAATTAGGCATTACTCTCTTGTATCCCTGAGCCCATAGATTGTTTTTCTTCTTCCAATCAGATAAGAAGCTTGCAGAAACTGGACTGTTAGAAGTGGAATTATAGCATCACAGTATCTTTTGAGTTGTTTATATTTTCCCCATTTCTGGCTGCTTCCAGTTCCCTTTGTAAATTCTTCCTTTCCTTTTTCTACCTAAAACTCAGCTGTTATTTAGAATGAGGTGGAACTTGGCTACCATTTCTGTTTTTTGTCTTCTTCTCCAAATACTTAATGCCTCAAACAGATTTGTGTGTTCTGGCCTAAAAACTAACTCCTCTGCCAAGTGGTCCCCAGGCCCTGACTCCTTCTTCCTCACTTCCAGCATCTGAGAGACTCCCAACCACCCTTGTAAAGGGAACCGTGTGATAGGGCTGTGCCCACCCTAGGTCCTGCCCACATGTTTATTCTGGGCCTCTTGGCTTCCTTTGATACCCAAGTCTTTGTCCTTATGAAAGTTATTTACTTCTAAAGAATGTTTAGAGAATGATGACATGAAGTCAATATTGGTTTTAATAAATTTAAATAACTTTCCTTACAGGCAGAATGAACAAAATAAGTAAAAGCGGCTATAAAGATTATAATCTGAATGTGACTTAGCAATGTAGTATTGAAAGGCAATTTTTAAAAAGGTAAAATCATAACTATCATACAAATACAAATGACCATCGTTAATTCATGAGTTATTTATTATTAATTATGGTTAATTAATGCAGGACTCAGTGAGGTATTACAGCTGGATTTTACAGGCTTTACCCAACAAAATTCTTCAATAGGGTTTAAGTACTACTGCATGTAAAGTGTTTATTTTTATTTCTGAGACAGGGTCTCACTCTGTCACCGAGGCTGGAGTGCAATGGCACTGTCATAGCTCACTGAAGCTTTCACCTCCTGGGCTCAAGTAATCTTCCCACCTCAGCCTCTTGAGGAGCTGGAACTACAGGTGGCACCACTGTGCTTGGCTAATTTTTTTTTTACTTTTTGTGGAGATGGGGTCTTGCTATGTTGCCCAGGTTGGTCTTGAACTCCTAGCCTCAAGTGATCTTCCTGCGTTGGCCTCCCAAAGTATTGGGATTACAGGCATGAGCCACTGTGCATGATCCAGTGTTTCACTAAGAACAAGTTCTGCTGTTCTGTGTCTCACAGAAGTGCACAGGTAAAGCATTTGCACTTGTGGGATCAAGTGGTAGCTTTGATTTATAAAGCAGAACTGTCATCGGGAATTTGGTTGAGGAAGCTGAAGTTGTTTTATCTCAAAGTTGTTTTCCTGGAATAATTCAGTTCTCCAAGGGAACTCTGGGATTCACAGATCATGACTAGGTCAGGAAAACAGTCATGTTAATGACAGTGGGGCCTGGTATGGGACAGCGGAAAGACCACTAACTTCTTTTTCTAAAGTAGGATGCTGGAGATACCACCATAGAACAAAAAAAGTCAAATAACTTTAGGACAAGAGTGAACAGGAATCAAAGGCAAAGGAAAAAGGTAAAGTGTCTTTTAGCATAAATAAAGGCTTCAAGAAGTATCTGTTCTTTCCTCTCCTGAATGACTCCATTTTGAGGGATAGAAATCAAAGAGCAATAGAACGAGGTGGAGTAGAAGTACTAGAGTGTTTTAGCTGAGCTTCACTCAAGGTCACACTATTATTTAAGAACACAGAATGCAAGGCTGGGCATGGTGGCTCACATCTGTAATCCCAGCACTTTGGGAGGCTGAGGTGGGAGGATTGCTTTGGAGTTTGAGACCAGCCTGGGCAACACAGGGAGACCGTGTCTCTAAAAAATAATTTTTTTTTCTTTTGAGACAGAGTCTCGCTGTGTCACCCAGGCTGGAGTGCAGTGGGCTGATCTTGGCTCACTGCAACCTCCACCTCCCTGATTCAAGCAATTCCCCTGCCTCAGCCTCTGGAGTAGCTGGGATTACAGGTGCGCACCACCACACCCAGCTAACTTTTTTGTATTTTTAGTAGAGACGGGGTTTCACCATGTTGGCCAGACTGGTTTTGAACTCCTGACCTCAGGCAATCCACCAGCCTCAGCCTCCCAAAATGCTGAGATTACAGGTGTGAGCCACCGCACCCAGCTAAAAAATAAAATTTTAGCTGAGTGGGGTGGTATGTGCCTGTAATCCCAGCTACTCCAGAGGAGACAGGCTGAGGTGGGAGGATTGCTTGAACCCAGGAGGTTGAGGCTGCAATGAGCCATTGATATGGTTTGGCTCTGTCTCCACCCAATATCTCATTTGAATTGTAATCCCCATAATCCGCATAAAATCTTCACATGTCAAGGCAAAGATCAGGTGGAGGTAATTGAATCATGGGGGTGGTTTTCCCCATGCTGTTCTTGTGGCATTGAGTGAGTTTTCATGAGATCTAATGGTTTTATAAGGGGCTCTTTCCTTTTTGCCATGTGAAGAAGGTGACTTTTTCACCTTCTACCATGATTGTAAGTTTCCTGAGGCCTTCCCAGCCACAAGGAACCATGAGTCAATTGAACCTCTTCCCTTTATAAATTACCCAGTCTCAGGTATTTCCTTATAGCAATGTGAGAATGGACTAATACAGTCAATTGGTACCACAAAGAGTATGTTGCTGCTATAAAGATACCTGTAAATGTGGAAGCAACTTTGGAACTGGGTAACAGGCAGAGGTGGGAAGAGCTTGGAAGGCTCAAAAGAAGACAGGAAGATGTGGAAAAGTTTGAAACTTTCTAGAGACTTGTTGAATGACTTTGACCAAAATACTGATAGTGATATTGACAATGAAGTCCAGGCTGAGGTGGTCTCAGATGGAGATGAGGATCTTTTTGGGAACTGGAATAAAGGTGACTCTTGCTATGCTTTAGCAAAGAGACTGGAAGCACTTTGCCCCTGCCCTAGAGATCTGTGGAAATTTGAACTTGAGAGAGATGATTTAGGGTATCTGGCAGAAGAAATTTCTAAGAAGCAAAGTGTTCAAGAGGTAACTTGGGTGCTCTTAAAAGCATTCAGTTGTATGCATTCACAAAGAGATGATTTGGAATTGTAACTTATATTTAAATGGGAAGCAGAGCATAAAGTTTAGAAAATTTGCAGCCTGACAATGCAATATAAAAGAAAACCCCATATTCTGGGGAGAAATTCAAGAAGGCTGGAAAAATTTGCATAAGTAATGAGGAGCCAAATGTTAATCACCAAGACAATGGAGAAGATGTCTCTAGGGCATGTCAGAGGTCTTCATGGCTGCCCCTTCCATCACAGGCCTGGAGGCCTAGGAGGAAAAACTGGTTTCATGGGCCAGATCCAGGGTCTTGCTACTTTGTCCAGTCTCAGGACTTGGTGCCCTGCATCCTAGCCATGGCTAAAATGGGCCAATGTACAGCTCAGACCATTGTTTCAGAGGGTGCAAGTCCCAAGCCTTGGCAGTTTACACATTGTGTTGGGCCTTCAGGTGCACAGAAGTTAATAATTGAGGTTTGAGAACCTCTGCCTAGATTTCACAGGATGTATGGAAATGCCCAGATGTCCAGGCAGAAGTTTGTGGCAGGGGTAGAGCCCTCATGGAGAACCTCTGGTAGGGTAGTGTGGAAGGGAAATGTGGGGTCAGAGCCCCCACACAAAGTCCCCACTAGGGCATAGCCTAGTGGAGCTGTGAGAAGAGGGCCACTGTCCTCCAGACCCCATAATGGTAGATCTACTTATGGCTTACACCATGCACCTGGAAAAGTTGCAGACACTCAATGCCAGCCTGTGAAAGCAGCCAGGAGTGGGGTTGTACCCTACAATGCCACAGGAGCGGAGCTGCCCAAGGCCATGGGAGACCACCTCTTGCATCAGTGTGACCTGGATGTAGGACATGGAGTCAAAGGAGATCGTTTTGGAGCTCTAAGATTTAATGACTGCCCCACTGAATTTGGACTTGCATGGGGTCTGTAGCCCCTTTGTTTTGGCCAATTTCTCCCATTTGGAACAGGTGTATTTACCCAGTGCTGTATCCCCATTGCATCTCAGAAGTAACTAACTTGCTTTTGATTTTACAGGCTCATAGGTGGAAGGTACTTGACTTGTTTCAGATGAGACTTTGGACTTGGACTTTTGGATTAATACTGGAATGAGTTAAGAATTTGGGGGACAATTGGAAAGGCATGATTATGTTTTGAAATGTGAGGACATGAGATTTGGGAGGGGCTGGGGCAGAATGATGTGGTTTGGCTGTGTCCCCACCCAAAATCTCATCTTGAATTGTGATCCCCATAATCCCCATAATCCCCATGTGTCGAGGGAGAGACCAGGTGGAGGTAATTGAATCATGGGGGCGGTTTCCCCCATGCTCTTCTGGTAATAGTGAGTGAGTTTCACAAGATCTGATAGTTTTATAAGAGGCTCTTCCCCCTTCACTCTGCACTTCTCCTTCCTGCTGCCTGTGAAGAAGGTGTCTTGCTTCCCCTTCACCTTCTACCATGACTGTAAGTTTCCTGAGGCCTTTCCAGCCATGCAGAACCATGAGCTGATTAAACCTCTTTCCTTTATAAATTACCCAGTCTCAAATATTTCGTTATAGCAATGTGAAAATGAACTAATACAGCCATGATCACCACTGTACTCCAGCCTGGGTCACAGAGCAAAACTTTGTCTCAAAAAACAAAACAACAAGAACAACAAAAACACGTAGGTTATTTCTCTGCCTCTTGACTCTGTGTTTGGCCATATGACTTGCTTTGACCAATGGGATGTCACAGACATGATACAATCGGAGGTCTACACAACCACTCATGTAATTGAGCTTGTTTTGCTGTGCTTTTGCCATGAAAAGAATATGCTCAGGCAAGCCTACTGGTCTAGGAGGTAGACAAGTAGAGCAGAACCCAGTCACCCCAGCCAACCTAACCTAAGGTCAGCCAACCCCCATTAGACCCCAGGTGCATGAGTTGAGTCCAGTTGAGATCAGCAAAGCCCAGCCTAGATTAGCTGAACCTCACAGGTACAAGAAATGAATGTTCATTATTGTTGTTGACCATGAGGATCTGTGGTTGTTGGTTACATAGCAATTTTCTGACAATAGCTAACTAACAGGTTGACTTATTTTCAACATACCCTAATGAGATGACAGACATTGCTGCAGATATGCCCAGTGCAGTTTTGGCCTCCTAGAGGGTCTTCAAGAGAGTACACCCTAGAAAAAGGGCAGAAACCATAACTATATACCCAGGCTGCCTCTTCTGTTTGGAAGAGATCCTTATTTGAAAACCATTCATATGCCAGGCTAGTAGCATCCCCAGTGAAACTGAGGGTCAGAAAATAATATCTGATAACTGGGAAGAACCAAGGTCATTTCTAGTTGCAGAGTATCTGAAACTCGAGTAGGAAACTAGAGAATGGAACAAACAGTGGTAGCAACAGGGAATCCCCCTACATCAGTATGTGATTCACCAAATACAAGGTCAAACAGATAACCACAACTCCTCTGTCAGTTCCCAAGACTGCACAGAACACAGAGCCCCAGGCACCTTGTTTTGGTCCTCCCTGAGTTTCTACATACCTGGCTTCTCAACGAAAGAGGATCCATTTGCATACGAAACAAACTCTGCAATGTAGAAGATGGCTGTTTGATCTGAAGCAGATTTTGTAAGCTTGTGCAATGGTAAGAACATAATTTAACTCAACAAATTTTTTTTTTTAGTAACCCATTAATGCTGAAAACTGGAATAATCTCCAGAGATGTGGATGGACTAGGAATTGGATCTGCCTCCATATGCCGGGGTTAAGACATAGTCTTGCTAAAGAAACACGCAAATGCATACACAACAACAGAGGTGACCAGAAGATGGGTGCAATAAAATGCTTCTGGATCACAGGAACACTTGTGGGACCGAGACCCAACAGGAAGGCTGTGGGAGGAAGTGCTTTTGCAGAGGAACATGATGAGTTTGGTTTGGGACCTATGCTATTTACAGCCTGGCAGGGACTCCACCTGTCTTACATATTTGTACATATCAGCTCCATCTTTTTCCTATTTCCCATTCTGCTTCAATCCTGCCTGCAAATTTAAATCTCCCTTGGAGAACAGACAAAATAACTTGTTTTTCTGTGATCTGTCCTTACAAACGAAGCAAAACGCCTTACGCACAGAAGATGCCTAATGAATGTTTTCATTTTGTTTTTGTTTCGTTTCGTTTTGTTTCGTTTTGTGCAGGGTCTCCCTCTGTAGCACAAGCTGGAGTGTGGTGGCATGATGACAGTTCACTGCAGCCTTGAATTCCTAGGCTCAAACAATCCTCCCATCTCAACCTCTTAAGTAACTGAGACTACAGCTGTGCTCCATCATGACCAGCTAATTTTTTTAAAAAAATTTTTGTGGAGACAGGGGTCTTATTATGTTGCCCAAGCTGGTCTTGAACTCCTGGCCTTAAGCAGTCCTCCTGCCTCAGCCTCTCAAAGTGCTGAGATTACAAGAGTGAGTCACCATGCTCAGCTGATTTTTTTTGCATGAAGGAATAAATACATATTTGAATATTCTTGGACAGGGGTTTCACCTCTGCTTCCTGGAGTTCCTTAGAGAAAAGTGGGGTGGAATAGGAGAGTAGATATGGGAAAGGGGTTGGGAGATTTGTAGAGACAAGGAACAGACAAGGAATAGGTAAGAAAGCAGTGTTGGCAGAATCCAGAATTAAGATTTTTGTGAAAGTAAAGACAGGGAGTAAAGATGGGAGACGATTTACCTGGATGTGCAGATAGCAAATGTAGTTTAATACCTACAAGATATGAAATTAAAAGTTTCACCCCAAATGACACACAATTTTATTGCCTCTGGCATCACAATAAATACAAACCTCTTTCAGCTTTTTTGTACCTGCCTCTGGCCTGATGCAGTCATTTTTATTGTACTGGATGGCATCTGTATTTATTATCAAACCAGGGAATTTCTGCTAAGTCATCTTGAAGTCTAACTTAGCTAGCACAACATGCTGTTTCATAATTAAATTAAAATTGCAGGATGTTTTGGATTAGAAGAATCTTCCTTCAGCCAGGCCTGAGGTTGGTAAGGGAGTGTGACCTGTATGAAATAGAATTCCCTCATCCAAAACGTCCGGAACATTTCACTGGATTAATTTGTAACTCACTGGGAGATTTTTAGTTCAATTTGCTAAAGATTTTCTGTTTCCATTTCTCTTTTCAATTCAGGTCAATATACAGTTATTCAACTCTCATATTGAAAATGATATGAAAAGTGTTACTGAGTCCAAAGAATAAAGAAAATGAAAGATAAAATGCAAAGAAAGGAAGAAATGTAATGAGTGAATAAATAAGTTCATTCATGAATAAAGAATTTATTCATGAATAAATAAATCCATTCATCCAACAAATGAACTTACAGAACCCTTATTTTTACCATGCACGAAGCTAAGTAAGTACTGTGCAGTGGAGGCAGAACTATAAGCCACAGTTTCTGTTCTCTAGGATTTTAGAATTTTGTTTATTATGGAAAATTTGCCATTAGACAGTTTAAGTCCAATTTATATTGGTGTTTTAATTCAATCAAAAACTTCACAAAGAAATAAACCATGAACAATTCCCTTACACCTTTAAGAAGACATTAAACGCCCTCTGTGGGAAAAGCCTAACAAAATCACTTTTTTGTACTTTGCACCACTGGACAGGATATGTGTGTATTGGCTAAACAGAATCCTGTGGCCACTGGCCAATAGGCTGCAGGAAGAGAATTCTAAAATAGTTTGTTTTTTTTTTTTCCATTAGAGGCTATAGAAAATAATCCTTGACTGGGCACGGTGGCTCGCCTGTAATCCCAGTGGTGCGATCATGGCTCACTGCAGCCTCTAACCCCTGGGCTTAGGCAGTCCTCCCACCTCAGTCTCCCGAGTAGCTGGGATTACAGTTGTACTCCACCACACCCAGCTAGTTTTAAAATGCTGAAGTCTCACTACGTTGCCCAGGCTGGTCTCCAACTTGTGGCCTCAAGTGATCCTCCTCCCTTGGCCTCCCAAAGTTCTGGGATTATAGGCATGAGCCACCACGCCCAGCCAAGATGTTGTTTTGACTGGACTTGCAGGCTTGTGACTCAAACTTGATTGTGAAGGGGCGGAAGTAGGCACCACACCTCCCCCAAAATATTCATTTGCATTTAAAAACGAGAAGCTGCCTATAAAGTTGTACAGCATCGTTGCCCTTAGTATATCCTCAGATTCATGAATTTTCATAGGAGTCAAGAAGTTTTCTGAAAGGGCCCAGGACCCTGACAAGTCTCCCACACCCCTCCCTTCATCCTTCCACACTCACACCTCATCCCCTCTACTGCCTCTCCACTAATCTTCTGTGACAAGGCTGGAGTATAGAAAAAGGACACTTTCCTTCCTCCCTGCAATCCACAACCCCACAGCAGGGTGGGGAGAGAGGGGAGGGGAGCCTGCACCAGTGGTTCTGTCTCAGCATCAGGCTGGCTTTTCCTTCCTTTCCTTCCTTTCCTTCCTTCCTTCCCTTCCTTCCTCTCTCTCTCTCTCTCTCTGTCTTTCGTTTTTGAGACAGAGTCTTGCTCTGTCACCCAGGCTGGAGTGCAGTGGTGCAATCTCACTGCAACCTCCACCTCCGGGGTTCAAGTGATTCTCCTGCCTCAGCCTCCCAAGTAGCTGAGATTACAGGCATGCACCACCACACCTGGCTACTTTTTGTATTTTTAGCAGAGATGGGATTTCACCATATTGGCTAGGCTAGTCTTGAACTCCTGACCTCAGGTGATCCACCCGCCTCAGCCTCCCAAAGTGCTCGGATTACAGGTGTGAGCCACCTTGCCTGGCCTGGGCTTCTTTCAATGGCTGGGGAGAAGTGCAGCCCTGGCCCAGTGGACACCTGCACTCAAATTATCGACTTGGTCAACCTGGTTGCAGGTAGATCTTATGGCAAACACTTGTCCGAAGATAAATTGAAATTGTTACCACGCTTGGGACCCTTGGAGGGTGAGAAAGAGAGAAGGTAGATTCAGGGCTGTCAGAAGCCAGCATGGGGAATAAGATTGAGGAGCAATGTTGACACTAGATCCCGAACTCCCAACCTCAGGTGATCCGCCCACCTTGGCCTCCCAGAGTGCTGGGATTACAGGTGTAAGCCACCGTGCCCGGCGAGGCACTAGAATCTCAAGTGGGAAGAGCTCATACACAGAAATGTTACTGGGACAGCCATGCCTATGGACCTTTCCTAGAAGCAGTGTTAGCATAAAACACGTAGTTTTTAATCTCTGTGCTTGTTCTTTTTTTTCTTTCTTTCTTTCTGAGATGGATCTCACTCTGCTGCCCAGGCTGAAGTGCAGTGGTGCAATCTTAGCTCCCTGCAATCTCCACTTCCTGGGTTCAAGCGAGTCTCCTGCCTGAGCCTCCCTAGTAGCTGGGTTTACAAGCATCTGCCACCACAATCCGCTAAGTTTTTGTATTTTTAGTAGAGATGGGGTTTCTCCATGTTGGCCAGGCTGGTCTGGAACTCCTGACTTCAGGTGATCTGCCTGCCTCAGCCTCCCAAAGTGCTGGGATTACAGGCTTGAGCCACCAGCCCGGCCTCTGTGCTTGTTTATTTAGAGGTAAGGCTGATGGAGTTTGAGGCTGGTGGGTGAGGATGTTGGTGGAATGAGAGCCCAGCCCAGTCCTGCTGACAAGAGAGTGGGTTCTCGCGACAGACAAGAGCAGGTAGGAGAAGAGGAGATAATTACAAATATTGATAGGGAAGAGATGTTTAGGGAGGGGACTCCTGGAAAAGTCTGGAGTTTCTGCCTAGATTTCATGTGAATTGGGACATAAATGTAAAGATAATAGCATTTGTTCCCATAGGTTGGTATAGTACAGAGAATAACTTTTACAAAAATAAAATTTAAAAACAGAACAAAACAAAACCAAAAACCATTGCATGCTGATTAAGGGAAGAATCAAGGTTTATAAATAGGAAGGCAAGACCTGTACATTGAAGTTAATAATAAAAGGTAATTACAAATATTTTAAGAAACACAATATTTGCAATGTTTGAGTTGGGGAGCGTGTGTGTGGTTGGAGGCAGAGGAAGTAACAGAAAGTCCTGACAGGAAAAAAAAATTCAGATAGGAAATAATTTTGACCATTTGAGTCAAAGGAAAATAAAGTAAGACACATGAAAGAACAACTATTTCCAAACCAATCACCCTCAACACGTTTTATAAAAGAGATAACCCAAATGGTACCAGGCTATCTCGAGAAGGTTATGGCTCATAATTTAGTCTGCTCTCAGTGAATGGTACTTTATGTTTACCTTGCACTTTTACTAAGTTGCTCATAACATTCAGAAACTGGAGCCCTCATAGAAATGTCCACGCGACCCAGTCACTTTTCTGAATCCAGCAGCTGAGGAGCTGGAAAGTTCTTTTTCTGCTGACTGTGGTCATGCATAACTGGATAATTTATGGGCAAGACCAACGACCACATCCATATCTCAAATTCATTAATAACCAAGAGAGGGACTCAGCCCAGAATCACTCAGAGGATGAAAGTCCTCAGGGAAGGAATCTGTTCAAATAATCAGCGCCTTTTAAAAAATAAAAATAATAATAAATTATGATTTTTCTCAGCAGTACCTTTCAAATACAGGGAGGGCTGTTTCTTACTACCCAAAGGGAACATTTTGAAGGGTGCCTGAGATTTTTCATGTTAATATCTATATGAAAGGACCAGATGTGATCATAGAATGAAGGAAAACATGAGCAGGGAGAAAATTAGGGGTTAAGAAAATGTCCCAAATTTCAAAAGGGTACGTTTCGGAAATTGCCATTGATAACGATTGGTAGCTTTGATAATAGCATTGATAGCTTGGTAGCAAACGATAGGAAAATTTGAGAATAGATCATTAAAGAGTTGGTGGTTGAACCTTAGAGATAAAAGGGGCTCCTGTTGAGAACCAGGGTGAGCCGCTAAAAGCAAGAGATGTATATTAAATACTTTCTCTCTTGAAAAGTTTGCTAGGATGCTTTGCAACATCTATCACACTGTGCTTTGGACAAGAAGGTTGAAGTTGGGCTGATAACCATTCCAATAGACTTGGTAATGGCACCAAGGAAGGTGAACCTGGAAAGTCTCCATGCCCTGTGGTCTGCTCCTTGCTCTCACTCATTCAACTCAACAAATGGTTCTGCACTAACTCAACATACATGGATAGAGCCTGGGTTTTATGCAGGGTGCTCTTCAGGCAAGGGATAGAAAGAAGTTGTTGGATCCCTGTCTTCATAGGGCTTATAATGTAGTGGTGGCAAAGGACAAGTGCACGAGTAACCACAATGCAAGGCAGAGTAGCAAAGCCACAAGAAAAGAAGTACCAGCTGTGCATGGAGGCTTGCGCCTGTAGTCCCAGCTACTAGTGAGACCGAGGCAGGAGGATAGCTTGAGCCCAGAAGTTGGAGGCTGCAGTGAGCTATGATTGTGCCACTGCACCCTAGCCTGGGTGACAGAGTAAGACCATATCTCTAAAAACAAAAGAGAAGTACCAAGTGCCAGGGAGACCTATGAAGACAAAGGTCCCTTCTAGCTAGAAGATTAAAAAGGCTTTGCATAAGAAATGGCATTGGAGGTGGAGTTTGAAGGAAGAGAGAGATGAGGAGTGATGAAAGAAGGAGTGTGCCCCAAATGGCATGAGCAGAGGCACAGAGAAGGGAGAAGTTAATCTCGAAGTCCAGTTTGATTGAAGCAGGAGGACTGAAAAGGACAGTCAGGACTGTTTTGATGCGTTCTTCCTGCCGGGAATTGGCCATTTCTGAGAGTCCTTGATGGGTAAGTGATAGGACTTTGGGACTCAAGAATTACACAGTCTCACATTTGCATCCTGCCACGGCCACTACCTTAGCCATGACACCGAGCAAGTTATGGTCCTTCTCCAAGCTCTATGTAGTTACCTCACCTGCAAAACGGGCATGGGTAAAGCTCCTAGCACAAGAGGTCACTCTGGGAACCAAGTGAGGTGATAGTTACAGCGGTGCATGCGCAGAGTAAATGCTCTCAAGGCAGCCGAACAGAGCCCAGGAACTGGAGGAAGCTCTGCCTTTGGGGGTTTCATCTGTAGCCTTGATTCGAGCAAGTAGAACAGCGAATATATTTCTTTTTACTATTTGATCACAATCTAAACTCAGCAGGGAGAGCCTTGATGCTGAGCCCAGGTAGACGATAACCTGAGCCAGAGACAGAGCAAAGCTCCCTCCAGGGAGAATGGGAGGGGTGAGCATCAGATTCGACAGGACTTGGCATTGGCCGGGTGTGCAGTCTGAAGAAGCAGCAGAAGGGCCTTATGTGCTGCAGGTGTCTAACCTGGGTGACCAGCTGAATGGAGTAGCAGGAAAATCAGAGCGGACTGTGAGGAAGACACATGGCAAAGAACATGGAATTCAAAAGGAGGAAGCTTGGCGAAAGCCTGGGATCAGCGCTCTGGGAAAAGAGAGGAGGAGAGAAATGTGCTGCCACCCTACTGGATTCAGACATCTCAGAGCAACATGAGAAAAAGAGGGGAGGGCTCTTAATCCCTGCAGGATTCCCACAGAGACCTCCAGGGAATGTGCAGAAGGTTTTTAGGTGATGCCAGACTGGGAGATTAGCTAACACAAACACAACAAAGTCTGGTTTCAAAGCAGTCTTGAAAAGCCAGAATTGTGAGTTGGAGCAAACAACAAAAGCTAACTCATATATTAACTTTCATATAAGGGAGATTCTGTGATTATCTTCATTTTACAGACAAGAAAACTGACACACAAGGCCAGGCGCGGTAGCTCATGCCTGTAATCCCCGCACTTTGGAAGGCCAAGGTTGGAGAATTGCTTCAGGCCAGGAGTTCAAGACCTATCTGGGCAACATAGGGAGAACCCTGTCTCTACAAAAAAATTTAAAAAATTAGCCAGCATGGTGGTGTCCCAGCTACTCAGAGGCTAAAGTAGGAGGATTCCTTGAGCCCAGGAGTTCAATGTTACAGTGAGCAATGATCACACCACTGCACGCCAGCCTAGATGCCAGAGCAAGACCCTGTCTCTAAAAAATAAAACAACAACAAAAAAAGAAAACTGAGTGACCGGGCGCAGTGGCTTACGCCTGTAATCCCAGCACTTTAGGAGGCTGAGGTCGGTGGATCACCTGACGTCAGGAGTTCGAGACCAGTCTGGCCAACATGGTGAAACCCCATCTCTACTAAAAATACAAAATCAGCTGGGTGTGCTGGTGCATGCCTGTAATCCCAGCTACTCGGGAGGCTGAGGAAGAAGAATCACTTGAACCCGGGAGATGAAGTTTGCAGTGAGCCGAGGTTGTGCCACTGCACTCCAGCCTGGGCAACAGAGTGAGATTCTGTTTCAAAAAAAAAACAAAACTGAAACACAGAGTTTAAGTCACCAGGTCGGTAGTAAAGCTAGTAGCAGCGGACCTGGGATTCCAACAGGACATCAGGCTTCGAGGTCTGTGATCTGGAAGGAATGGAGGAGGGAAATGGATCATTATGGAGTATTTACAATTTGCCAGACTCCAAGCTGGGAGACCTGGAAGGAAGTAAGATGATTTAGAGTATGGCTTAGTGGAACGGGGCACAGTGGCTCACGCCTGTAATCTCAGCACTTTGGGAAGCTGAGGAAGGCGGGTTACTTGAGGTCAGGAGTTCAGGACAAGCCTGGCCAGCATGGTGAAACCCCATCTGTAGTAAAAATACAAAAATTAGCTGGGCATGGTGGCATGCGCCTGTAATCCCAGCTACTTGGGAGGCTGAGGACTGTGAATCACTTGAACCTGGGAGGTGGAGGCTGCAGTGAGCCGAGATCGCGCTACTGAACTCCAGACTGGGCGAGAAGAGAGAGAGAGATTCTGCTTCAAAATAAAATAAAATACTATGGTTTAGTGGACAAAGATGATGATGTGATGGAAGGTCACTTCTAGGTGCCCCATAGGCCTATGAGAGGCATCTGGGGAGGTAGGAGCTAACTTTTCTGTGCTGACCCCTGCCCCAATATGAATGACTTCTGAGCATGGTGTGGATAAGCAGCCATCCCCAGCTCTTTCTGTCCAGGGGGGTCACATTCCTCACTGTCTGTGAAAGTCTTGGTCTCTAAGTCTTTCTTTCCCTCTGATGACTATGCATGTGATATGTATGAGGTGTCTGCAAGGTGCATGGTGTATGTGTATGTAGGTAGTTATGTGTGGAGCTTGCATTGTTGTATTTGGGTCAATGGGTGTATATGTGTGTGTGGTGCCTGCCTGTATGGTGAATGCATAGCTGTGTGTGCCTGTGTGTATGATTGCATGGCAAATGGCTATGTGCGTGTGTATGTGTGTTGCCCACATGTGTGTGTTATGTGTATGTGCTGACTGTATGGTGAGTGTGTATTTTTCTGTGTGTGTGTGTAGTGTGTTCAGGTGTCTGCATGATAAGAGATTGTGTATATGAGTAGTTAGCTGTAGAACCTGCCTGGTGTATGCGTGTGCATGTGTGTGCCTGTGTGGTGTGGGCAGTCTAGTGTAAGTTTATTTCATAATCCTGGATGGAATTGGAGCAAAAGCTGGGTAGCTTAGCACCTGTGCAAAGGCAGATCACCCCCACCTCTCACCGCAGGCACAGGAAGCAGAGGCAGAAAGAGCCTGGCAAGCGAGAGGCTGCATGGCTGCACCCCCGCAGGGCAGCTTTGATGCTGCAGGTGGGAGGGGAAGACTCCTGGGGAGGACATTCTTTCTCGGGCTCCACACTTGCTGTCATGGACACCCCAGACTTGAAGCTGGAATAGAGGGAGCCACTAGGATAACATGCATATTTTTCCAGATGAAAAAATGGATACACGCACACACACACACACACACACACGCGTGTGCACTCCCCCTTCTCATTTTCCCCCAAATTCTCAGCTAGGAGCCATGCTTCGACAGTTCTTCCTGAGGTGTGGGGTGAGAGAAAGCAAGTCCTGGTGAAGGAGCTGAAGCAGGGAGGCAAAGGAGAGGCACTGGGGATCAGGCAGATCAGTAGCGTCCAGAGCATAATGTTTAGGACAGGCATTGGGTCAGAACTGAGCCACCAGGCATGCTGGAGTTAGGGGATGGGACCATCGTAAGACAGATCTACCACCTGGAACCAGACATCAGCAGCGAGGAAAAAAGTGAGAGGTCTGCGGTCCAGGTTTAAACAGGAGAGTGGGCCGCAGCTAACCTCCAGGAGCTGGAAGGCTGAGCAAAGTGGCACAAACACAGAACCAAGGCGCAGTGTCAAGGAAGGACCTCGGCCACTGCAGCGGAGTCAGTTTAGTGGGGACGTTTGTAGGAGTCCTCCAGAGCAGGCTGAAATCCCCTGATACAACTGGCTCAAGGCTTGCCGGTGGAAATAAAGGAGAACATCTGGCCGTAGTAAGATAAGAAGAAAATTGTCTTCCATTTTTCCCTGCCCAATTCACAAATGTCCACATTCTGTGTTCTGGAGAAAATCAGCCTCCCAGTAGGATGGCGGGTCTGTTTTTACGCATGGACTATATTTGGTGCGTATAAACTAGAAATATCAACCCAAGGAAATTTAGTTAAAGGCAGGACTTGTTCTCTTGTATCCCCCTGCCCCCGCCATCACTCGGCTCTGTGCCTGGATTTAGAAGTAGTAGTCCCTTCTCCCAGAAAAGGCTAGATGGCATACACTGTGGGCTTCTTAGGACCCTTCCAGATACCAATTAGAGACGGAGAGCTATGTATTTCTTATATTAATTATATTAATTCTTTTTTTTTTTTTTTTTTTGAGACAGAGTCTCACTCTGTTGCCCAGGCTGGAGTGCAGTGGCACGATCTCGGTTCACTGCAACCTCTGCCTCCTGGGTTCAAGCAATTCTCCTGCCTCAGCCTCCCAAATAGCTGGGATTACAGGTGCCTGCCACCACGCCCAGCTAATTTTTGTATTTTTAGTAGAGGTGGAGTTTCGCCATGTTGGCCAGGCTGGTCTCAGACTCCTGACCTCAGGTGATCCTCCCGCCTTGGCCTCCCAAAGTGCTGGGATTACAGGCGTGAGCCACTGCGTCCAGCCTTCTTATATTAATTCTAACATTGATTAACATATAGGTTTAAATAGAATGGCATTAACATAACATATATAACATTTACTGCTTCAATTCATGATCCCTTCTAGGCTATGAACATCTAAGGGCAGAGATGAGGTATTTTTATTGCCGTATTCCAAGTTATCTAGCACAGAGCCTGGCAGTTGTTCAAAACTATTGAAGTCAATATGCAAATCGAAGACGTAGATTTTTAAATATTTGTGTTTATTTGCACATGTGCACAGAATCTCAGACCTCTCATACTGGAAATTTCTTGAGAGATTACCTCATCTATCTTCCCAGCCAGTGCAGGAAGGGGTTCTACAGCCTCTTAGCAGACCCCCCTCAACCTCCTCTGGGAACTTCTAGCCAGGTCTCTGTGACACAGCCTATCCCATTGCGGGGCAACTCTGATAGAAATGACTTCTTCAAAGTGATCCTAAACCAGACTCTCTAGTAACATCTACCCAATATCTTCTCCCACTCTGTGCCCTATATATTTTTTTCCGTTTCTTCCAGGTGAAACAAATGGCCATGTGAAGTGATTTCAAAACCTCTCATCCTCCTAGTCACCCTCCTCTAGAATCAGTGAATTGGTTTCTGTTCGTGTCCCTTAAAATATACGGTGTGCAAGACTAGAACTATGCAATTTGACTACAGAATAGTTGGGGACTATTACCCGTCTAACTTTGTTATTCCTGTGCTGTTAATGTCACCTACAATTGCATTAATCTTTGTATCTGTCACATTTTCCTCTTGTATTACACATCTAAAGAGCACAGTTAAAAAAAAAATTAAACTCAGTCAAACTAATCTGTCTCACTCTCTACAATTGGTTTTTCAAGGCCAAACCCCATTAAGTTAAGAAACTGACTGAGATCTTGGTACGTATTGGAAAACACCATACTAGGAGAAGGAACTAGAGGTTACATTGGGACCAGCTTTCTCTATCCCACTGCCCATCAAGTTTCCTGGCAGGAATCCTTGGAGACATCCTTGACCCCTCTCATTCCTCGTAAGTCACCAAGACTCAACAATTCTGCCTCAAAATATCTTCCTTTGTATTCCCGCTGCTATGCCCTTTGCTCGGATTCTAACACAAAATACTGCAGGGTCTTTGTTAAGTGTAAGCCCCATGGGTATTCTCTGCTTAAAATGTTTCAATAGCTTTCAGCTTCTTCCAGACAAAGTCTGGATCCCTTTGTAGGGCTTAAAGGTCCCTTTGGGAGCTTTTGTTATCGACATCTGCAGCCAGATATTCTCCCTCCCTCTGTGCACATCTTAGGTGTCAGCCATTCCAATTATGTGCTTCCTGTTCCTGCATTCACTTGCCTTCCTCCTGCTTTTTAGGTCTTTCTTGTATGTCCCAGGCATTGCTCTGGACGCTGTATGCAAATTCATGCACTCAGTCTTCACCATCATCCTCTGAAGTAGATAATATTTCCATTTAACAGATGGGAGTGCTCAGGCCAGGCATGGTGGCTCCTGCCTGTAATCCCAGCACTTTGGGAGGCTGAGGCAGGCAGATCACCTGAGGTCAGGAGTTCGAGACCAGCCTGGCCAACATGGTAAAATGCTGTCTCCACTAAAAATACAAAAATTAGCCAGGAATGGTGGTGCACATCTGTGCTGAGGCACGAGAATCACATGAACGCGGGAGGAGCAGGTGGCAGTGAGCCGAGATAGCACCACTGCACTCCAGCCTGTGTGACAGAGTGAGACTCTGTAAAAACAACAACAACAACAAAACAAAACGAGCAAACAAAAAACAATGAAAACAAAACTAAACAAAAACAAAAAATAGATGAGGGAGCTCAAATGTTAGGCCTTCTTCCCAGAAACATGCAGTTAATTTTTGGGCTGGATGAGTCCCTTAGCCTAAAATACCCTCCTTTCCTTGGCAAACTTCTTGAGAAACTTCTGCCCGTCTTTCAAGACAGTTCAAGCCTCAGCTCTTTGGGAAGTCTGCCTCCCCCTGAACTTAATCATCCAATAACATTTAGCATTCTGGGCTAATTGCCAAATGGTTGCTTTACTCCCAACAGCATGTATCTGAAGACCTGCCCCTGTCCTGTTCCTCCCTGAGTCCTCAGAGCCTATATTCTGCACCAGGAATCTGCTGAATGATTTGCCAAATTTCAACCTTTGGTAATCAATTTTTCCTGCAATGCACACAAAAATGTGGCAAAAGCTTAATTGTAGACCTGCTGGCTTCTGAAATTCAAGCCAATTATCCCAAG
Source organism: Pongo abelii (assembly GCF_028885655.2). Taxonomy (NCBI): domain Eukaryota; kingdom Metazoa; phylum Chordata; class Mammalia; order Primates; family Hominidae; genus Pongo; species Pongo abelii. Next base: position 101,593,582 of record NC_071999.2, on the reverse strand, counting down.
TTCATTCAGGAGCAGTGGCGCTTTCTATAATGTACATTACCTAAACATGCACAAGGGCAGGAAGGTTTTAAATGACTAAGCCCAGCACACCGTTTGCTCAGAAGATGCAAATGGTGTGAGCACACCATTTGCTCAGCACACCATTTGCTCAACTACATCTCCTTTAGGATGCAATTTAGTCTATGAGGCACGAGGAAAGCTGTGCGGTGGAGACAGCCAGATGGGCAATGAGCCAGGAGAGGAGCTGTGAGCCTTGTGAAAGATAAACCTGAACCTTTTCTATGCTACATGTTCACCAGGAGAAAATCAGATAAGTATGAAGTCTTAAAGGCGTAGGGAACAGAAAAATCGATACCTTGCTGTCCTACAGTCCAAACACCATCAAGGGCTCTGGCATCTATGCTGTATTAACTCTGTTTTCTTGTTTTCTGTATTCTCCATGCTCTGGCACCTGGGGCCTCACTGACTTGGGGGAAACTGCTCCTCCAACCTGAGGGCTAGCCAGTTATTACAGATAGCAAATGACCCCCTACAAGCGCATCTTTCATAAGCAAACCAACCAGCCCAAAGACCACATCCCCAACTACCTCCTTTCCCAAGTGTTTACCCATTAAGCAGATATTTCCCTGCCCTAATCACCCCAGGGTGGCAACCAGACAACTTGGGACTCCTACACTCCAAAGCCTGCTGAAAGTATTAAAACGAGCCAATCCTAAACCTGCTTAGTTTTCCCAGGCTTGCTTATTCCTTCCCACAAAAATCACAACAAGGACTCACGAACGTGGTTTCCCACCCAGCTCCTGAATGACCCTGGTTCTTCCCTGCATGGCCCCACGTGCCATGCCATGCCTCCCGCTTCTCAGGATCGACGAGTATAAAACTTCTTTCCTGACAGTCATTTCCATGTCTGTGCGTCTTACCATACCCAATTAAAATAAATTCCCAGTTCATTTTAAACACAGATTAGTCTACATCATAGAATAAGATTCTTTTCCTTGACCTTCCCCACAAGCTTTTGAAGCATGTAACTAGACATCATCATTGTCAACAACATCATCATCATCGTTATCCTACAGCTAAGAAAGGGAAACAAGGGCAAATGCCAGGGATTCACCTAAGGTCCACAAAACATGGCCAAGCTGCAACTTAAATGCAAATTTGGGGGCTGGTACCAAATGCTGGCCATTTCCCCAAAAAGATTTGCAGAAGTCCATAGGAAGTTAGAAATATGGTCCCCAGTGAACCTCAGTTGCTTTGTATATAAAATGGAGACTATAGAGTATCAGTCTTCTGGAGAACTGTGACAATGTATGTGAAAGCACTTTGTAAAACACACTGTATACATGCATTTAAAAACCAGTGACCTTATGTTACATGATTAAAGTCATCAATGAATAACATGACGGCTAACTTATGATTGTGACAGCTGCTCATGATGTAAAGTGTTTTACATTATCATTTCATTTAACCCTGACAACAACCCTATGAGTTGATTCGTATTATTACCTCCATTTGCAAATGAGGAGATTGAGTCTATGAGAAGTTAAGTAATGTGCTGGAGTTTGCATCGTTAGCTCTATGTGGAGCTATGATTCAAACCCATATATTAAACTGTCTGTTCCAAAGTTTTACCCTGCCCTCAGAACTAAGAATACTCAAGTAAACATTTGCTCTTTTTGGCTGCCCGGCATACCAAACACACCCTGAGCTTGGAGGAGCCCTGCCTTCCCCTGTGGAGCCCAAAGGGGGCCTTTTCTCCCCATTCCGAGCTATTAGAATGTGTGATTGACACACGGAATATATCCACATCTTTAGTGAGTAACTGACATCGAAATGCAAGGTGGTCTTGCCTTATACAAAATAGCAAATCCTAAGTGCAAACTATAGTCCAATATCCTTCACATCATGAGCACAATATCCTTTACATCATGAAAAATATGACAGGACACGCAGCAAAGGAGCAAAGGCATGCTTCTATCAGGCTTTGCATTCTAAGAGGCAGCTACTGCACTCCTGGTTGGAAACAAATGGATAGAGCAGAGTAATAGCCACCTTCCTACAGCTGAGATGTGATCTTTCAAGGCATTGAAAGAGGTATTCATGGACATAATCGCCAGTCTTTATGGAGACCCTTGTGTCTGGTACTACATAAGACACTTTGCCTGTGTTATTTGTTGTTGTTTTTTGCTTTTTTGAGACAGGGTCTCACTCTGTCACCCAAGCTGGAGTGAAGTGGCTCAATCACAGCTCACTGCAGCCTTGACCTCCCTGGCTCAGGTGATCCTCCCACCTCAGCCTCCTGAGTAGCTGGGACTATAGGTGCCCACCATCATGGCCACCTAATTTTTGTATTTTTTGTAGAGACAGGGTTTCACCATGTTGCCCAGGCTGGTCTCAAACTTCTGCGCTCAAGCGATCCACCTGGCTTGTCTCCCAAAGTGCTAGGATTACAGGCATGAGCCACCATGCCTGGCCATATGTGTCTTATTTAATCACCATTTAACAGGAAAGAACACTGAAACTCAGAGGGATTAAGACCCCTTAGTAAATGTTGGGTCCATCAGATTCCTAAGGCCAAACTCCAAACAAAGATTTCTCAAACATTTAATGTGCATAGAAGACACCTGGAGATCTTATAAAATTGCAGATTCTGATTCAATAGGTCTGTAGTGGGGCCTGAGATTCTGCATTTCAAGCAAGCTCCCAGGAGATATAGATGCTGCTGGCTGGTGGATCACATTTCAAGAAGCAATACTCTAAATGTTTCTGCTTTTTAGATACCATCATAAAAAATATTCATGGCAGGCCAGGTGTGGTGGCTCATGCTTATAATCCCAGCACTTTGGGAGGCTGAGACAGGAGGATTGCTTGAAGCCAGGAGTTTGAGATAAACTTGGGCAACACAGTGAGATTCCCGTCTCCACAAATAGATGAAAATTAGCCGAACGGTTGGCATGCACCTGTAGTCCCAGCTACTCAGGAGGATGAGATGGGAGGATTGCTTAAACCCAGGAGGTCGAGCTGTGATCACGCCACTGCATCCCAGCCTGGGAGACAGAGCAAGACCCTGTCTCAAAAAGGAAAGAAAGGACCACAAAAACAAATCCGTGGCTCTTTTACTTGTTCTAAACACTTCCCTAGGACTCTCTCCCTTTTCTAGAACTTGGTGACATGAGAAGAGATTCCCTCTGCAATACAAATATCAGAATTTAACTCAATGAACAATTTCTCCTTCTGTTTATTCAATCCACACAACTTCGTTGAGTGCCTTCTAAGCCAGACACAGCAGTAGGTACGGGGGAGAGCAGGATAAATGAGATAAGGTCCTGGCCTCTAAAAGAGGAGCTATGGATGGAGGTAGGATGTCTTAAAAAGTCTCTGATGCTTCCATGAAAGAACAGCCTGCAGCACACTGCTTTAGGATCCCCAGTCCAATCGTCCGCTGCTATGGCAATTGAGGTCATTCTGACTGCTCCAGCGCCATCTTCACCTCTGTAAGGCTAGGGCACTTTTCAACATTGTGCCTTCTAACCATATTGATATAGAGACAATTTTACAGTGGCTCAACCTGTCTAGATTCTACTGCGAAAGTCCAATTCACCTACCTTGGGTTATGACTGTGTCAGTACACATATAATATTATGCCTCTGTTTGTTGGAACAGGAACATGTTGAATGCTTCTTGGACTTCACCCAGGCTAGAATGCAGCTGTGCAATATCAGCTCACTGCAGTCTCAATCTCCCCAGTTGAAGCAATCCTCTCACCTCAGCCTCCCAAGTAGTTGGAACTGCAGGCGTGTGCCGCCATGCTTGGTTATTTTTAAATTTTTTTTAACATAGGGACAAGGTCTCCCTGTGTTGCCCAGGCTGTTCTTGAACTCCTTGGCTCAAGTGACCCTCCTGCTTCAGCCTCCCAAAGTGCTGGGACTATAAGCATGAGCCACTACACCCAGTCTCTGTATACTTTTAAATAATTTTATATGCATTTGGGACATAGCATAAAAACTAATCTGAAATTAAATTTAACCTTAAGTTTATTTAATAAAACTTAGTTTCAGAAAGCAGCATCAGGATCTTAGAGAATGGAAAAGTAAGTGTTATCCAAGGGTGCAGCTATCTATTAAAAGTATTAATATTGGCCAGGCACAGTGGCTCACGCCTGTAATCTCAGCACTTTGGGAGGCTGAGGTGGGTGGATCACGAGGTCAGGAGTTTGAGAACAGCCTGGCTAACATAGTGAAACCCTATCTCTACTAAAAATACAAAAATTAGCCAGGCATGGTGGCACGAGCCTGTAGTCTCAGCTACTAGGGAGGCTGAGGCAGGAGAATTGCTTGAACCTGGGAGATAGAGGTTGTGGTGAGTTGGGATCATGCCACTGCACTCCAGCCTGGGCAACAGAGCGAGACTCTGTCTCAAAAAAAAAAAAAAAGTGTTAATATTTTGGAGGCATCTAACTTATTAATTTTCCCTTGACATGGTAATTTGTTTTCCTTTATTCATTATTGTTGTTTGATATTTATTTACTATTATTATTTAATCATGGACTAAGGCACTGCTATGTTGTGACTCTTTGTGTGCCCCCAAATTTATATGTGGAAATTGTAACCCCCAAAATAATGGTATTAGTAGGTGGAGCCCTTTGGGAGGTGATTAGTTTAGGAAGGCAGAGCCCTCATGAATAGGATTAGTGCTGTTATAAAAGAGGCCCCAGAGGCTGGGCATGGTGGCTCATGCCTGTAATCCCAGCATTTTGGGAGGCTGAGGCAGGCAGATCACTTGAGGACAGGATTTTGAGACAAACCTGGACAACCCAGCAAAACTCCGTCTCTATTAAAAATACAAAAATTAGCTGGGTGTGCTGGTGGGTGCCTGTAGTCCCCACTACTTGGGAGGCAGAAGCAGGAGAATCACTTAACCTGGGAAGCAGAGGTTGAGATTGCACTACTGCACTCCAACCTGTGCAATAGAACAAGATTCAGTCTCAAAAAAATAATAATAATAAAATGAAATAAAAAAGAGGCCTCAGAGAGCTGCCTTGCCCCTTCCACCATGTGAGGATGCAGTGAGAAGGTGCCGTCTATGGGCCCTCACCACACACTGAATCTGCCAGTGTCTCGATTTAGGACTTCACAGCCTCCAGAACTATGAGAAATAAATTTCTGATGTTGATGAATTACCCAGTTTATGGTATTTTGTTATTGCAGCCTGAGTGGACTAACACAGGCATACATTCCAACTAGCAAGAAGTCTAAATTGATGACATCAGATGGCTCCCAGCTGTTCCCTAGATGTGAATAAACGCCCACAGAAAACCCTCTTTCTCTAGCAAGTGCCATTCCTTTACCCCCGCAATTTTTTTTTTTTTTTTTTTTTTTTTGCGATGGAGTCTTGCTCTGTCACCCAGGCTGGAGTGCAGCTCAATCTTGGCTCACTGCAATCTCTGCTTCCTGGGTTCAAGTGATTCTCCTTCCTCAGCCTCCCAAAGAGCTGGGACTACAGGTACCTGCCACCACGCCTGGCTAATTTTTGTATTTTTAGTAGAGACAGGGTTTCGCCAAGTTGGTCAGGCTGGTCTTGAACTCCTGACCTCAGGTGATCCACCTGCCTTGGCCTCCCAAAGTGCTGAGATTACAGGTGTGAGCCACCGTGCCTGGCCTCTTTACCCCCATTTTTATGGCATGGCCGAGTAAGGGAGTGGGGAGAAAGGTGAAGCATCTGGAAAGTGAGGAGAGAAGGCTCACACTCCTGTAGACAGCCAGCATCATTTGACTGCAGCTTCCAGATGCCTGTTTGGTTTCATTCCACTGAAATCCTGGCACTTTGACTTGGGTCTTGTGGTCATTTAAGGTCATTTAAACCTATCTCAACCCAGATGCAGAGAAGACTGTAAACAGTCAGGAACACATGAAGCTGGTCAAGATAATAGATAAGGGGGAAAAAAAGGCCTTGGCAGGGCATGATGGCTCATGCCTGTAATCCCAGCACTCTGGGAGGCCTAGACAGGAGGATCACTGGAGCCCAGGAGTTTGAGACCACCCTGGGCAACATCACAAGACCCTGTCTTTACCATGTCCAGCTAATTATGTTTATAAATAAAATTATAAACAAAATTATAATTACTTATAAGCAAAATTAGCTGGGCATGGTGACACATGCCTGTAGTCCCAGCTACTCAGGAGGCTGAGATGGGAGGATCACTTGGGCCCAGGAAGTCAAGGCTGAAGTGAGCCATGATCGTGCCACTGCACTCCAACCTGGGTGACAGAGTGAGACCCTGTCTTAAAAAACAAAAATTAAAAACAGAAGGAAAGACCTTAATCCCATGAGCAACTATAACAATTATAATAGAGGATACTTTTATGGCTATAATTCTTTGGGAAACTTCTACTGCCAGATGGCAAAGCATTGTGAAGTTCTGGAATTGAACTCTAGGTTGAAAGATACCTGAGGGAACTCTTGGAGACCCGTTCTCTTAATTTATGGATGAGGCACAGAAGGTGTCATTGCTGAAGTCAAGGTCTCAACAGCAAGTCATAAAGGAGCCAGAATGCGAGGCTCAGTCTGCTGAGTCATAATCCACTGACCTCCCTTGGGGTTGCCTGCGCGCATTTCCTCGCTCGCTCCTCAATTCAGCACACTCCAGCCTTCCTCCAGGAATACAATTTTGCCCTCATCGCGAACCATCTGTAGTCTCACTCATTATTTGGTTAATTCAGTCATTTTGCAGCTATATATCCGGAATCCAGCATGTGCCGGGGCACAACAGGAACATGACAGATCCACCCCCTGTCCCAAGGTGATCAGGATTTCCTTCAATTCCTCACTTCAGCCATGCTTCTTGGATTCGGTCTTCCCCCTTAGAAAGAACTCCTTTTCTCCCTACTATGAGAGATGCTTTACTTTCATAGTGAAAGCATTCCTATTAACATTGATATGAGAGAAAAACAAAACACAACAAAACGAGACCTAGCTTATGGCAGACTTAGTGTCTAAAGATAGTGAATTGGCTTTGGATTTTAATCAAGCTTTCAGGCTCCAATAAGAGGTTTATTTCACAGAATGACAGTTGAAGATGTCCTCTGTATTTTTTACTATAGCTATAAATGCTGCTCACCCAAAGAGCTGTTTGCTTACATCAAATTTTTAAGGGATGTAGTCACTATTAATCGAAATGAAGCCCTAAAAAGCTGTGGCTACACTGGAGCATTCAAGAAGGTTAGCTATGGGAAGTTATGACTCCAGCAATGAAGTTATATAATCAGTAAGAAAAAAAAATACAACTGTGACAGCTTAGACAGATTTTCTGCTTTTCTTTCTTAGAGGAAGTTTAATCTGGCCTAAGTCTAAGAAGATTTGTCTCAAATTGACAATATAGGCTTAAATAGTTTATTATTTTAAAAGGTGATATAACCATTTTCATTCTTCATTGACATCTGAGTTCTTTACTCAATTTATAATTATTGCGATGTTGGAGAGATTACTGGCATAGATAGCTTTCCTGATTCCCTCATTGTTATGTTTTCAAATAGGAATAAAAGCAACCAGCAATGACTCCATGGGAAAGGAAATCCAAATGTGTGAATCCCCGTTTCCTTTGGAAATATGAATCAGTGTTTCTGACATTGAAAACAGATTTCTGCAGCAAAGTGTATCATTTATAAAGATTTTGACTCGGGGTGAAGAAGGTAGAGAGATTATATTAATTTAATTGTGCTTGTTCTTAGGGAAGCATTGTGAGTGCATGAGATTTTCAAATTACTTCCTATGTGCAGGGTATACAGGAGATAGAATAAATTATTTTTACAATCAATAAACAAAGTTAACTTTAAAAATAAAGTTTTGGCAGGCGTAGTGGCTCATGCTTATAATCCCAGCACGTTAAGAGGCCAAGGCAGTAGGATTGCTTGAGCCCAGGAGTTCAACACCAGCCTAGGTAACATAGTGAGATCTCATCTCTACAAAAACCTTTAAAAATTAGCCAAGTGTGGTGGCATGCGCCTGTACTCCCAGCTACTTGGGAGGCTGAGGTGGGAGGATCACTTGAACCCGGGAGGTGGAGGTTGCAGTGAACTGAGATTATAACACTGCACTCCAACCTGGGCAACAAAGCAAGGTTCTGTCTCAAAAACAATAAATAAAAAATAAGACAGTGTTAAGGGTGAGAGATATCTGGACCATAATAAAATGCCTAACTCTGTGATGATGTGTTTGGGGAAGTAGCGAGTTGAAGTCATGTAAAATGTACATGATTCTTTAACCCACTTTGAAGCTAAAGTTGAACACATGTTTTCCCCAATAACTGGGTTTCATTAAGAAATACAGAATGAAACATATTAAGACCATTTTCTTTCTTTTTTTTTTTTTAAGATGAGGCTGGGCGCGGTGGCTCAGGCCTGTAATCTCAGCATTTTGGGAGTCAGAGACAGGTGAATCTCTTGAGCTCAGGAGATCGAGACCAGCCTTGGCAACACAGAGAGACCCCATCTCAAAAAATATATATAATAATTGAATAAATAAAAGATGAACCCAATTAAAAACAAACAGACTTACCACATGCCATCTTTTCTACCTGATTCATAAAGTGAAAAGGGGCCAAGAGGGGCCCCTGGAGAAAGAACGATTGTAAGAGGTGCAGAGTGACAAGAGGGTCTCCACACACACTCTTCTTTTCCTCTGTTTCTAGGGCAGTGTTCTATATCAGAAGGAGCAGTGTTGAAATACCCAAAGTAAGTTTAGAAGTTGAGCCTGAAGAGAGACATAGCATGGATTCCTCAAATGGGTACTTAGGAAAGTCCATGTTATTTCAGGGCCTAACTGAGGCATCCACGCTTGAATATTTCTTTTGTCATTAGAAATCTCCTGGATTTAGTTAAGTGTTCTGTCTTTATCCCCTGGCACTCATTGTAGACTAATGATGTGCATACTTGACACAAGATCTCCTAACACATTATGCTTTAGTAACTTCCTAGTTAAAATTTTATTTCATTTTCTTTACTGGGGCCAAGGTACAGTTTTACTATTTGACTGTGGAAAGTCTATATTTTACCAAGAAACAAGGAGCAATTTTTAAGGTAACAAACCCACAACTTGTGGCAGATTTGTAAATGTATCAAATTTGCAGAAAGCAGAGGCAGATAGTAATTCTCATAATGACATGAAAGCAAATGACAATTGTTTCCCTGAAGGCATCCTGGAGTATGAAAATGTCCTTAAAAAATATATGTTCTCTCTTTGAGATACGTACACTTGTAATAGAGTTTCCAATATGCACAATGATGAAAGCTTGCCCCATGTATTCTTAAATAAATAAAATCAGGTAACCAAAGGGGAAAGTAAACAGCATTTTCTTTCACTTAACCGCTTTCAAATTTTTCTTGCTGTTATTTTATCATTCAATATGGTTTTTTGTTTTGTTTTGTTTTATATCTAGGCTGTGATAAACATTAAAAAAAACATGGAAACCCCTCTGAAAATAGAATTCCTTCCTTTGTTATCAGGAATCTAGGATAAAGTAGATGTAAGGAGACATACGGATTACCTTACAGGCCTTTTGGAATACTCAGTGTGACTCCAAAGGAAAGAGTGGAAGTGGTTGGATTGTTTTAAAAGCCAGTTTCAATTTGCCATCATTTGCCAGTTCCAATCTAGCAATGGCATATTACGTATATATGTGTGTTATATATATGTGTGTGTGTATATATGTATATATTCTTATAGATACCTGTGTGGGTTATATATATAACACACACAGGTATATATGAATGTATACATATATACACGTGTGTATATATATATACACACACACATATAGATACCTCTGTGTGTGTGTGTGTTTGTGGGTATATATATATATATAGAGAGAGAGAGAGAGAGAGAGGAAAAGAGAGAGAGACAAGTTTAAATCAATGAGAGCGTTTCCTACATAGAGATGATGACCCATCAAGATTCCTCCATGACTCAAGGCAAATTGAAACTGACTTTTAAAACAATCCACACTTCTACTCTTCCCTTTGGAGTCACACTGGGCATTCCAAAAGCCCTGTAAGGTTATTCTTACATCTCCTTTGTCAAGTAAAATAAATAATGTCATTCTTTCAGCCAATACTCCTACATCCCATCCTTCCTAGGCAAATCTTGGCACTTTGATTAAGCACTCAGTCTTCAGAGAGTTAACAGCCAGCCATAGACAGCTACTTCAGCACAGTCGGGGGGAAGAGTACATTTTACCTCCACCCCAAACAAAGCCATTATATTTACCTGCTACTTTGAAGATAGTAAAATGCGGTCGGCAATGGAAAGAACCCAACGCGTTACCTGCGCAGTTCATCCACAGACCCTGGTAAACCCAAGTGGCTGTTATCACCGAGGAGGCTCGCGTGGTCACTTTCCACTCATTGGACGTGGTAGCAGCAACGAGAGCTCCAAACCCTCCGACACCAGACACCAGAGCCCAGATCTGCGCCCTGGACATGTCGCGCCGCCTTCTCCAGTGACACTGTCCGGACAGAACGCTTTGGTGGTCTAGGCATGCAGCTGATAGAGAACACTTTGACAAGCGTCACAGCCAGCGGATGTGGGTAGGTGACAGCGTTTCATGCTCGGATGGCCTGAGGAAGTACAGGAATTTAGGATCAAGTATGGTTTACCAATGACATTTTAAAGATGGCCTGAAAGAGTCGTTCTGATTTTCTACACGGATATTTTTTAAAATTTCGTAGACGAATTTTAAGGGTTTTGATTTCGCAGATTTTTTTTTAACTTGGCACCATAGTTAATGCTTAATTTTCTGTTAGCCTGAAGCTTAACGAACCATGCAACTACCAGATATTACAAAGTACAAATTATACAGTAACAGTTAAATCTTATTTGACCAATTGCTTTAGTCTCGCCTGCTTTTGAATCTTTACATAATTGAATCATATTGTAGAAATTCTTCCATAACCTATTTTTTTTTCATGTAACACTGTATTTGAGGGATTTATCCATGCTCAGGAATGTAGCTGTCATTCATTAAATATTACAGCTGAATATAGTATTTCATTAAATGCAATTTAATGAACATGATTTATTCATGTTCCTGGAGCTGAACATTCGTGCTGTTCCCTTTTCTCCCTAATAACCATTGGCACAGCTATAAACATCCTTGTGCATTTCTTCTTGTGCACGTGAGTGAGAGTTTCTCTAGGGCATATCCTAGAATCAGAATTTTGCTAGGATGTAGGAAACACTCATCTTTAACTTTATAGATAATGCTAAATTGTTTGACTAAGTAGTTATAGCAATTTAGAATCCCACTGGCAGTGGGTAAGTCCTCCATGTTCCACTTCATAACATTTGGTATTGTGGGGTTGTCAAGATTATTATTTTTTCTTTTGGCCAGTCTGATGGGTATAAAGGTGTCACATTATGATTACTAATTTATATTTTCTGATTACTAAGGAGGTTGAGCATCTTTTTGTGTGTTTATTGGTTATGTTTTTGTCTACAGTGAAATATGCAACTTTTGCTCACTTATCTATTGAGTTGTTTGACTTTTTATAATTTATTTTTAGTTATCTATATACTCAAGATAGTAATCTTTTGTGTATTATTTATGTTGCAGGTATCTTCCCCCAGTTTGTGGTTTGTCTTTATGTGGCCATTCGAGAAAAAGTCTTGGTTTTAATATAGCTAAATTTATCAAGTTTCACCAAGTGATTTGTGGTTTGAGATCTTGATTAAGAAATCCCTATCTTGGGCCTGGCATGGTGGCTCCCAGCTGTAATCCCAGCACTTTGGGAGGCCGAGTTGGGAGGATCACTTGAGGCCAGGGGTTTGAGACTAGACTGGGCAACATATTGAGACACTGGTTCTATAAAAAATACAAAAATTAGCTGGGTGTTGTGGCGCAGGCCTGTAGTCCCAGCTACTTGGGAGGCTGAGGTGGGAGGAGGATGGCTTGAGCCTGTGAGGTCAAGGCTTCAGTGAGCCATGACTGCGCCACACACTCCAACCCAGGTGACAGAGCTGAGATCTTGTCTCGAAAAAAAAAAAAAAAAAAACAGAAAAGAAAAAGAAATCTCTACCTAAAAGAAAATAAATTTTTCCCCTTTACTTCAAAAAACTTCTAAGTTTTAACTTACATATTTAAGTCTTTAAATCATCCAGGTTGATTTTTCAGTGTCTTGTGATTTGGGACCTATTTTATTTTGCAATGTGGAAACCCACTTTTCCAATTTTATTGAGTAGTCCCTTGTTTCTCTATTGATCTGCAATGTTACCTCTGTCATACATATTGGGCATCAATATTCACATGGTCTGTTTTTGGATTCTTTACTCTGTTCCATTTATCTGCTTGACTGTTCCTGGGCCAGTACGATACTTTCTTAACTCCTCTAATTTTATAAATATATCTCAAAATCTTATTGGTGAGTATTTTACCTTGCTTACCTTGCTCTTCTTTTTCAAGAATGTTTGGAATTTTTTTTTTTTTAGGTCTTGGCTATTTCTTATATATTTATTTTATTTTATTTTATTTTATTTATTTATTTATTTTGAGACAAAGTCTCATTCTGTTGCCCAGGCTGGAGTGCAATGGCATGATCTCAGCTGACTGCAACCTCTGCCTCCCAGGTTCAAGTGATTCTCGTGCCTCAGCCTCCCGAGTAGCTAGGACTATAGGCGCCCACCACCACACCCAGCTAATTTTTGTGTTTTAGTAGAGATGGGGTTTCACCATGTTGACCAGGCTGGTCTCAACCTCCTGACCTCAGGTGATCCACCTGCCTAGGCCTCCCAAAGTGCTAGGATTACAGGCATGAGCCACTGTGCCCATCCCTTATATGTTTTAGAATCAGTTTATCAAATTAGACACATACACATACATATAGATTGGGAGGTTTGCTGGAATTGTTTTGCAGCTATTTATTCAGTTTGAGGAAAATGGATAGCTTTATAAAATCAAGTCTTCCTGTTCATGAACATCGTATATCTCTTCATTTATTTAACCCATCTTTAATGCTTTTAGTGACGTTGTATACTTTAATCTCTAAAAATAGTTACTTTTTTGTTATGTTTATTCTTAAAGTTAGGACTCATTCTAACATCTATTTTGTACTTAGTTTGTCCAATTTTTTTCTTGAGTATATGTAGGGAGACCCCCTGAAACTATTGCTATGGAATAAAAGTAAATAAAAATAGTTACTTTTTTGTTATATTTATTCTTAAAGTTAGGACTCATTCTAACATCTATTTTGTACTTAGTTTGTCCAATTTTTTTCTTGAGTATATGTAGGGAGACCCCCTGAAACTATTGCTATGGAATAAAAGAAGAAATGCTCCTGATTATTGTAAATACAAAATTGCATGCAGGATTGTGTAAAGACAATGCCAGGTTGGACTGCCAGAATGAGCCAACAGCGCGTGATGTGCTTCCCCCTGCAGAGAGCCTATGAATGGACGTGCAGTCAGGGAGGTTTCACTTCACCAAGATTCCTATCCCAGAAAAGCAGATGTTCATAGCTCTGGGAATGGAATGCGACCCTTGTGGGGAGCCTATAAACGGACGCATGGGGGGTGCCTGTCCCTATGGATAAGATAGGGCTATAAACGCCCTCATCTTGCCATGGCTCTTCTAGGCCTCTTTAGGGTTAAGGCATACTCCCTTCTGAGAATTTCTGGTCTAACCAGTTGTCTAGCTTCATGTCCTGTTTCCGTGGATTGTTTGTAACCAGCTTTTGTTGCAATTGTTACTGCTGATTAATATCTTGCTAATCATAGGTTATGGAAATAATGTGTTTCTGTTCTAAGGCTCTGTTAGAAACTACTGACGCACACACTATATTGTAAATTCTTATCTCTGTGTACTGTACTTCTACATACAAATGTACTGTACTTCTACATACAAATGTCATGTTAAAGAATTACTTCATCCCCTTGTGACCATTTCACCTCATAATCAAATGACCCTAAATCCCTCACTAACCTACCCCTGCCCTCACTAAACTTAATAATAAATGCTGGTATATCCAATGCATTGTTGGCACCACGGGACCAGAAGGCGGTGGCCCCTCTGGACCCAACTTTCACTATCTTGTGTGTGTCTATTATTTCTCAACCTGCCGATCCACCTGGGAACAAAGAGAGAGCCCCGTTGCATTGCGGGTTGCTGGCCAGATCCTGCAATAAGTATACATATAGTTTTTCTCCTTTCTTGAGTTGTTTTGAATTGAGACCTTTTTTCATATTTCAATTTTTCTGCTCCATTAAATTGGAAATTGCACTTCATTTGCATTGTTTAGTGATTACGATAGAAGCTTTAATGTATATTTAGCTTAATATATAAAAGTAATTGGCCAGGTGTGGTGGCTCACACCTATAATCCCAGCACTTTGGGAGGCCAAGGTGGGTGGATCACCTGAGGTCAGGAGTTTGAGACCAGCCTGGCCAACATGGTGAAACCCCCTCTCCACAAAAGTACAAAAATTAGCCGGGCATGATGGCAGGTGCCTGTTATCCCAGCTGCTCGGGAGGCTGAGGTGGAAAAATCACTTGAACCTGGGAGGCAGAGGTTGCAGTGAGCTGAGATTGTGCCATTGCACTCCAGCCTGGGTGAGAGAGAGCGAGACTTTGTCAAAAAAAAAGTAATCATTTCAATAGATGCAGAAAAGATCTTTGATAAAATTCAACACCCCTTCATGCTAAAAACTCTCAATAAACTAGGCACTGATGAAATGCATCTCAAAATAATAAGATCTATTTATGACAAACCCACAGCCAATATCATACTGAATGGGTAAAAGCTGGAAACATTCCCTTTGAAAACCAGCAGAAGACAAGAATGCCCTCTCTCACCACTCCCACTCAACATAGTATAGGAAGTTCTGGCCAGGGCAATCAGGCAAGAGAAAGAAATAAAGGGTACTCAAATAGGAAGAGAGGAAGTCAAATTGTCCTTGTTTGCAGATGACATAATTGTATATTTAGAAAACCCCATCATCTCAGCCTAAAATCTCCTTAAGCTGATAAGCAACTTCAGTAAAGTCTCAGGATACAAAATCAATGTGCAAAATCACAGACACATACACCAATCCTACACACCAATAACAGACAAACAGAGCCAAATCATGAGTGAACTTCCATTCACAATTGCTACAAAGAGAATAAAATACCTAGGAATCCAACTTACAAGGGATGTGAAGACCTCTTCAAGGAGAACTATAAACCATGTCTCAAGGAAATAAGAGAGGACACAAACAAATGGAAGAACATTCCATGCTCATGGATAGGAAGAATCAATATCGTGAAAATGGCCATACTCCCCAAAGTAATTTATAGATTCAATGCTATCCCCATCAAGCTACCATTGACTTTCTTCACAGAATTAGAAAAAGCTACTTTAAATTTTATATGGAACCAAAAAAGAGCCCATACTGCCAAGACAATCCTAAGCAAAAAGAACAAAGCTGGAGGCATCATGCTACCTGACTTCAAACTATACTACAAGGCGACAGTAACCAAAATGTCGTGGTACTGGTACCAAAACAGATATATAGACCAATGGAACAGAACAGAGGCCTCAGAAATAACGCCACACATCTACAACCATCTGATCTTTGACAAACCTGACAAAAACAAGAAATGGGGAAAGGATTCCCTGTTTAATAAATGGTTTTGGGAAAACTGGCTAGCCATATGCAGAAAACTGAAACCGGAACCCTTCCTTACACCTTATACAAAAATTAACTAAAGATGGATTAAAGAATTAAACATAAGACCTAAAACCATAAACACCCTAGAAGAAAACCTAGGGAATACTATTCTGGACATAGGCATGGACAAAGGCTTCACGACTAAAACACCAAAAGTAATGGCAACAAAAGCCAAAATTGACAAATGGGATCTAATTAAACTAAAGAGCTTCTGCACAGCAAAAGAAACTATCATCAGAGTGAACAGGCAGCCTACAGAATGGGAGAAAACTTTTGCAATCTAGCCATCTGACAAAGGGCTAATATCCAGAATCTACAAGGAACTTAAACAAATTTACAAGAAAAAAAAAAAACAACCCCATCAAAAAGTGGGTGAAGGATATGAACAGACACTTCTCAAAAGAAGACATTTATGCTGCCAAAAGACATATGAAAAAATGCTCATCATCACTGGTCATTAGAGAAATGCAAATCAAAACCACAATGAGATACCATCTCACACCAGTTAGAATGGTGATCATTAAAAAGCCAGGAAACAACAAATGCAGGAGAAGATGTGGAGAAATAGGAACGCTTATACACTGTTGGTGGGAGTGTAAATTAGTTCAACCATTGTGGAAGAAGACGGTGTGGCAATTCCTCAAGGATCTACAACCAGAAATACAATTTCACCCAGCAATCCCATTACTGGGTATATACCCCAGAGGATTATAAATCATTCTGCTATAAAGACACATGCATACGTATGTTTATTACAGCACTATTCACAATATCACAATTGCAAAGGCTTGGAACCAACCCAAATGCCCATCAATGATAGACTGGATAAAGAAAATTTGGCACATATACACCATGGAATACTATGCAGCCATAAGAAAGGATGAGTTCATGTCCTTTGCAGTGACATGGATGAAGCTGGAAATCATCATTCTCAGCAAATTAACACAGGAACAGAAAACCAAACACCACGTGTTCTCACTCATAAGTGGGAGTTGAACAATGAGAACACATGGACACAGGGAGGGGAACATCAGACACCAGGGCCTGTCAGTGGGTGGGAAGCTAGGGCAGGGATAGCATTAGGATAAATACCCAATGTAGATGACAGGTTGATGGCTGTAGCAAACCACCATGACACATGTATACCTATGTAACAAACCTGCAAGTTCTGCACGTGTATCCCAGAACTTAAAATATAATTAAAAAAAAAAAAGTAATCAGTGTCTTTAGTCTCCTCCTGAATTGAATGGTCTTAAGAACCTTAAGATGTTTCCTTTTTTTCTTTCCTTTTTTTTTTTTTTTTTTTTTGAGACGGAGTTTTGCTGTTGTTGCCCAGGCTGGCTGGAGTGCAATGGCATGATCTCGGCTCACTGCAACCTCCGCCTCCCAAGTTCAAGCAATTCTCCTGCCTCAGCCTCCTGAGTAGCTGGGATTAGAGGCATGCATCACCACGCCTGGCTAATTTTGTATTTTTAGTAGAGATGGAGTTTCTCCATGTTGGTCAGGCTGGTCTTGAACTCCTGACCTCAGGTGATCTGCCCACCTTGGCCTCCCAAAGTGCCGGGATTATAGGCGTGAGCCACCACACCCAGCAAACCTTAAGATGTTTCAACATGAACTACTCCTCTTCTGACTTCTGTTATTACTTTACTTCCATCTTGTTTGATGTTTAGACCCACAAACTGGATTTTTAGTCATATAAATGTTAGCCCCACAAACGTTATTACAATTACATACTGTCGTTTATCTTCTTCTTTTTTTTGTTTTGCTTGCAATTCTATTTTGTATCTTAAACCTTCCTTGTCAGTTTATTTTTCTTCTTCCTAAAGTCCATTCTTGAGAAGTTTAGTGAGCAACTTGTTTGTCAGATAGTATCTTTACTCAGGCCATGCACTGTGTCTTCTGCCTGTAATCCCAACATTTTGGGAGGCCGAGGTAGGCAGATCGCTTAAGCTCAGGAGATTGAGATCAGCCTAGGCAGCACAGTGAGGTCCCATCTCTACAAAAAATATAAAAATTAGCCAAGTGCAGTGATGCATGGCTGTAGTACCAGCTACTCGGGAGAATGAGGCGGGAAGATCACTTGAGCCCTGGAGGCAGATGTTGCAGTGAACCAACATCACGCCACTGTACTCCAGCCTCGGCCTCCCGAGTGCTGGGATTACAGGCACGAGTCACCGTGCCTGGCCAAGATTTGTTATTTCTTTATAAGTTTATCTGTTTTTTTCTTTTTAGTTGGTTATAATATTCTCTTTGCCTTTGGTTTTGACAGCTTCACTTTGATTTTCTTAGTGTGGATTTTTTTTTTTTTTTTTTTTTTTTTGAGATAGGATCTGACTCTTTTGCCCGGGCTGGAGTGCAGTGGTGTGATCTCAGCTCACTTTAACCTCTGCCTCCCAGACTCAAGGTATCTTCCCACCTCAGCCTCCTCAGTAACTGGGACCAAAGGTATGCACCAGTAGATTTGGCTAATTTTTAGGTTTCTTTGTAGAGACAAAAAGTCTCACCATATTGCTCAGGCTGCTCTTGAACTCTTGGTATCAAGTGATCCTCCTGCCTCAGCCTTGCAAAGTGCTGGGATTACAGGTGTGAGCTACCACACCCAGCAGTAAGGATTTTCTTTTTTTAATCTTGTTTGGGATTCACTAAACTTCTTGAATCTGATGATTCATATCTTTAATTAATTCTGAAATCTAACTAGTCTCTTTTGTCTCCAGATATTACCTCTGCCCCATCCTTTATCTCTTTCTGTAACTCTGATAAAATTTTATTTTTTAGTCTGTCTTATATCTCAGTCTCCCTTTAATATTTTTCATCTCTCTATGCAGCATTCTAGAAATGTTTTCAGATATATTTGTCTATGTATAGATGAGCTCATGTATAGATGAATCTATACACAGACATCTATTTATAATCTGCTGTTAACCCATCCAGAATATCTAACTTCTATTACTATCTTTTTAAAAAATTTTTAGAGGTTTTATTTTATTCTTTTTCAAGTCTACCTGTTTCTTTTTCAACCTCTTATTCTTTAGTCATAATTGACATGCTATTCAAAAATGCCCCATTTTATTTTTAAGTTTAAACATACTTATTTTATAGTCTGTATCTAATTATTTTTTTATCTGTTGTTTCTTCAGCTTGGATTTGTTATATTTTTTCTATGATTTTCTTACTCTTGGTGGTTTGTTAAGTCACATGCTTTGTGAGTTGTGATTGTGAGCTCATGTTCCTTCCAATTGTATTTGTGGAAATATTTTGAGGTCTAAGTTGAAGATTTGTTCTCCCAGATAAAATTTATATTTGCTTCTGTCTGGTTACTTAGGGGAGCTAGCAACCCAAGACCTCTTTAAATTAAATTCTCAGCTTTTTCTAGCCACTCAACTCTTGTGAATTCTGGTTTTAAATCAGAATGAGTGTGAGTTTGTGGTTAGAAATTCTAGGCCAGGCATGGTGGTCTACACCTGTAATCCCAACACTTTGGGAGGCCAAAGTAGGAGGATCACTTGAGCCTAGGAGTGTGAGATCAGTCTGGGCAACCTAATAAGACCTCGTCTCTACTAAAAAAGAAAAAAAAATGTAGCCAGTCATGGTGGTGTGCACCTGTAGTCCCAGCTACTCAGGAGGCCAAGACAGGAGGATTACTTGAGTTGGAGAGGTTGTGGCTGCAATAATCATGCCATGCACTTCAGCCTGGGTGATACAGCAAGACCCTGCCTTTAAAGAAAAGAATGGAAGGAACAAGGAAGGAAGGAAGGAAGGCAGGAAGAAAGGAATTCTTAGGAATTCTTATGTTTTTACCCCTTGATATGGTTTGGCTGTCTCCCCACCCAAATCTCATCTTGAATTGTAGCTCCCATCATTCCCACGTGTTGTGGGAGGGAACTCAGTGGGGAATAATTGAATCATGGAGGCAGTTTCTCCCCTTCTGTTCTCATGGTAGTGAATAAATCTCATGGGATCTGATGGTTTGATAAGAGATGTCCCTTTTTACTTGGCTCTCATTGTCTCTTGGCTGCTGCCATGTAAGATGTGCCTTTCTCCTTCTGCCATGATTGTGGGGCCTCCTCAGCCATGTGGAACTGTGAGTTCATTAAACCTCTTTTTCTTTATACATTACCCAGTCTCGGGTATATCTTTATCAGCAGTGTGAAAACGGACTAATACACCCCTCTATTCAGATCCAAGATCAAGACAGAAGATTTCTTTTTTTTTTTTTTTTTCAGATGGAGTTTCACTCTTTTTGCCCAGGCTGGAGTGCAATAGCGTGATCTCGGCTCACTGCAACCTCCACCTCCTGGGTTCAAGCGATTCTCCTACCTCAGCCTCCTGAGTAGCTGGGATTACAGGCATGTGCCACCACACCCGGCTAATTTTTTTTTTTTTTTTTTTTTTTTTGTATTTTTAGTAGAGACAGGGTTTCTCCATGTTGATCAGGCTGGTCTCAAACTCCCGACCTCAGGTAATCTGCCCGCCTGGGCCTCCCGAAGTGCTGGGATTACAGGTGCGAGCCAGGCACCCAGGTGACAGAATATTTCTTTACCATTATTCAGGGGGTTGTGATGATGATGGAGATGACTAAGCATTACTTTTTAATTTTTCCCTCTGCAGTCATGGCTTTGGGATGGGAAACAGCTTTATGCAGGGTTCTCTGATCTAGCCCACAGTCTTGCATGCACTAGCTATAGGCAGCCAGGGATCTCTCGGGTCACTAGCTCTCGGTGACCAGGGATCCCTCCAGTAGCCTTTGGTTTCAGATTGGCTTACCTTCATGTCTTCTGCTTTGTCCTTATTTTCTCCGTATTTTTTGGCCTGTAAAGACTTTCTTTTTTTTCTTCTTACCTGCTCAGGTAATTTTCAGCATTTAAAAATATTTTTCAAATTTCTTTTTCTCACAACTTTAGGTGTTTTGTTCCAGGAGAGCTGGGCAGTATATCTAACCCACCCTATGCCAGAAAGGGAAGTGGCCAAATATTGTAAGAGAAACATCTCTAAAAAATCAAATAATACATTAAGAAGTAACAATAACTAAATTGATCTCAAATAAGGGAAATCTCAGAATTTCATTTCTCTGCAAATCTTGCTGTGTTACATAATCACAATTCATATATAATTGCATTTGAAAGTAGTTATATATTTTCAGTGGAAAGAGCTTTCTCTTGGGGAAAAAAGAAAAGATTGATAAACCTCCTTTTAGTACATTACATTTTCTTCATCACACTGAGTTGAATTCCCAGAAAAGATATGTTTGGTTCATTTAAGATGAAAATTCAGCAATTAAAAATGAAAAACCACCTATTTTCTTATATTGTTCAAATGAGATTTTTAAATAGATTTCTTAAAATTTAGAAACACTAACATCCACCTCATTTACCAATAGCTTGATTCCAGGGCTAAGTCAGAGCACAGTAAAAAAATTATTCCAGGCCAGGCACAGTGGCTCATGCCTGTAATCCCAGCACTTTGGGAGGCCAAGGCAGGCAGATCACCTGAGGTCAGGAGTTTGAGACTAGCCTGGCCAACATGGTGAAACCCTGTCTCTACTAAAAATAAATAATTAGCTGGGTGTGGTGGCGGGCACCTGTAATCCCAGCTACTCAGGAGGCTGAAGCAGGAGAATTGCTTGAACCTGGGAGGTGGAGGTTGCAGTGAGCCACGATCATGCCACTGCACTCCAGCCTGGGTGACAGAACAAGACTCCATCTCAAAACAAAAACAAAAACAAAACTAGGAGCTTGCAGTGAACTGAGATAGCACCACTGCACTCCAGCCTGGATGACAGAGCGAGACTCTGTCTCAAAACAAACAAACAAACAAACAAAAAACACTTCCAAACACCTAAAAAATGAAACAAATATCAAATAAATAATTATGTCTATAAGTAGTTAATAGTCTCTCACTTTGTTAGCCAGAAAAGTACTTTGATTTTTTTTTTTTTCAGAAGTAAACACATATTAGGATCTCCTTTCTTATGTGAAGGTTCAGATCAGCACCCGAGAAAGAAAGCTGAGAGAAATATCACCTGGGTGAGCCTACAAGTGTTTCGAGCAAGGACTGCCTTCCTAGTTCACCTCCTACTGTGGAGGGAACAGAAGAGATGATTAATCTCGGATAATTCAGCCAAACATTGTTCACCATCCCATTGTCAAATTTGCTAAGACATATCAAATTTTAGATGTTTTGATGTTTTATAAAGCTTCCTGCAATTCAAAAGGTAAATGCAGGGCAGTGAGGTGACTCAATTGTAACTAATCATAGGAAAAAATAAAAGGGGAAGAATTAAGTCTGCAAGGACAGAAATATTAGAAAAAAAAAAACAGTTTAAAGCACAGAACACACAGCCTAAGTAACATGGTGAAATCCATCTCTACAAAAAATACAAAAATTAGCTGAGCGTGATGGTGTGCACCCGTGGTCCCAGCTTCTCGGGAGACTGAGGTGGGAGGATTGCTTGAGCCCCGGAGGATGAGGCTGCAGTGAGCTAAGATTGGGCCACTGTACTCCAGCCTGAGCAACAGAGGAAAACCTCTGTTTCCAAAAAAAAAAAATTAAACATATATATATATTTTAAAGCCCAGAACACAAAACTCTAGGGATGGTGTTCTTTGAAGGGAGGGGCAATCCGTGAACTCTTCTAGGTTAATACATTTTATTATATCACAAATACCTCTCTTCTTAGTGTGAGGATCAATGACATAATACATGTAGAGCACAGAGTAAGTGCTAAATAGATGTCATTGATCACTGTTATTATTAATATTCCCAGAAAAATGAGGATACTGCTATGCGAGTGACTGACTGTCTCAGTCTGCCCAGGCTGGCTGGGCTTCCGTACTGACAGCTCTATGTCCTGGGAATCTCCTGGGCTCAGAGGAAGTAAGTGGCCTGCGGCTTTTAGCTTTTGTTGAGGTAGGAGTGGGTGGAGGAAACAGACAGAGTTCGTATGTTTCGCAAGCAAATAATAACCACCTCTTGTCACAGGCCCACCACGTTTTCTGTTTCTACCCTGTCTTCCCCTCACACCGACACCTGCGTGCAAGCTGAAGTGAACTCTTGCCTTCATGTTCTCTGCAACATTCAGCAGTTAGCACAGAGGGCAAGCTCCAAATTACCCAGTTAACAGTCAGCCTCCAGAACTAACTTCCCCTGATCCAGGCAGGTTCTATGCCTCCCTTTAAGTTTTAGGACAAACTATTTTCCAAGCTAAGATGCATGCTTCCTTTCCCTCCGTCCCTCCTTCTTTCCACCTTCCTTTTTTCTTTTCTTTTCTTGTTTTCATTTCTGATTTTATTATTCACTTATTATTTTTATCAAAAAAAATCTTTAGAGACAGGCTCTGGTTCAGTTGCCCAGACTGGAGTGCAGTTGTGCAATCATAGCTCACTGCAGCCTCAATCTCCTGGGCTCAAGCAATCCTCCTGACTCAGCCTCCCAAGTAGCTAGAATTACAGGTCTGTGACAGCATGCCCGGCTAATTTTTATGTATTATTGTTATTACTTTTTTAGAGATAGGGTCTCACCATGTTGCCCTGGCTGGTCTTGAACCCCTGGCCTCAAGCGATCCTCCTGCCTTGGTTTCCCAAAGTGCTGGGGTTACCACAACCTCGCCTGGTCTAGTTCTGATTTTAGACGCAGAAGGTGGAATTAATCATATATTTCAATTCACAATGCAACATCTTCTTTGTACTCTATGAAGCCACTGTCTAATTTATTCCCTTTTGTCTTCATTCCTCATTTCTATTTTCTTCCTTTTTTTTTTTTTTTTTTTTTGAGATGGGGTCTTGCTCTGCCACCCAGGCTGTAGAGTGCAGTGGTGTGATCATAGCTCCCTGCAGTCTCGCCCTCCTGCATTCGAATGATCTTTCCACTTCCACCTCCTGGGTAACTGGGACTACAGGTGCACGCCACCATGCCCACCTCATGTTTGTATTTTTTTGTAGAGATGAGGCTTTGCCATGTTGCACAGGCTGGTCTTGAACCCCTAGCCTCAAGCAATCCTCCTGCCTCAGCCTCCCAAAGTGCTGGGATTACAGGTGTGAGCCACTGTGCCCGGCCAGCTATTTTTTTTTTTTTTTTTGTGAGACAAGGTCTCTGTTGCCCAGGCTTGAGTGCAGTGGGCAACACGAGCGATCATGGCCCACTGCAGCCTCAATCTCCCTGGGCTCAGGTGATCCTCCCAGCTCAGCCTCTGGAGTAGCTAGTCCTGCAGGTGTGCACCACCATGCCCGGCTAATTTTTGTATTTTTTATAGAGACAGGGTTTCACCATATTGCCCAGCTGGTCTCAGTCTCCTGGGCTCAAGCGATCCACCCACCTCAGCCTCCCAAAATGCTGAGATTACAGGCCTGAGCCACCATGCCAGGCCGAGAGCAGGGTTTCTCAGCCTTGGTACTATTGACATTTGGGGGCAGATATTTCTTTATTGTGAGGAGTTGTGCATTGTAGGATATTTATCAGCACCCCTGATCTCTATCTGCTACATGCTAGTAGCACCCTTCCACACCCTCAGGCATGGCAACCACAAATGTCTCCAGATATTGCCAAGCTCTCAGTTAAAAACCACTGGGGTAGAGAACCCGAGTGAGATAGTGCTGTGCCTTGAGTTAATACCAGCCTGCAGGTCGTTACCCCAAGACTGGAAGGAACAGAGGGAGGGGAGTGGCTCCCAGAACTGGGTGACAGAGAAGTTTTGTGGAAAAGACTGCCTTATGGGAGCTGGATCCCTCAGTGGAGGGTCAGGGTCAGTCCTGCTCTCCTCCCTAACCCTGATCTTCCACCCAAGGGCAAGCCTATTGATGACATCCAAAGAAGTTGCCTTCCAGGTAAGGAGCAAGGTGGGGAAGAGGACAAAATGGGGCTAGAGGGGAATACTAAAGGAACCCAGCACAGCCCCAACTCTGACTTGGTGGCAAAATTCAAAAATCAACCAAGTCGATTTCAGTTATTTACTCCATTTACTACAGAAATACATAGGACTTTGATTATAGGATGCTACCCTAGACCCAGTTGAGGGTGTTACACAATATATATACCATCTTACCTTTCTAAAATTTGAAAACTTTTGAATTCCAAAATATAGCTGGCTCCACGCATTCCAGACACGATGGTAGAAATATATCTTTCATAGTTAGGTCTTAAATCCATCTGGAGTCCATCCTTGTGTAATGTAAGACAGGGATTCAGTTTTATGTGTTTCCACATAACGAACCAGTTTTATCCACACCACCTATCCCTCCTTCTTTCATTGGTTCATTGCAGTTTTCATCCTATATTAAGTTCTCATATATATCTGTGAATCTATCTTTCCATTCTTCTGCCAGTTCCACACTATTTTTATTACTTTGGCTTCCTGATATGTCCTAATATCTGGTAGATAAGTCCTTTCTCTTTGCTATTTATTTATTTATTTGAGATGGAGTCTCACTCTGTCACCCAGGTTGGAGTGCAGTGGCACGATCTCGGCTCAGTGCAACCTCCGTCTCCTGGATTCAAGCAATTCTCCTGCCTCAGCCTCCCGAGTAGCTGGGACTACAGGTACTTGCCACCAAACCCAGCTAATTTTTTTTTTTTTTTTTTTTTTAGTAGAGATGGGGTTTCATCATGTTGGCCAGGCTAGTTTCAAACTCCTGACCTTAGGTGATCCACCTGCCTTGGTCTCCCATAGTGCTGGGATTACAGGCGTGAGCCATCACACCTGGACTGCAGCTTACTTTCAAATGGTTCAGAAGAGTAAGTACATAGAAAACAAAGTTGGCAAGATGTTGTGGATAATTGTTGAATCTGGATGGAGGTGTCTGGTGTTCTTTACATGACTTTCAACTTCTCTGGCTTGCAAATTTTAAAAATAAAATGTGAAAATAGGAAATCATAGAATATTAACAATGTGTATTGAGAATTGTCTAAATTGGCTTTTATCTCCTCAGAAGCAAAGCAACCAGTCTTCCAGGGCAGGAGTGAAGACTACATTCCATGATCCCTCTGCTTCCCTGAGAGGAGCAGGGTCCTGTGCAGATTCATTCTTCTTTCTCCAGCCTCCTCAGCCCTGTGTCCCTCACACTTCAGCAGTGGTCTCTGGAGCCTGGGCAAAATTAACCCTGTATTGACCAGAACCCTCACCAATGTTGCAACTCCTAGGTCTCCATGGTGAAGAAATTCGGGTTCAGCACACCTACAGCCTGCCTCAGTGGCCAGACAGCCCTAGTCTCCTTCTCGAAGGTTGATTTTGCTATTTGTGTATCAGAAGTGGACTTGTCATGAAAAGTAAGAACCTTAAGCTTCAAAGTCCCTCATTTGTACACATCTGGGGATCCCTGAAAGTAGTTGGGAGTCATAGAATGTTCTAGGTGGAGAAAGAAAAGTAAGTTGCCGTCAGTCAGCATTTCTAAGTAAGCACATGTGGTAAGTTACATAAACAGAACTCACAAGAAAGGGACCTGAATTTCCAAGCTCCTAGTATTTTGTACTTTCTTTTCTCATTTTAAATGAATATTCATTTTCACATCTAATTTTGAATTTATTCAAAAGATCCCTCAAAACTAACTATGTAAACCTTTATTTTCTGAGATACATTTAATCTATTATTGTTTTTATTTTTTGAGACAGGGTCTCATTCCGGTTGCCCAGGCTGGAGTGCAGTGGTACGATCTTGGCTCACTGTAGCCTCGACCTCCCGAGCGCAGGTGATCCTCCCACCTCAGCCTCCCGAGTAGCTGGGAGTACAGACGCGCACCACCATGCCTGGCTGATTTAGTTTTTAGTAGAGATGAGGTTTCACCATGTTGCCCGGGCAGGTCTCAAACTCCTGGACTCAAGTAATCTGCCTCAGACTCCCAGAGTGTTGGGATTATAGGTATGAGCCGCTGCGCCCAGCCCTATACATTTTAGAATAAGTTTATCGATTCTTCACAACACTGTAGTGGAATTTGTATTAGTATTGCATTGAATCTATTGACTAATGAGAAGGTGATTAACATTTTTGTAACAGCAAGTGATCACTCTGAGTATGAACTGTCTCTCCATTTGTTCAGATCTTCTATGTCTTTCATTACAGTTTTCTTCATAGAGAGGGCTGTTGTGTCTTTTGAGTTAATTTCTAAATACTTTATGATTTTTATGAATATTATGAATTGTAGCTTTTTAATATTTTCTAGTTAATTATTATTCAAGTAAGGAGATGCTATTGAGCTTTCTGTTAACCTCACGTCTGGTAGCTTACCTAGGTTCTGTTATTAGTCCTCATAGTTTGATTCTGTTAGTTTATTCTAGATGAATGTCTATGTAGTCTGCAAATTATGACAGGTTTTTTTTTTTTTTTGAGACAAAGTCTCACTCTGTTGCCTAGGCTGAAGTACAGTAGCACGATCTCGGCTCACTGCAACCTTCACCTCCCGGGTTCAAGCTGTTTTCCTGCCTCAATCTCCCGAGTAGCTGGGACTACAGGCACACACTGCTACACCAGGCTAATTTTTTGTATTTTAGTAGAGACGAGGTTTCACTGTGTTGCTCAGGCCGGTCTCAAACTTCTGAGCTCAGGCAATCTGCCTGCCTCAGCCTCCGAAAGTGCTGGGATTACAGGCATGAACCACCGTGCCTGGCCAGGTTTTATTATTTTATTTTATTTTATTTTTGAGACAGGGTCTTGCCCTGTTGCCCAGGCTGGAGTGCAGTAGCTCAATCATGGCTCACTACAGCCTCAATGTCCCAGGCTCAAGCAATCCTCCCACTTCAGCCTCCTGAGTAGCTGGAACTATGGTGCATGCCACCATACCTGCTAGTTTTTTTTCTTTTTTTTGAGATGGGGTCTCTCTGCGTTGCCCAGGCTAGTCTCGAATTCCTGAGTTCAATCGATCTGCCTGCCTTAGCCTCCCAAAGTGCTAGGATTACAGGCCTGGCCAATTATGGCAGTTTTGACTCTTTTCTACCAAGCTTAAAGCTTCTTATTTCCTTTTCTTGCCTTATAGCATTCTTTAGCTCTCCAGTTCAAGGCTACATATCAACAGTAATACCTTGTTACTAGTCTTAATATTAATAAAATGCATCTACAATTTCTCTGTGAAGTATAATATTTGCTCTGGGGTTTGGCAGTGGGCCTTTACCAAGTTATGAAGGTGCTCTTCTATTTTTAGTTTGCTCTGAGTTTCTTTTTTTTCCCCCCTTAATCATAAATAGATAATGCCCTTTATCAATTGCTTTTCCTGGAAAAATTGAGTTAATCATATGATTTTTCCCTTTCAGTCCATCGAAGTGATGGAAGATACTGACAGATTCTCTAATGGCCAAGGCTTCTTGCTTTTCTAGGTTGAGCCCCACTTGATCATAATGTATTATTTTAATATGCTGTTGGGTGCAATTTTCTAATATTTTATTTAATATTTGTACATTCTAATATAAAGATGAGATGGACCTGTAATTTTCTTTTCCTGAATGTCCCTTTTGTGGTTTGGAATCAAGATTACATGGGCTTCAGAAATTAAGCTAGAAAGCTCTTACTCTTTACATAAATTTGGGGGCTGGGCATGGTAGCTTACATCTATAATCCCAGCACTTTGGGAGGCCAAGATGGGCAGATAACTTGAGGCCAGGAGTTTGAGACCGGGATGGCCAACATGGCAAAACCCCATCTCTACTAAAAATACAGAAAAAATTAGCCAGGCGTGATGGCACACGACTGTAATCCCATCTACTTGGGAGGCTTAGGCAAGAGAATCACGTGAACCAGGAAGCAGACATTGCCGAGATTGCACCACTGCACTCCAGCCTGGGTGACAGAGCAAGACGCCGTCTCAAAAAAAAAAAAAATGGAACAACTTGACTGGGGACATTGCTTTCCTGCTACATTGAGCCGCATGAGCCCTGCAGGCAGCTTCTGTCATAAGTGTGGAGAAGTCTGGCAGCCTCTGGCTCTCTTTGAGTTGCAGATCTTGAGTTTTCAGGGTAAAGTTAAAGGAGCTTATTTTTCTGCTTAATTCTTCCTCACCTTATTTCTAGCTGACCCCCCAGTTTTTTTTGTTTGTTTTGTTTTGATTTTGGAGACAGAGTCTTGCTCTGTTGCCCAGGCTAGAGTGCAGTGGCATGATCTTAGCTCACTGTCACCTCCGCCTCCTGGGTTCAAGACGATCCTCCTGCCTCACCCTCCTGAGTAGCTGGGACTACAGGTGTGCACCACCACACCTGACTAATTTTTGTATTTTTAGCAGAGATGGGGTTTTGCCATGTTGGCCAGGCTGGTCTCGAACTCCTGACCTCAGGTGATCCACCTACCTCGGCCTCCCAAAGCGCTGGGATTACAGGTGTGAGCAACCATGTTCAGGAGATGATCAGAACTTTTAAACAGAGCAAAGATTTATTTATTTATTTAATATTATTTTTTGAGACGGAGTCTCGCTCTGTTGCCCAGGCTGGAGTGCAGTGGTGAGATCTCAGCTCACTGTGACCTCTGCCTCCTGGGTTCGAGTGATTCTTCTGCCTCGGCCTCCCGAGTAGCTGGGATTACAGGCACCTGCCACCACGCCTGGCTACAGAGTGAAGATTTCTCAAGACGTTTATTTTTGGTTAGGACTTGTCTCTTGCCATCAGGAGAAGTGGATACTGAGGAGAGATACACCTTTTGACACTAACGTAGGTGGCAACTCGATGGCTTGGCTGTGCCAGGGTCCCCTGTGTGCTTCACTGTGAAGCTGAGAACAGCGAGGCAGGGTGACTTCCCATAAAGGGTCCTTGCACTGGACGGCCTGAAGGCCTGTAGAATTTCCTGTGCTCCTTCATCAGTTCAGTCCAAAATCCTAGACCCAAGCTCTTCCCTGATTGCCCAAGCCTTTCCCAATCTACCTCTATCTCCTACAATCTATCCCCGGCCCATACACTCCAGTTCACCAGGAGGTTGCTCACCTCCGGTTTCACGATGTACAACACTGTCACTTGGCTTCCAAATAATGTTCTAACATACACGATACAATTTTAGCATTTTTAGGCAACAGTAAGATAAAGAAAAGAGACCATGGGAATGGAAATAAAGTAAATCTCTAGATATATATGCTGCTTTCATTTTAGGTCTTAAATTACCTAAAAAGTGTGATGCTTTTTTTTTTTGCAGAGACACAGTCTTGCTCTGTCACCCAGGCTGGAGTGCAGTGGTGCCATTTCAGCTCACTGCAACCTCCGCCTCCCGGGTTCAAGCAATTCTCCTGCCTCAGCCTCCTGGGTAATTGGGATTACAGGTGCACGCCACCATTTCCTGCCAATTTTTTTGTATTTTTAGTAGAGACGGGGTTTCACCATGTTGGCCAGGCTGGTCTCAAACTCCTGACCTCGTGATCCGCCCACCTCGGCCTCCCAAAGTACTGGGATTACAGGCGTGAGCCACTGTGCTCAACCAAATGTAATGCTCTTGATTGTGCTTAGACTTAAGTTTAGGCTGGGAGTGGTGGCTCACACCTTTAATCCTAGCACTTTGGGAGGCTGAGGTGGGAAGATTGCTTGAGCCTAGGAGTTCGAGACCAGCCTGGGAAACAGAGTGAGACCTCATCTCCACTAAAGATAAATAAAAATTTTAAAAATTAGCCAGGCATGGTGGCACACACCTGTAGGTGTAGCTACTTGGGAGGCTGAGGCTGGAGGATGGCTTGAACACAGGAGTTTGAGGCTTCTGTGAGCTATGATCATGCCACCACACTCGAGCCTGGGTTGTAGAATAAGACCCTGTCTCAAAAAAAAAAAAAAAAAAAAAATCACAGTATAAGATATTCTTGAGTAAAGAAGTCCAATTAAAAAATAGTGAGCTTGCTGACAGTGGGTAGAGAAGTAGAGGTTTACAGTATTATCCGTGCATGTTCCTACACCTATCTCCCTTGGAGAAACTCATTAACAGTAACTGTATTTTTTGCTCCATGTCACTGAAAAGTATCTAACATCAGGAAGGATTGCTATCCTGCATCTATTTCTCTGCGATTATACTAACCTAATCACAAGTCACGATAATAGTTTTGCTGCAGGAAATTATAAAATGTATTGCCTTGCCAAGTGTGTTTTCACTTTGGCGCACTTATTTTAAAGTGGCTTTCAAAGCAAATATAATGGACTCATTATAGACAGAAAATTGAATGGAGGTCTGCTAAAGCAACCAGTGCTGGCATCAGTGAACAAACAACCCCATCCAAGAGCGTGGTGGTATAAAAACGTGCTGCTGAATATTCATCATTTTATTCAACAAATACTCTGATGCATGGGACTAGGCACACAGGAAGAACAAGAAAGTTCGAATAGTTCAGATTTATAGGTTTGAACTGAATTTTACAGAAAGCTGTTGTCTTCATGCAGTTCCTTCTTCTTATATTTTATTTTATTTTATTTATTTATTTATTTTTTTGAGGCAGAGTCTTCCTCTGTCATTCAGGCTGGAGTGCAGTGTCGTGATCCCGGCTCACTGCAACCTCTGCCTCCTGGGTTCAAATGATTCTCTTTCCTCAGCCTCCCAAATAGCTGGGACTACAGGCACGTGCCACCACAACTGGCTAATTTTTTTAGGAGAGCTGGGGTCTCACCATGTTGCCCAGGCTGGTCTCGAACTCCTAAACTCAGGCAATCTGCTCACCTTGGCCTCCTAAAGTGCTGGGATTTTAAAGGCACAGGCATGAGCCACTGTGCCTGGCTTTCACCCAGTTCTTATTTCTTAATTTCAAGTTGGTCAGTGGCACCATGAATAATGAATCAAATTGCTTGATTTGGCTTTTACCCAGGATAGAAAGACTCATGCCTTTCTACTTATAAATAAACAAACAAAATTAGGAGCAATTATTCTAAGCACTCTTGTTTGCTATAAAGTCGGGCAAGAGCTTTCACTGGGTCCAGACAAGTGTGAGCTCGGCTGGTTCTCTTGTTTGATGTTGCCCAAACCTGCCCTGGAATGTGCAGGATGGAGATCCTTGTGGGATATTCCTCCTGTGCATCCCCAGAAGGGCGGGTGGGAGCCAGGAATTTTGCTGACATCTCAGGCTTCCATTTTCAAACTACAGCATTAACATAACCATCCTGCAACTTCAGAGAAGGCAGAACATTAAAACAGCAACCAGCCTTTGTCTTCAGCTCCTAAACGAACTGCAACCTGGTGAAGATCACACACAGCAGGGACGACGACATGAAGCAATGATGGACACGTCCTCCCCCCCCATCTTATGCTCAGACAGTGCACTTTTTCTTCTCTTTATTGTAAAATATAACACACACACAAGAGAGTAAAACATAACATACAACATTACTGGGTGTGGATAACATGCTTACTAGGAGAATTTCAGCTGTTTCCCCTCAGAGAGCTAGTTTACTCAATTCTCATTAATGGCCTGCAAATTTGTATTCATGCATTTGTTTTCAAATTCCATGTCTATTTCCAAATTGTTCTTTTTAAAAACAAAATGTTTAAACCACTTTATTGTCGTATGACTGACATGTAAAAAGCAGTGCATATTTAACGTATACAAGCCAATGAGCTTGGGGATAAGTATACACCCATGAAACTATCACCATCAAGGCCATAAATGTATTTGTCACCTCTCAAAGTTTCCTTCCACTCCTATTATAATTATTATTTGTGTGTATGTGTGGTAAGAGTATTTAATATGAGACCTACCCTCTTAGAGAATTTTAAGTATACAATACAGAATTGTTAGCTATAGGCACTATGTGTATAGAGATCTCCAGAATTTATTTGTCTTGCATAATTAAAACTTCATACACTTTGACCATCACCTCTAGGTTGTTTTTTGATATTGTCGTTTTGTTTTGTTTTGACAAGGTATTGCTCTGTCACCCAGGCTGGAGTGCAGTGGTGTCATCATGGCTCACTGCAGCCTCGACTTCCTGGACTAAAGCCATCCTCCCGCCTCAGCCTCCTGAGTAGCTGGGACTACAGGCATGCACCACCACACCCGGCTAATTTTTGTACTTTTTGTAGAGACAGGGTTTGCCATGTGGCCCAGGCTGGTCTTGACCTTCTGGGCTCAAGTGATCCACCAGCCTCGGTCTCCCAAAGTGCTGGGATTACAGGTGTGAGCCACTGTGCCCAGGCTAGATTGTTAGTTATCTCACCCAAGCATCTATCTTCTTGTTTCTCTGTATGGATGTAGGCTTAACTTTTTTTTTTTTTTTTAAAACATTCCAGACCTCTTTTCCAGAATCCTCCCTTGTTATTGGTTGACATATTATTGCATCTCACTTCAGACTGACTCCCCAACTCACCCCAATAGGATCTAAACATACAGAGATTACTCCAGAATCATCTGTGGCATCTACACCTCCCTGAGCAGATGGAGAAGCCATGTGAATTATGGCATGGATCGAGGTCAGGTTGCTAGCCTATAGCAAACCACCCTAACTTCCCTTGAGAAACTTCCCGACGTCTTTAGGAAGATGAAAGATCATTCAAAGCAAATTCTTATGCTAGTTCAATATTTTGTACCCCTCAATAGCTCCTTCCAAAGTTATGCCTCATCTCCAGATTACATGTCAAAACCACATCCTTTCTCTACATCTTTCCAAATTAATATGGATTTCAATATATTCTAGACAGATTTCAGATGACAATTTCATAACTATATCATCATTTTGTGCCACCACTGCCTTTTCTTGATTATTTTGCAATGATTCAAAGCTTAACCTAAAATTTAAAAAACATAATTATATTTTATATGGAGTCGAATTGCCATTTGAGGCCGGCCCCATTGTCAAAACACCTACAGCAACGGACTATGAGCAAGAGGCTGGGGATGCTCGGGTGAAGAAGAGGAAATGACAGGTACAGCCCTGTCCACCCTCTGCTTCTATGAGTGGGGCCTAGGACAGACATTGCCTTTAAGGACTGGGGTATTGTGGTGACAAAGAACAGATAGGAGCTTTGGAGCCAGGAAAAGCTGTGTTGGCCAGAAACTTTTCAGCAGGTGCTATCTAAGACAAAGTTACTTATTTTAAACTTTAAAAAATATATATTGTGGGCCAGGTGCAGTGGCTCAGGCCTGTAATCTCAGCATTTTGGGAGGCTGAGGCAGGAAGCTCAACTGAACCCAGGAGTTTGAGACCAGCCTGGGCAACAAAGTGAGACCTAGACTCTACAAAAAAAAAAAAAAAAAAAATCAAAAAATTAGCTGGGTGTGGTGGTGCATACCTGTAGTCCCAGCTACATGGGAGACTGAGGTAGGAGGATTGCTTGAGCCCAGGAGGTTGAGGCTGCAGTGACCTGTGTTCTGCCACTGCACTTCAGCCTGGGAGACACAGCGAGACTCTGTCTCAAAATAAAAAGGAGGGGTGCTGGGCACAGTGGCTCACATCTGTAATCCCAGTACTTTGGGAGGCCGAGGCAAGGAGGATCACTTGAGGTCAGGAGTTCAAGACCAGTCTGGCCAACATGGTGAAACTCCATCTCTACTAAAAATACAGAAGTTAGCTGGGCATGGCTGTGCACGCCTGTAATCTCAGCTACTCAGGAGTCTGAAGTAGGTGAATTGCTTGAACCCGAGAGGTGGAGTTTGTGGTGAGCCGAGATCATGTCACTGCACTCCAGCCGGGCGACAGAGCAAGACTAAAAATAAAAAAAGAAAGAATTATGGTAAAATATACATAACATAAAATTTATTATTGAGGCAGGGTCTCAGTTTGTTGTCCTGCAGCCTCGACCTCCCCAGGCTCAGGTCATCCTCCCATCTCAGCCTCCCCGAGTAGCTGAGACTACAGACATGTGCAACCACACCTTGCTAATTTTTGTACTTTTTGTAGAGACAGGTTTTGGTCACATTGCCCAGGCTGGTCTTGAACCTCTAGACTCAAGTGATCCTCCTGCATTGACCTCCCAAAGTGCTGAGATTACAGGTGTAAGCCACCATGCCTGGCCTCATTTTAACCATTTTTATCTTATTAATTCAGTATCATTAAACACATTCTCATTGTTGTGCAACCATCACCACTATTCATCTATAAGGCTTTTTTATCTTTCCAAACTGAAACTCTGTACCTAATAAACCATAACTCCCCATTTCTCCTATCCCCAACCCCTGACAACCACCATGCTACTTTTTGTCTCTATAAATCTGACTATTCTAGGCATCTCACATGAACAGAATCATACAGTATTTGTCTTTTTGTGACTGGCGTGTTTCAGTTAGAATGATCTCTTGGCCAGGTGCAACACAGAGAGACCCCATCTCTACAAATAATAATTAATTAAAAAAATAATAATTAATGTAAGAAATAATAATTAATTTTAAAAATTAGCTGAGCATAGTAGTGTGAGCCTGTAGTCCCAGCTATGGGAGACTGAGGTGGGAGATCAATTGAGTTCGGGAGGTCAAGGCTGTAGCGAGTCGCATTTGTGTTACTGCACTCCATACCGGGCGACAGACCAAGACCTTGCCTTAAAAAAAAAAAAAAAAAAAAAAACAAAACTAGAGAGAAATATGGAAAGCAAGCACAGTGCTTGGCATACAATCAATGGCCAGTAGTTGCATCCATATAAATGACCCCATCTCTACTTTCAAACTGGGCCCTATTCACTTGTTTATTTATTTATTTTTTTTTAATTTGAGACAGGGTCTCGCTCTGTCACCCAGGCTGGAGTGCTGTGGCATGATCTTGGCTCACTGCAACCTCTGCCTCCCGAGTTCAAGCAATCCTCCTGCCTCAGCCTCCCGAGTAGCTGGGACTACATGTGCCTGCCACCATGCCTGGCTTTTTTTTTTTTTTTTTTTTTTTTTGAGGCAGTCTCACTCTGTCACCCAGGCTGGAGTGCACTGATGTGATCTCTGCTCACTGCAACCTCTGCCTCCTGGGTTCAAGCGATTCTCCTGCCTCAGCCTCCCAAGTAGCTGGGATTACACACCTGGCTAATTTTTGTATTTTTAGTAGAGACGGGGTTTCGCCATGTTGGCCAGGCTGGTCTCGAACTCCTGACTTCAGGTGATCCACCCACCTCGGCCTCCCAAAGTGCTGGGATTACAGGTGTGAGCCACCATGCGCAGCCTGGCTGGTAAATCAGAGATGCCACCAGGAAGCCAATGAGCACAGAGCAGTCAGCCTCCCATCCGATAAATAGGAGTCACCTACCTGTGTACCAAGTATCACCTGGTGCCCTGGTCTGTGCGTGCAATTTTTCCAGGGCTTGGAAGGGGTTCAGTACTGCTCCCTTTGTTCTAGCTTTCTGTTGTCCTGGACTCTTTCTGGGCTGATGACTGAACTGAGTAGTGCTGAATTTGTTTTTTTATATTATTATTATTATTATTATTATTATTATTATTATTATTATTACTGAGAAATAGTTTCACTCTGTCGCCCAGGCTGGAGTGCAGTGGCGTGATCTCGGCTCACTGCAACCTCTGCCTCCCAGGTTCAAGCAATTCTCGTGCCTCAGCCTCCCAAGTAGCTGGGATTATAGGCATGTACCACCATACCTGGCTAATTTTTGTATTATTAGTAGAGACTGGTTTCACCAAGTTGGCCAGGCTGGTCTCGAACTCCTGACCTCAAGTGATCTGCCCACCTCGGCCTCCCCAAGTGCTGGGATTACAGGTGTGAGCTACTGTGCCCGGCCTGGAGTGCTGGATTTATAACTGCTGTGGATCAACTTGAATTTACAGCAAAATCTGTTTAACGGACTCTGCAGATGGAGCGAGCTCTGTCGCAGGCAAGCCTTGGAGTCCAGGGTGAGTGCTTCGTACACAGCCTCTGATGGACATGGGGAAGGTGATGTGTAGAAGCAATGGCGGAAGTAATGTCCACGTCTTTTTGGGATGAGAAACATGTATTTTACTAGCCTTGGAGAAAATGTAGATTTTTAAACCTCTAGTTGGGAGGCCCAGAACATTTTTCTTTATAAAATTTGCCACATGCTTAGCAGGACCTCCATGAGTTGGGGTTGTGATTTAGGCAGAAGTTTGTCTTTGCCCTGGTTCCCAACCTAAGGATGACTGTGTTCTCCTCTCCCTTTTCCTCCCTCTTTGATGAGTCCCCCATGATCAGCACCCCCTGCCCACTCCCTTCTCTCCTCACCCCAAACCCCAAGCTGCTCTCAGGCAGGGATCTGCTACCACCTGCAGGTTAGTGTGGATTTCAGTCGGCATGTTGCGTTTCCCAGGAATAAATGTTTTTCATTTCAGTGAAGGCTAATTCAGAGCTGCCCCCTCCCACCTCCATCACTCTAAATAAAAAATGTGTTTGCTAAATGCTGTGGACTGAATTATGTCCCCCTGAAAGTCATTATGGTGAAGCTCTCTCTACCTCATTGTGATGGTATTTGGAGGTGATGCCTTTGGGAGGTGATGAAGCCTAAATGAGATTATGAGGGTGGAGTTTGCATGATGGGATCAGTGCCCTTATAAGAGACACCAGCGAGCTTGCTTCCTCTTCCTCTCTCCATCCACACACACTAAGGAGAGGCCATGAGGCATGGCAAGGAGGCAGCCATCTGCAATCCAAAGACAGAACCCAGACCCCAATACTGCCAGCGCCTTGACCTTGGGCTTTCAGTCTCCATAACTGTAAGAAAATAAATTCCTTTTGTTTAAGCCACTGGGTCTGTGGCTTTTTGTTAGGGCAGCCAGAGCTGACTAATACACTAAGAAAATGCAGGTTCGGGCCAGGCACAGTGGTTCATGACTGTAATCCCAGCAGTTTGTGAGGCTGAGGCAGGCAGATCACTTGAGGTCAGGAGTTCGAGACCAGCCTGGCCAACATGGTGAAACCCCATCTCTACTAAAAACTACAAAAAATTAGCTGGACATGGTGGCGCATGCCTGTAATCCCAGCTACTTGTGAGGCTGAGGCACAAGGATCGTTTGAACTCCAGGGGGCAAAGGCTGCAGTGAGCCAAGATCGTACCACTGCACTCCAGCCTAGGTGACCAGCGTGAAACTCCCCATCTCTAAAAAAATATAAAAGAAAAAGAAAAAAGAAAATGCAGCTTCAAGATCAGCCTTCCAGCCTCTTTTTCCAAATAGTTTTCCCTATGCCCCTCCTACATAGAATTTCTGACACCCAAACAGCTTAACCCTTACCTGTACTTGTGTAGGAAATTACCTAGATGCACAAGTAGCTCCCAGAGCACCACCAAGGCGAGCCATCCCAGGGTCGAGGAGCAGAAAGACACACAGTCCAAAAGGTTAACAAGCTTAGGATAGGGTCCAAGTGGGACAGAAGGAGCACACTGTCTGGATCCAGATCACGCAAGGTTTACATGTCCTATCCCTTTCTCAGCTATGTCAGCCTCATGGTAGCACGGATGTAAGATCCAGCATGGAAGTTCCAGTAGAGGCAGTAGAGGGACCCAAGAAATGGCCGCACACGGAGCCGACACATCCCCTCCTGCACCAGAAGACACAGGGCACGCACACCTGCCCATGGCTGCAGTTGGCTGGTCAGCCCACTGAGCAGCACTGGGCTTATCTCCCTTTTCTTGGGCAGAGTGCGTATGGGGCCAGAATGGGACCACACTGGGTCTCACCAATGTGTGGTTGACTTAGGCATGACATGACACAGCTGTCAGCTTATAGGGTGCAGAGTGATTTTCTATCTTTGAGGAACATTGCTGTCTGTTCCATTATACTGTTTATTCTATTTATCTTAATATGGCTTACAGATCACCAATTTACTTATTAACTATACTGAACATATCCTTTTAGTTTTGTGTACATTATCTAACTTGCTTCCTTACAGGGAGAACAAAGCACCTTAATATTGTCCTGAAATCACCCCAGGTGGGAAAGTCAGCCATAGCTTCTGCAGAGGAATCGTGGAACACTATCAGATGTACAAGTAAGGGCTAGCAGATACATAATCAGATTTAGATATTACTCTTACATAGACATGTATTACAGTGAGGAACATATATTTGGAAGGGTCTGTTTCCACAATGCTATATATTTTTGAAAAGTGCTACTGTCACAATAACTCATGCACTATTATTCTACTGTGTCTTTATAATGCTGGAAGAAGAGGTGCCAGGATTGCGTTAGTCATCATGCCCCTTGCAAGCCGTCTTGCTCCTGCAGTCCTCTGCCTTTCTTTTGGCATGTGCACTTCTTGTTCCTGCCATATGAGTCTGTTAGAATAGGAACATAAGTTATTTTGAGCAGATGTGAACTAATGTTACCCTACTTGAAGAAAAGAAAGGAAAAACCTGCCGGACAACTCTGTTGTCACCTTAAAGAAAAGCACTGATGAGCTCCAAATAGATGGAAAGTCGATGCCTACAGTTGCCCTGTTTTGCCACGCGGTGGCGCCCATGCACCAGGAAGACACCACGGCTCTGGGGCGAGCGGCTGCTCTGCCGGTTTGGGTCTGTCCCAGAAAGGTCTGACGGAGGTGGTGACCCTGAGAAGGGAAATGGACAAGATGATGAGCCAGAGAAAGTGGATGAAAGGTAAGAACATGGAAAGAGTGTAAGGCAGAAGTTAAGAATGTTGACTTTGGAGCCGGGCGCCGTGGCGCACACCTGTAATCTCCGCACTCGGGAGGATCTCTTGAGCCTATAGGAATTCGAGACCAGCCTGGGCAATATAGTAAGACCTCCCAACTCCTCCAACCCCCACCCCGCAAAAACGGAATGTTGACTCTGGGATCCACTACGTTGCTTTCCAATCTCACCTCTGCCACTCAGGCACCTCAGTTCGCACTTTCTTACCGAGAAAGTCAGAGGGACTGGCTAAGGGCAGACCATTCGGTGGGAAACAAGTGGGGATACGGTTTGGATGTGCTAACGCTGCCCAAATCTCCTGTCGAATTGTAATCCCCAGCGTTGGAGGTGGGGCCTGGTGGGAGGTGATTGGATGGATCGCGTGGGAGGGGTGGGTTTCTCATGAATGGTTTAGCGCCATCCCCTTGGTGCTGTCCTGGCGATCGTGAGTTCTCCTGAGACCTGGTTGTTTAAAAGTGTGTGGCATCTCCACTGTGTCCTTTTGCTCCTGCTTTGGCCATGTTAGGCGCCTGCTCCCCCTTCACCTTCCAACATGATTGGAAGCTTCCTGGAGCCTCCCCGGAAGCAGATGCCAGTATAATGCTTCCTGCACAGCCTGCAGAACCAGGAGCCAATTGAGCCTCTTTTCTTTATAAGTTACCCAGTCTCAGGCATTGCTTTATAGCAATGCGAGAACGGACTAATCCAAGTGGAATTACCCTGCTGAGGACAGGCACACACTAAGCACACAGTACTCACCTAAGGGCCTAGAACACAATAGAAACTCGAGAATATATCATGTTGGTGGAGGGGGAAGATGCAGTGACTTTGTATATACAAACGGTCTTTTAGCTTAATTCTCTCTACTATTTCTCACTTTGTGGAAAAAGGAAATGAAAAATCCACTGAACTAATTTATCCACAGCAGGTACATAAAGCCACTAAAACTGACCCCGTTTACTCCTTCTCTTCCACCCACCCCAGCAACTTCTGTTTGTCAGCAACACTGCTGGATAAAGTATTGCCAGGAGGAGGTACTAATTCACCAGGAACAGCCCACAATTGCTGAAGACTGAGTTTTTGCTCCCCTCTCCCTAAGCAACCTGACACCAATTAATCTTTTATTAAAGAAAATTGAGGCCAGGTGCAGTGGCTCAGGCCTGTAATCCCAGCTCTTTAGGAGGCCAAGTGGGCAGATCACCTGAGATCAGGCGTTTGAGACCAGCCTGGCCAACACGGTGAAACCCCGTCTCTATTAAAAATACAAAAATTAGCCAGGTATGGTGTCACACACCTGTAGTCCCAGCTACTCAGGAGGCTGAGGCAGGAGAATCCCTTGAAACCAGGAGGCAGAGGTTGCTGTGAGCCGAGATCGTGCCATTGCACTCCAGCCTGGGTGACAAGAGCAAAATTTCATCTCAAACAAAAAAAGAGAAAGAAGATTGAGAGTTGCTTGACAGCAGTTGCCCAACTTGGCATCATTCTGTTGTCGGTTATCAGTCTAACGACTAATTTTTTGGTGAAAAGGAGGAGAAAAAGGGGGTGGGGGGGAAGTTCATGAGTCCAATCCACACTGACACTGGCTTCTTTTTTTGAATGTATATAAAAGCAAAGAAGCAATTAGCTTCACATAATCGATCATTTATAGATCATTTTTACATTT
Source organism: Pongo abelii (assembly GCF_028885655.2). Lineage (NCBI taxonomy): Eukaryota > Metazoa > Chordata > Mammalia > Primates > Hominidae > Pongo > Pongo abelii. The sequence continues at coordinate 101,552,802 of NC_071999.2, read as the reverse complement.
CAAAATTATTTTTAAAATATTTTCAGTGGCCAGGCGCAGTGGCTCATGCCTGTAATCTCGGCACTTTGCAGGGCTGAGGCGGGCAGATTATTTGAGGTCAGGAGTTCGAGACCAGCTGGCCAACGTGGTCAGGAGTTTGAGACCAGCTGGCCAACATGGTGAAACCCTGCCTCTAACACAAGTACAAAAATTAGGCGGTCGTGGTGGTGCATGCTTGTAATCCCAGCTACTTGGGAGGCTGAGGTGGGAGGATGGCGTGAACCTGGGAAGCAGAGGATTATATATATATTTTTTCAGTTACCATTAACAATTGAGTGGCGCTGTAGGCTGTAATCATAATAAAACAGAGACTCATAGGGAAAACGAATCTTAGCTGTAATTTGGCTGACATTCTGATATACCATTCATTTTGAATGAAAGCTAGAGTTTAGGCAAGATATGTTTCCTCCAAAATAAATAGGTAACAATTTTTATTTATTTACTATTGTATTTTAATTTGTTTTATTTTTTGAGACAGAGTCTTGTTCTGTTGCTCAGGCTGGAGTGCAGTGGCGTGACCTCGGCTCACTGCAAACTTCGTCTCCTGGGTTCAAGTGATTCTCCTGCCTCAGTCTCCCGAGTAGCTGGGATTACAAGCACGCACCTCCACGCCCAGCTAATTTTTGCATCTTTAGTAGAGACAGCGTTTCACCATGTTGGCCAGACTGGCCTCAAACTCCTGATCTCAAGTGATCCGCCCGCCTTGGCCTCTCAAAGTGCTGGGATTACAGGCATGAGCCACCCGCCCGTCCCTAGGTAACAATTTTTATATTTCCAGTTATTTATTTTCTCAGTTGTAAGCACTGCAGTGCCTACTAGAGTGCTTGATATGTTCTTCTCTGTGTGGTAGAGGCAATAGAAAAATGGTACCCAATGACAGTAGTTTATGTAGGAAAAATAATAATCTTAATCTCTCCCTCCTACAACTCAATATCACCCCCAAAATTACTGAAGGAAACTAAAATATTTCACCCCAAAATAGATTTCCTTGACATAGTACAACATGGCTATTCAGAAGGTCTGGAAATACAGGAAGAGTTGCAAAGCTACCCTTTGTTGGGGAGATTTGCACCTGTAGAGAAAATCCACACGGATGCAACCAGGCTTTCTCTGAGGCCTTCCATTGTCCAATCTGGGAAAGATGAACTGAGAGTCTGACATCTTTAAACATCTGAAAAGAACATTCACCATCTCTTCTCTCTGAGGGCTGCTACCTGTGAGATGTCATCTACATAACAAGACAACCTTTGTAAGCCAAGCCCCCTCTTCTCTCCTTCCCATAACCTATCTGGTCTTGCTCCACGCCCTCTTTTTTTCTGAAACCTCAAGATGGTTTCAGGCTGGGCAAGGTGGGACTGTAATCCCAGCACTTTGGAAGGCCAAGGTGGGAGGATTGCTTGAAGCCAGGAGTTTGAGACCAGTCTGGGCAACAAAGTAAGACTCCCTCTCTACCAAAAAAAAAAAAAAATATATATATATATATATATACACATATATATATGTGTATATATATATATACACATATATATATGTGTATATATATATATATATATGTAACATGACAAAACCCCATCTCTACCAAAAATATAAAAATTATCCCAGTGTGCTGGTGCATGCCTGCAGTCCCAACTACTTGGGAGGCTGAAGTGGGAGGATTGCTTGAGCCCGGAGGCTGAGGCTGCAATGAGCCATGGTCAAGCCATTGCACTCCAGCCTGGGTGACAGAGTGAGACCCCATCTCAGAAACAAACAAACAAAAAATTAGCCAGATGTGATGGTGTGTACCTGTGGTCCCAGCTATTCAGGAGGCTGAGATGGGAGGATCACTTGAGACCAGGAGTTCGAAGATCCAGTGAGCTATGATCGCACCACTGCGCTTCAGCCTGGGTGATGGAGTGAGACTCCATCTCTAAAAAAATAGCTATTAAATTAAAAGAAAAAACTTTTAAAAAAGAAGCATCAGCCATCCACCCATGTATTTGAGTCTTAAGACTCCCATGCATATTAATGAGTTTGTGTGCCTTCTCTGCTCTTAACCTGCTTTTTGTCAGTTGATTTTTCCATGAGCCTTCAGTGGGTGAAGGGGAAGCTTGCCCTTGGCCCCTAAAGCACAGCGAGTTTTGTCTGAGAATTACCCAGAGGTCAGGGCACAGGTGGATGCAGGGAACTCCATGCTGTATCCCCTGTGGTCTGAGGTCTACCTGGAGCTGGGATGCTAAGGCCCTTGCCAGGGTAGGGGTGGGCTCCCCAAGATCACCAGGGAAAAGCCCAGAACTACTTCCTCTCCTTTCCAGTCCAACACACCCAGAATTCTCCCTCTTAAAGGCTTGGTTCAGGCCAGGTGCGGTAGCTCACAGCTATAATCCCAGCACTTTGGGAGACTGAGGCAGGTGGATCACTTGAGGTCAGAAGTTCAAGACCAGCGTGGCCAACATGATGAAACCCCATCTCTACTAACAATACAAAAATTAGCCGGGTGTGGTGGCAGGCGCCTGTAATCCTAGCTACTCTGGAGGCTGAGGCATGAGAATTGCTTGAATCCGGGAGGTGGAGGTTGCAGTCAGCTGAGATCGTGCCACTACACTCCAGCCTGGGAGACAAAGTGAGTCTCTGTCTCAAAAAAAAAAAGACTTGGTTCAAATGGGAGCTATGTCTATAGTACACAGCTGTATATATCTGTGTGTAGGTGTCTTCAAAGTATTTTTTTAATTAAAAAAATTTTTTGATATAAAATTTTTATATCAATTTTATATCATAAAAAAATTTAAAAAGAATTTTTAATCCTGAGACAGGATTTCCCTCTGTTCCTCAGGCTGTGAGTGCAGTGGCACGATCACAACTCACTGCAGCCTTGACCTCCTGAGCTCAGCAATACTCCCACCTCGGCCTTCTGAAGAACTGGAACTACAGGCACACACCACCATGCCCAGCTAATATTTTCATTTTTCATAAATATAGGGTCTCACTATGGTGCCCAGGCAGGCCTTGAACTCCTGGGCTCAAGTGATCCTCCCACCTGGGCCTCCTAAAGTGTTGGGAACATAAGTTACCAACTTAGCTCCTTTAAAAATATTTTTTGAGTCATTGTGCCTGGCCCAAAATACGTTTTTAAAGGAGCTAACTTGGGCTGGGCGCGGTGGCTCACACCTGTAATCCTACCACTTTGGGAGGTCAAGATGGGCAGATCACTTGAGGTCAAGAGTTCGAGAACAGCCTGGCCAACATAGTAAAACTCCATCTTTACTAAATATACAAAAATTAGCCAGGCATGGTGGTGCACGCCTGTAATCCCAGCTACTCAGGAGGCACAGGCAGGAGAATCACTTGAACCCAGGAGGCAGAGGTTGCAGTGAGCCAAGATGGTGCCACTGCACTCCAGCCTGGGCAACAGAGAGAGAATGTGTCTCAAAAATAAAAAATAAATAAAATAAAGGAGCTAACTTAGTAGCTTAACCAGAAATTATTGAGCAAAGCACAACTTTATTTAATCCTTTGTTCAAATCACAAATTCAAAATAGTGATATTATTGTAAGCTCTTCAAATTTGGACAAGAACAAACTTCTTGGGGATTTCAACATCCTTTCTCACTAATAGTTAAACAAGACCTTTTTTTTTTTTTTTTTTTTTGAGACGGACTCTCGTTCTGTCACCCAGGTTAGAGTGCAGTGGCATAATCTCTGCTCACTGCAGCCTCTGCCTCCTGGGTTCAAGCGATTCTCCTGTCTCAGCCTCCTGAGTAGTTGGGACTACAGGCATGTGCCACCACACCCAGCTAATTTTTGTATTTTTAGTAGAGACAGGGTTTCACCATGTTGGCCAGGCTGGTCTCGAACTCCTGACCTCAGGTGATCCACCTGCCTAGGCCTCCCAAAGTGTTGGGATTATAGGTGTGAGCCACCATGCCCAGCCACAAGTCCTTTTTCTGTAACTTGTATTTTAGGTTTGGGGTACATGTGAAGGTTTGTTGTACAAGCGAACTGGTGTCATGGGGGTTTGTTGTACAGATTATTAAGTCTCTTTTAGGAGGCTGTTGTAGTTCTGTAGGTGAAAGATGATGGCAGCCCGGGACATGTGGTGGCAATAGAGAGAGAGGCAGAGTTAAGACAGTTTGAGGCTGAATTTTATTTAAAATGTTTTCATTAAAAAAATAGAAGCGGGGTGTGGTGGCTCACACCTGCAATCCCAGCACTTTGGGAGGCTGAGGTGGGTGGATCACCAGAGCAACTTGGTTAGCTAGGCGTGGTGGCGGGCGCCTGTAATCCCAGCTGCTCAGGAGGCTGAGGCAGGAGAATCACTTGAACCTGGGAGGTGGAGGTTGCAGTGAGCTGAGATCGCACCATTGCACTCTAGCCTGGGTGACAGAGTGAGACTCCATCTCAAAAAAAAAAAAAAAAAAAAAGAGAAAGAAACTTAAAAAAGAAACAGATGTAAGGCAGTGACCAAAGAGGGTTGTACATTTAAAAGAGTTTGTTTCTGTTTTAAGACAAGAAAACCTTCTCCATGTTTGTGTGCTCATGGGTATGATTCAGGAAAAGGGAAGAATGTGATGATGCAGAAGAGAGATTAGGGAAAATGGAAAAAAAGCCAAACTATTTTTTTTTTTTTTTTTTTTTTTGAGACAGAGTCTCACTCTGTTGCCCAGGCTGGGAGTGCAATGGCGTGATCTCAGCTCACTGCAACCTCTGCCTACTGAATTCAAATGATTCTCCTGTCTCAATCTCCCTAGTAGTTGGGATTACAGGCATCTGCTACCACGTCTGGCTAATTTTTTGTACTTTTAGTAGAGATGGGGTTTCGCCATATTGGCCAGGCTGGTCTCAAACTCCTGACCTCAAGTGATCCGCCCGCCTCAGCCTCCCAAAGTGCTGAGATTACAGGCTTGAGCCACCGTATTTGGCCTTTCTTTCTTTCTTTCTTTTTTAGAAAAAGCCAAACTCTGAACAGGAAAGAAGGAGTGGGATTCCTACTGGGAGCTTTTGTGGAGGCAATGGGCCTTTGTCAGGGAATACGGGGAGGGGCTGTGGCAAACTCACCTGAGCCAGTGGTTATGCACAATCTTGGTTGAAAGAAATTACACCAGGTCAGGGCTAGCCAATCGCCCACCACCCCCACACACAAAGGCAGAATGAAAGCAAGCCTCTGATAGAGACATTTGTTAGACAATCACTAGCCAAGCAGGCACAAAGCAGCTCACGCCACCAGCTTTGCAAACTCAGTCAACTCCCGGCTCCCTGGCCCCATAGGATTAGGAAGCTGCATTTTTGTCCGTGTTTCTTGCTACTGGCCCGTCAACTCCAGCTTGGGTGTGGTTTGCTTTGGCCAATGAAGTGTGAGTGGAAATGATGTGTCACTTCCAAATGGAGGCTTTAAAGTCCTTCCACCATCATCCTCACCCTCAGCCTTGAGACCAGCATATCCCAGAGAGGGACTGCTCACTCAGCCTTGGTTGTGGAATGAAGAGGACACAGAGCAGGGCCTCAGTGGACCTGCAGTCAACATGCAATAAACTTTGGTTGTTGTAAGCCACCTTGAACTGGAGGACTGTTTGTTACCACAGCGTAAGCTAGCTAAGGCTGACTGATACATAGGAACTCCAAACTGTATATTCCAACTCCATGAAGGATTCACTTGAACAACTTTCTGCAGGCAACATTCTGTGCCTTCTGTTTGGTATCATGAAATCAGAAAGCCCCCTGATCCATTGGCTGGATACAGGAATGTCTCCTCTTGCAATGGGCCTTTTTACAGGAGCCCCATCTGTAATAGGTTTAGGCTGAAGTTTTCAGTGGATGCTTTTACTGTATTCATGTAAGGCATATAGGTGTGAGTGTCAGGGGTCTTTTTTAGCTATTTTACTTGGTCCACACATCTTGTATACCTTAATGTCCCCCAAAAAGCAGCCCTTTCTAACATCTATCACCCTAATTAACAAGCCAATAGCTTTGCCAACAAAATCCCTCTTCTTGACATCTAATACATTAGTGAAGGGTCAGCTCTGGACTAAGATAGGGACAATATAACAATTTGTTGTAGTCACCTTGGAGTATGGCCCTCTCAAATATAATTCTGGACGTGCTGCACTGGGCCTTTTCCTTAGGAGCTCTGTAACCCTTTACTAGCAACAAAAATAAACAGTATCTATTGGTTGGGAGCGGTGGCTCATGCCTGTAATCCCAGCACTTTGGGAAACTGAGTATTGCTTGAGCCCAGGAGTTTGAGACCAGCCTGAGCAACACAGCAAGACCCGTCTCTACATTAAAAATAAAAATAAAAAATAAGGTATCTGTTGTACAACATGAGTAACAGTTGACAATACCGAAAATGTATTATATGTTGACACAGATCATTTTATTTTATTTATTTATTTATTTATTTTGAGACAGAGTCTCACTCTGTTGCCCAGGCTGGAGTGCAGTGGCACAATCTCGGCTTACCGCAGCCTCCACCTCCCAGGTTCAAGCAATTCTTCCTGCCTCAGCCTCCCAAGTAGCTGCGATTACAAGCACCCGCCACCACACCTGGCTAATTTTTTATTTTTAGTAGAGACGGAGTTTTGCCATGTTGGTGAGGCTGGTCTGGAACTCCTGACCTCAGGTGATCCACCCACCTTGGCCTCCCAAAGTGCTGGGATTACAAGCATAAGCCACCGTGCCTGGCTGACACAGATCATTTTAAAATGCCATTTCTTTATTAACATATCTGTCCCAGCTGGGCCTTTACATCCATCATTTTTTAAATGGAAATATTTTGATGCTAGTCTTCCTTTCCACTACCCTAAATAAATGTGGCATTTTTCTAATGAGTTGCCATTAAAAAAGGACTACATCTTGAAAAGAGAATATTTCCATTAGTTTGAGGCTTCAGCATCCTCCAGGAGCAGCACCGATGCCTCTGTGAGATTCAGGCTGGGACTCATCTTGGCGTGGGGTGGTACGGGTGGCATCCCAGAAGGATCAGTGCCTCTATGGACCTGTTCCAACCGCACGGCTCATGGAACTCTCTTGCCATTTTCCACACACTTGATAGGCATCATTCAAAAAGGAGAAGCTCATGTTGGGGCTCAAAAACCAATACCCCAAAATAGGGTGCTTTGTACATGCTGAACTGAAAATAGGGTGCTTTGTACATGCTGAACTGAAAAAAAAACTTCGAGATCTCTCTGTCCTCTCCCCCAACCCTCCTCCATCTCTCCCAAAGCATTGGATGGAGTTGTTCTCTAGAGTTCCCTTATTTGCCTAAATTCTGGAGCTAACAAAGAAGAAAACAATTAACTTTAGTCCCTTCCATGAATTTTTTCCCCCTAGAAGCATTCTGGTTTTCCTTTCCTTTCCTTTCCTTTTCTTTTCTTTTCCCTTTCTTTCTTTCTTTTTCTTTCTTTCTTTCTTTCTTTCCTTCTTTCTTTCTTTCTTTTCTTTTTCTTTCTTTTTTTGAGATGGAGTCTCACTCTGTCACTCAGGCTGGAGTGCAGTGGTGCAAATGTGGCTCACTGCAGCCTCAACCTTCCAAGCCCAGCAATCCTCCATGTCAGCCTCCCAAATAACTGAGACCAGGTTCACATCATCAAACCCAGCTAAGTTTTTAAGTTTTTTGTAGAGACATTGTCTTGCCACATTACCCAGGCTGGTCTAAAACTCCTGGGCTCAAGCGATCCTCCCATCTAAGTGTCTCAAAATGTTGGGATAATGGGTGTGAGCCACCACACCAGGCCGCTTCCCTCGATTTTCATTAACTGAACCCATAGAACAGGAATGAAGATTAAAGTCTGTCAACAAACCTGGACGGACTCTTGTCACCAACCATTATCCACTCTATGGGCCCAACAGACTTTTCCCAGACCAACGTATGCTCTTGCAGCCCGCCAAATCCTCCCTAGGAATCCTGCATTGCCCTGCAACAGAACTCCCCTTCTCCTGCTCCCATAACCTGTTTTGCCAGGACCCAAGCCCCCTTTTTTTTGTAACCTCAAGATGTTATCTAAACTTCTAGACTCCAAGGGCGAGTTGGGTCTTCATTCTAAAGGCTCCTATGCCACATAAAACTGTGATCAAATAAATTTATATGCCTTTTATCCAATAGAGCCGACTTTTGTGAGCTGATTTTTCAGCAAAGCTTCCAAGGGTGAAGGGCAAGCTTTCCCTTCACCGCTGCATTCATATTCACTCCACTCTTCTGGAGCTCCATGACAGCACGTAATAACATCCACTGCAATGGCTTCCATAAGTTATATTATGGGATTCCTTGAAGTAATTGCTCAAAGATATGGAGCCCAATTTTTCCCTAATACCAATACTTATTTTACTTAGATATCCAATGGGTCCACAACTCTCCCCCCTGGGTTTCATTTTAATAGCTGTGCTGGAAACTTTGAGCCCAGTGGTAAATGTCAGAAGAGCCTCAGAGAGATTATTAGGATCTCTAGGTATTAACTGAAAAGTTTTGCCAGATTCTGCTCTGTTGGTTCACACTGAGCTCCACCTAGTTCAGGAATAACAATAAATTCATTTTTGTGGTTTTCCACAGCTTTAGCTGAGTAAGAAAATGTACTTCATTGGTGTCTTCAGCTTTGTAATGGGTTAATTTGTGTCCTCCCAAAAGACACATCAAGGTCCTAGCCCCCAGTACTTCAAATGTGACCTTATTTGGAAATAGGGTCATTGCATATGTAATTAGGTAAAATGAGGTTATACTGGTGATATAGTTTGGGTCTGTGCACCTGCCCAAATCTCATATTGAAATGTAATTCCTGGTCGGGCACAGTGGCTCACACTTGTAATCCCAGCACTTTGAGAGGCTGAGGCGGGAGGCTCATGAGGTCAAGAGTCATCCTGGCCAACATGGTGAAACCCCATCTCTAATAATAATACAAAAATTAGCTGGGTGTGGTGGCATGTGCCTGTAGTCCCACCTACTTGGGAGGCTGAGGCAGGAGAATTGCTTGAACCCAGGAGGTGGATGTTGCAGTGAGCTGAGATTGTACCACTGCACTCCAGCCTAGGCAACAGGGCAAGACTCCATCTCAAAAAAAAAAAAAAAAAAAAAATGTAGTTCCCAATGTTGGAGGTAGGGCCTGGTGGGAGGTAATTGGATCATGGGGCAGATTTCTCATGAATTATTTAGCTCCACCCCCCTTGGTACTGTCCTCGGCCATAGTGATTGAGTTCTTGTGAGATCTGGTTGTTTAAATGTGTGTAGCTCTTACCTCGCTCTCTTGCTCCTGCTCTGGCCATGTGACTGGCTGGCTCCCACTTTGCCTTCCACCAGGACTGTAAGTTTCCTGAGGCCTCCCAGGAAGATAAGCAGATACCAGCATCACGCTTCCTGTACAGCCTGCAGAACAGTGAGCCAATTAAACTTATTTTCTTTATAAGTTATCCAGTCCCAGGCCAGGCACAGTGGCTCATGCCTGTAATCCCAGCACTTTGGGAGGCTGAGGTGAGCAAATCACTTGAAGTCAGGAGTTCGAAACCAGCCTGGCCAACTTGGCAAAACCCCATCTCTGCTAAAAATACAAAAATTAGCCAGGCGTGGTGGTGCATGCCTGTAATTCCAGCTACTCAGGAGGCTGAGACATGAGAATCACTTGAACCTGGGAGATGGAGATTGCAGTGAGCCCTGATCACACCACTGCACTCCAGCCTGGGCAACAGAGCAAGATTCTGTCTCAAAAAAAAAAAAAAGTAAGCAAATAAATAAATTACCCAGTTTCAGGTATTTCTTTATAGCGATGTGAGAACAGACTAATGCAATTGGAGTAGGGAGGTGCCTAATCCAATATGCTTGGTGTCCCTATAAGAGGGAACTTTGGACCTAGATACACACAGGGAAGATGATACAATGGAACAGGAAGAAGATGCCCAAGTGAAGATGAAAGCAGAGACTGGAATGAGGCATCTACGATCTAAGAAACCCAGAGAGATGCTAGAAACCAGGAGATGCAAGGACCTCCCCTGTAGATTTTAGAGAAAGTGTCGTCCTGCTGACACCTTGATCTCAGGCTTTTAGCCCCCAGAAATGAGAGATAATTCTCTGTTGTTTGTTTTGTTTGAGACAGTGCCTTGCTCTGATACTCAGGCTGGAGTGCAGTGGCCTGGTCTCGGCTCATTGCAACCGCCACCTCCCAGGCTCAAGCAATCCTCCCACCTCAGCCTCTCAAGTAGATGGGACTACAGGTAAATGCCACCACACCTGGCTAGTTTTTATTTGTATTTTTTGTAGAGATGGCATTTTGCCATGTTACCCAGGCTGGTCTCTGTTGTTTTAAGCCACCCAAGTATTTGGTATTTTCCTACAGCAGCCACAGGAAAAGGATACAACCTTCATTGATCTGCAGAAACATGGGTCTATGCCTTCCGTGGTTGACCTAAACCATGATCAGTAGGAAGGCCATACAGAGTAACACACGGAGGGAGTGGGGGTAAGGGAGGGAGTGAAGATGGGAAGGCCAAGAATAAAAATTATCCAGGTAATGGACGGATCCACTCCAATGTAAACATCAGCAGCACAGGAGTTTGATGACTCCAGCAGGGTTTGGAGGTCCTGAGGCTGTGCCAGCTTCTGGGGACCACGTGGTGTGCGTCTTGATGCCTGCATGCCTCCCTCTCTCCACCACACCCCGACAGTGCTCCTCATGCCCACCACAACCAGGCCTGGGCCCCTTGACTGTGCAAGATGGCATGTTACTAACCACACTTAGAATGAAGTTTAAGCTGACAGGCACATGCATAACATCACATTGATCATATGGGAGTTTTACAATGTGAATTGCAGACATCAGGATAAGGGAGGAAGGGGATGGGGGTGCATGTGAAGGCTTGAGGAGAGAAGAAAAGGCCTGAGAGAATTACTTTAGGGAGTGGGAGAGTGAACATATTAGTGAAGCATTGTACAATTTCTGGCTACTTAAAGCCCACGTAAAGTTTATGACTGTGTTTCTAAATAAGATCAGTCTGCCCAGATGGGTGAATTTCTCATTAAAGTTCATCCGCAGGCGTGGACACAGTGGAGTTGCTGTTACGTAGAATTGGGTTTTTCTTCCAGAGGGAAAGAGAGGAAGTTGAGAGTGTTTGCCAGGGAGTGATTATAACTCTGGGTTGCAAAATCCTGGCTGGACACTGTAGAATGAGATGATGGATTCATGAAGAGACGTCTCAGTGAGGCCCAAGAATTGTCCCTGTGGGTAGCCAGGCACCGTAGCTCATGCCTGTAATCCCAGCACTTTGGGAGGCTGAGGCAGGCAGATCACAAGGTCAAGAGATTGAGACCATCCTGGCCGACATGGTGAAACCCCATCTCTACCAAAAATACAAAAATTAGCTGGGCGTGGTGGCAGGTGCCTGTAGTCCCAGCTACTCAGGAGGCTGAGGCAGGAGAATTGCTTATACCCAGGAGGCAGAGGTTGCAGTGAGCTGAGATTATGCCACTGCACTCCAGCCTGGCGACAGAGTGAGACTCCATCTCAAAAAATAAAATAAAACAAAAAAATAAAAAAGAATTGTTCCTGTGGGTATCCTGGAGCAAATAAATTGGAAGGATAGGAAATGGGATGGAGAAGGAAATGTCTGACTTGAGATTTTTGAGGTGGCACACTTTCTGGTGATGACAAGATCCAGGGTTTGGCAATGGCACTGGGTGGCTGAGATAGATGGAGTGACAGAAAAGGTTGCTATTGATGAGATGGCTAAGGAAAGGTGGGGCTGGCATGTAAATAGTAGCAGAAATTGGGGCAGAAAGACATTCAGGAGTGTACTTTTCAGTGATGGGGGACAGTGTCTGGGAAGTTGCTTGATACAGAAGGCAGAAGGGGAGAGGAGGGTGTAGTTGATTGTCTGAGCATTAGGAGAGCTGGGATCATTTTTCAATAAGGAAAGGGAGATGCCAGGCATGGTGGCTCACCTCTGTAATCCCAACACTTTGGGAGGCCAAGGAGAGATTTCTTGAGCCCAGTAGTTCGAGACTAGCCTGGGCAACATAGTAAGACCCCGTCTACAGAAAAAAAAAAAAAAAAAAAAAAAAAGAGCTGGGCATTGTGGCATATTATACCATCCCCCTGACTTTTTTCTGAGCTTTTTCCTTTTTCCACATTTACACATCCACACTAACAGGTTATATGGTATCCATGTAAGAAAAGGGAAATTTGAACCCAACACACACAGAGAGAAGGTGATGCAATGAAACAGGAAGAAAATGTCCATGTGAAGATGAAGGCAGAGAGGAGGCATATGGCTGTAGTCCCAGCTACTTGGGAGGCTGAGGTGGGAGGATCGCTTGAGCCTGGGAGGTTGAGGCTGTAGTGAGCCATGATCACATCACTGCACTCCAGCCTGTGTGACACAGTAAGACCTTGTCCCAATAAATAAATAAATAAAAATTTTAAAAGAGAGAAAGTTCTGCAAGGCTGGGAGGGAAGGGCGCTGAGCCCATCTTGGGACCTGAGATGAGTGATGTGTATAAAAATGAAAGATAATCTCTTGAGATGATTATGAAGGAACTAGTTGTTCTGGAAAGGAGGTGAGGGCTCTATGGGACAAAAGGTGGGAATGTATAGAAATTCGCTGGACACAGAGTGGGTATTCCAGGAACTCAGTGGATGGGTTTAAGAGTGATGAGGATGGGAAGTGGATCACATCAGAGGATGAATGGAGCAGTTTGGGGACGACACTTGTTTGTCCTAAGAGACACCAGGATGTGAGTCCTGACTTATTTCTAGCCCAGTTTCTCAAAAGATTTTTCTAGAGTCATGATGGCACCAAGGGATGGGGATTCTGCTCTTCAAGTTACTTGGAGGTAAGGCAGGTGATCAGGAAGACCTCTGACTCCGAATTTTCTGGGGACATGGTGGTCAGTGTCCCTTCCTTTCTCCCCCAGTTCTGCTTTGCTGCTCCCTCCCTCCCATTCCTGCCCCTCCACTGTGCACTTTCCAATTTTTCCTACCCGCTTTCTTTTTCTAGCTGGTCTCTCAAATATATCTTTCTATTTTCAGTTCTCTTGCTTCCTCTTCTTGATAAGAACAAATACAGTAACAGATTCATCTGTTGTTAGCATGGATGTATGATTGTGGAAAAAGGAAAAAGCTCAGAAAAAGTCAGGGGTGGGGTGAGAGAAAAATCTATGGAGAATATACAGGTGGCCACAAGCCTATGAGAAGATGCTCAACATCACTAATCATCAGGGAAATGCAAATTAAAACCACAATGAGGCATCACCTCATGTCAGGATGGCCATTTTCAAAAGCATAGAAAATACCAAGTGTTGGCAAGGATGTGGATAAATTGAAGCCCTTGGGCACTGTTGGTGGGAAAGCAAAATGGTGCGGCCACTATGGAAAACAATGTGGAGGTTGCTCAAGTTAAACGTAGAATTACCACATGATCCAGCAATTCTACCTCTGAATATATTTCAACAACATGATCTCAAAAAGATATTTGCACACCTTTGTTCATTGCAACAGCATTCACAATAGCCAAGAGGTGGAAGCAACTCAAATGTGCATTGATGGTTGAATGGATAATGAAAATGTGGTATGTTCATACAATGAAATAATATTCAGCTTTAAAAAAGAAAGAAATCCTGTCATAAGCTACAAGCTACAATGCTACAAGCTATATAAGCTACAAACTACAAGCTACAAGCTACAATGGATGAAGCTTGAAGGCATCAAATGAAACAAGCCAATCACAAAAACATAAGTGCTGCATAAAGCCACTCACATCAGATGTATAAAGTAATTAAACTCAGAAACAGAAAAGTAGAGTGGTGGTCTCCAGGGGCCGGGGGAGAGGAAAAAGGGAAGTTGTTCAATGGGCATAGAATTTCAGTCATGCAAGATGAAGAAGTTCTAGAGATCTGTTTTACAACAATGTGCTTATAGTTAACAATACTGAACACTTAAAATTGTTAAGAAGATAAATTTATATTGTGTTCTTTACTGCAATTCCAAAAAAACAACAGAGGCTTATACTACAACATGGATGAACCTTGATGACATTATGTTAAGTGAAATAAGCCAGTCACAAAAGGACAAATACTGGATGATTCTACTCACATGAGGTACCTAAGAGTAATCAAATTCATAGAGAAAGAAAGTAGAAGGGTGGTTACTAGGGACTAGCAGAAAGGGATAATGGGGAGTTATTTATGCAGGGAAGGGGGAATGGGGAGTTAACAGGTACAGAGTTTCAGTTTGGGAAGATGAAAAAGTTCTGGAGAGGGATGCAGTGGTGGTTGCATGACACTATGAATATACTTAATGCCACTGAAACATAAGCTTAGAATGGTTAAAATGAAAAATTTTATTATGTATGTTTTACTATAATTTTTTTAAAGAAAAAAAAACAACAAAACAAAACTATGGAGGCTCTCCAGAAAGCCTAGATGAGATGATTTATAGATGGCAGAGAAAATACAAAATAGCAGGAAGAAGCAAGGTATAGGCACCACACTCTACCCATCCCCATCACTTTCCATGTCTGGTAATTCCTTGTCTTGAGCTCATTCGGTTTGGAGCCAGAAAACCGTCTAGATTCCATGAGCACTAGCTTTCCCCCACCACCGCCACCACCCCCCCTTTTTTTGTGCGCAGACATCCTTTTCCTTCTCCTGCAGGAAAGCTTGCCAAACTAAAGAACAGGCAATTAAGAACTGGTGTTGTTAACAAGTTATTTCTGTTTTCATTCATAATAAGAGAGCTTCCAATTTCAATATGGAAACAACATCTTGATTTCTACAATAAATCCAAAACACAGAAAGAATGGAATTAATTGAAGATCTCCTTTGGCCTTTGCCCAAGTTGGCTGTGGGAGAGTTTGGCAGGGTACAGGAACATCTCTTGGAGAAATCAGCTTACACAAAAAAATCCATGCAGCAGAGGTCCCTAGGGAAGGAGATCAAATGAATTCAGAACTTGATTTAGGCCAGACATGGTGGCTCATGACTGTAATCCCAACACTTTGAGACACTGAGGAAAGAGGATCGCTTGAACCCAGGAGTTTAAGACCAATCTGGAAAACTTAGCAAGACCCCATCTCTATTAAATAAAGATAACGAAATAAAACATTTTTAAAAGAAAAAAATATTGTGAACCTAGACTGGAATAAATATTACACACACACACACATATATATATTAAAGTAGAGTGGTGGTTTCCAGGGGCCAGAGGGAGAGGAAAAAGGGAAGTTGTTCAATGGGCATAGAGTTTCAGTCATGCAAGACGAAGAAGTTCTAGAGATCTGTTTTACAACAATGTGTTTATAGTTAACAATACTGAACACTTAAAATTGTTAAGAAGATAAATTTATATTGTGTTCTTTACTGCAATTCCAAAAAAGCAACAGAGGCTCATTCTACAACATGGATGAACCTTGGTGACATAATGTTAAGTGAAATAAGCCAGTCACAAAAGGACAAATACTGGATGATTCTACTCACATGAGGTACCTAAGAGTAATCAAATTCATAGAGACAAAAAAATTATTTATATATATATATGTATATAAATTTTTTTTTTGACATGGAGTCTCACTCTTGTTGCCCAGGCTGGAGTGCAATCATGCAATCTTGGCTCACTGCAACTTCTGCCTCCTGGTTCAAGTGATTCTCCTGCCTCAGCCTGCCGAGTAGCTGGGATTACAGGCGCCTACCACAATGCCCGGCTAATTTTTTGTATTTTTAGTAGAGCTGGGGTTTTACCATTTTGGCCAGGCTGGTCTTGAACTCCTGGCCTCAGGTGATCCACCCACCTCAGCCTCCCAAAGTGCGGGGATTAAAGGTGTGAGCCACCGTGCCTGGCCAATAAAATATATTTTTAAAAAGAAGAAAAATAAGAACTTGATGTAAGGATCACATGGGAACGTGCCAAAGACATTGCTAGTAGCTGCAGCAAAATGCCTCCCACACTGAGAATGGAGAAAAGAGACTCCTACAAACCTCACCAAGGGCTGTTCCTGACTTTGGGGAATGTATCCTACTCACCCATTTATGACCACCTTTTTCCTACAGAGATGTAAGCACCTGATGAGTTCTTCCTGCCTACTGCACAGACAGATCAACCCACTGAGACTGAAGCATTGCAGTAAAGAGTTTAATTGACATGAAGCCAGCACACATGTGAGAACTGAAGTTATTACTCAAATCTGTCTCTCCTCCCTCCCAGCCCCCACCAAAGGTTCAGGTGTTAGAGGTTCTTTTTTTTTTTTTGAGATGGAGTCTCTCTGTCACCCAGGTTGGAGTATAGTGGTACAATCTTGGCTCACTGCAACCTCTGCCTCCCGAGTTCAAGCAATTCTCCTGTCTCAGCCTCTCGAGTAGCTGAGATCACAGGCATGTGCCACCACACCCAGCTGATTTTTGTATTTTTAGTAGAGACGGGTTTTGCCATGTTGACCAGGCTGGTCTCAAACTCCTGACCACAAGTGATCCACCTGCCTTGGCCTCCCACAGTGCTGGGATTACAGTCATGAGCCACCTCACCCAGCCTAGAGGTTCTTATAGACAATTTAGTGGGCAGGGGGCTAGGGAATGGGTGCTGCTGATTGGTTGGGGATGAAATCATAGGGGTGTAGGAAAGGGTCCTCATGTGCCAAGTCTACCTCTGGATAGGGCCAGTCACAAAAGGACAAATACTGGATGATTCTACTCACATGTTGAGTCATGACTCACAAGTCTGGGTGGGGTCAGTCTGAAAAACATCTCACAGAAACCCAATCTTAGGTTCTGCAATAGTGACGTTATTTATAGGAGAAATTGGGAAGGTCACCAATCTTGACCTCTGGCCACATGACCCTGGAACAGCAAAGGATTATAAAAAGTCCACCTATCATGTGACCTCTGGCCATGACCTGAGCAGTAAGGGCTTACAGAAACCACACTTATTTTAGGACCTCTTGATAGTCTTACAAAGGTGGTTTCAGCCCTGAAAACAGGGAGGAGATTCGTTTTAGAGTGGACTGTCATCATTCTTGTTTCAAAGTTAAACTATAAACTAAATTCCTCCCAAAGTTGGCTTAGCCTACACCCGGGAATGCCCAAAGACAGCTTGAAGGTCAGAAGCAAGATGGAGTCAACCATGTCAGATTTGCTCACTGTCATAATTTTGCAAGGGTGGTTTCAGAGATATAGCAAATTCCTCGTTGCCTTCCCCAAAAGATCGAGGCTGAGGCCAGCAGAAGGCTCACCATGCCTCTGCAACCAGCCTCCTGATGTTTGAGTGGACTTATGCCTAAGAGTGAGAGACAATGATGGAGAGAGTTTGAATGAGAGCTCCCAAGCCTCCTAGCAGATCCTCCCCTGTCCCCTTCTGCCATCATCTCAGCCCTTCTATTCCCATATGCCCTTGTATCCTGCCCGTGGGCTTCCCCTCAAATGCATTCAGGACTTCTCCAGAGTTCTACCACAGACTCAAAATCATTCTGAAGTGAACTTATATGTGATTTAAAAGTATGTTCCTTGATATTTGAGCAGCTTTACCCATAAGAGCAAGTGAAGGAGGGGAGGGGACAGAAATGGGATGAGGGTCAGAGGTATTGATTTGTTACTTCTCTCTGCTTTTAAATTGGGGTATGGTGCATGGAACATGATGCAAAAACAAACATCACAGCATTTTTGCCAGAACCAGGCCCCGTAAAATTGTGACAGGTAGGAAAAGTTGCCATGACCGCCCCTCCCAACGCTCTAGGCCTCTCTTAAAATGAGTTTGAATTGTTTGGTTTTAAATGTTGGATAGATGCCAGGCATGGCGACTCACACCTGTAATCCCAGCACTTTGGGAGACCGAGGAGGGTGGATCAACGGAGGTCAGGAGTTCAAGACCAGCCTGACCAACATGGAGAAAACCCCGTCTGTACTAAAAATACAAAATTAGCCAGAGTGGTGGTGCACATCTGTAATCCCAGCTACTCAGAAAGCTGAGGCAGGAGAATCGCTTGAACCCGGGAGGTGGGGGTTGTGGTGAGCTGAGATTGCGTCATTGCACTCCAGCCTGGACAACAAGAGGGAAACGCCATCTCAAAAAAAAAAAAAAAAAATTATGTCTTGGGCTGCTTTTGGTTAGAAGGGAAATTCCAGTGAGGACTCTGTTGCCCTCACTATCTGCCCAAATAATTTCTTTCTACCTCCGGCATCATTATGTTTATCATGATTTATTGTCGTTTTTAAATCTTATTTGACCTGGGAGCCCCTGCTTTTCTTCACTTCTGGAAAATGCTCAATTTCTCTTCAAAAATTACCATTTTAGGCTGGGCGCAATGGCTCACATCTGTAATCCCAGCACTTTGGGAGGCCGAGGCGGGCAGATCACCTGAGGTCATGAGTTTGAGACCAGCCTGGCCAACATGGCAAAACCCTGTTACTAATAAAAATGCAAAAATTAGCCAGGCATGGTAGCAGGTGCCTGTAATCCCAGCTACTTGAGAGGCTGAGACAGGAGAATTGCTTGAGCCTGGGAGGCAGAGGTTATAGTGAGCCAAGACCGTGCCACTGCACTCCAGCCTGGGCAACAGAGCGAGATTCCATATCAATAATAATAATAATAAAATAAAAGTAAAAAATACATCGTAATATATAATGAAATAATTATACAATTTACCATTATGTAGAATCAGTGGGACCCCTGAGCTTGTTTTCCTGCAACTAGGCAGTCCTATCAGGGGGTGATGGGAGACAGGGACAGATCATCAGGCATTAGATTCTCATAAGGAGGGGGCAACCCAGATCCCTCACAAGCACAGTTTGCAATAGGGTTCGTGCCCCTATGAGAATCTAATGCCCTGCTGATCTGATAGGAGGCAGAGCTCAGGCAGTAATGAGAGTGATAGGGAGCAGCTGTAAATACAGATGAAGGTTCGCTTGCTAGCTCACCACCCACCTCCTGCTGTGCAGCCCAGTTCCTAACTGGCCAGTGGCCCAGGAGCTGCGATGCCTGGTCTACAGAACTCCAGCCCCAACATGCTAGAGAGGGTAACAGAGAGAGAAAGGGTGGGTTTAGGGCTAAGAGATATTAGATTACTAATTTCCCCTTCTCCTTTGACTATGCCATACCCTTCTACTCATATTTGAATCCCAATTTGCATCCTATAATAGTTTTGTGCTTTTTAAAAAGTTGTAGTGAATTATACAGCACAAAAAATTTGCCATTTTAACCATTTTTTTCTTTTTAGAGATGAGGTCTCTCTATGTTGCCTAGGCTGGTCTGGATCCTCCCACCTCAGCCTCCAGAGTAGCTAGAACTATAGGTGCACATCACCACGCCCAGCTCATTTTAACCATTCTTAAATGTTCATGTTCGTGGCGTTAAGTACATTCACATTGTTATACAACCATCACCACCATCCATCTCCAGAACTTTTTAATTTTCCCCAACTGAAACTCTGTACCCATTAAACAATAACTCAGTCTGTCTCTAGTTTATGTTAATTATTTTCTAGTTCAGTCATCATCCCACTGGAATATTCTTTTGTTTTTTGTTTTGTTTTGTTTTATTTTTAAGACAGTCTCACTCTGTCACCCAGGCTAGAGTGCAGTGGCACAATCTTGGCCCACTGTAGCCTCCGCATCCCGGGCTCAGCCAATCCTCCCACCTCATCCTCCCTGAGTAGCTGAGACTACAGGCGTGTGACACCACGCCTGACTAATTTTTGTATTTTTAGTAGAGATGGGGTTTCACCATATTGGCCAGGCTGGTCTCAAACTCTTGGACTCAAGTGATGCAGGCGCCTTGGCTTCCCAAAGTGCTGAGATTACAGGCATGAGCCACAATGCCCCGCCTGGAATATTCTTTTACCTAAAGAATAGATTATAAACTTAAACTCCATCAATAATTCTTATATAAATAATAAGTGTATAACAAGCAAAGTAGAAAATATGCATAGCTGCTACAGTCCTCATTTTTGTAACTGAGCATAAGGCTTTAGTTGATATTTATAATTTTTTTCAACTACCCATTTTGTCTTCTTTGACCACAGCAAGGAACACAGCAAGCTGGGATTCTTTACCTTATGGTGTGACATAAACCTTCATTCTTGATGAATCAGAATCCTAGTCACTCAGCCTTCATTGAGTTGATGCAATCATTCTTTTAACTATTACTACTGGACTTGGAGGTATTAAGAATCATTCAGAGGCTGGGCGTGGTGGCTCACACCTGTAATCCCAGCACTTTGGGAGGCCAAGGCGGGTGGATCACCTAAGGTCAGGAGTTCAAGACCAGCCTGACCAACAGGGTGAAACCCTGTCTCTACTAAAAATACAAAAATTATCTGGGCATGGTGGCACACACCTGTAATCCCAGCTACTTGGGAGTCTAAAGCAGGAGAATCGCTTGAACCTGGGAGATGGAGGTTGCAGTGAGCCGAGATTGCTCAATTTTTTTTGAGACTCTGTCTCAAAAAAAAGAATCATTCAGAGAGGTTTTTGGACTTAGTCTTCCCTGCTCCACTATGTAGTAACAACTCTACATCTTCTTGTAATTGGAATTAATTACTCCAGTCAGTAACTTCCCTCTTTCTTTGCATATTGGTTCAGTGGCATAAAGAGCCCCAAATAGTTGGTTCACTTGGAACCAATAATGTGTCCCTTGATGGAAGCATTCTTCCCTTGGAAATAAAGAATGACCTGTAAGGCCAGGCACAGTGGCCTTCACCTGTAATCCTAACAATTTGGGAGGTCGAGGCAGGAGGATTGCTTGAGTCCAGGAGTTTGAGACTAGCATAAGCAACATAGTGAGACCTTGTCTCTACAAAAAATTTAAAAATTAGCTGGGTATGGTGATGTGTGCCTGTAGAGTCCCAGCTACTTGGGAGGCTGAGGTGGGAGGATCACCTGAGCCCAGAAATTTGAGGCTGTAGTGAGCCAAGATTGTGCCACTGCACTCCAGCCTGGGAGATAAAGTGAGACCCTATCTCAAAAAAAGAAAAAAAAAGATTTAAAAAAACACAAAAATATTCAGGAGCAGGAAGCAAAACTTAGGACTACTAAATTTAACAGTGAGAGGAGCTATTCCAACTTGTACCACTTGATTCCTGGACCTGTGTTCTGACTATGAGAGAAATATTATTTTGATTGCTGGTTCAAAGCACATACCCCATCACATAGAACAGACTCCAACTAACGGGGTGTTTTCACCCTGGAAAAGGAGCCTAGTCTTCTCAGAAATGGGAGAGAAGTGTGATTCCACTTGCAATGGGTATTCAGGGCCTTTGGTGTTTCAAGATTTTTATATTCTTCCAAATCCACACAAATATCCCCAATTCTCAGCCAGCTGCAGTGGCTCACACCTGTAATCTCAACACTTTGAGAGGCCGAGGTGGGAGGATCGCTTGAGCCCAGGAGTTCTTGAGACCAGCTTGGGTAACACAGGGAGACTGTCTCTACAAAAAAAAAAAAAAAAAAAAAAGGAAAAAATGTTAAAAAAAAAAAAAAAATTGACCAGGCGCGGTGGCTCACATCCGTAATCCCAGCACTTTGGGAGGCCGAGGCGGGTGGATCATTTGAGGTCAGGAGTTTGAGACCAGCCTGGCCAAGCTGGTAAAGTCTACTAAAAATACAAAAATTAGCTGGGCGTGGTGGCCCTCGCCTGTAATCCCAGTTACTTGGAAGGTTGAGACAAGAGAATCGCTTGAACCAGGGAGATGGAGGTTGCAGTGAGCTGAGATCTCGCCACTGCACTCCAGCCTGAAAGAGAGCGAGACTCCATCTCAAAAAAAAAAAAAAAAAATTTCTCAAGGTCCCGGTTCTCAATTTATGCCCCAGTTTCCACATGAGAAAAAAGGGAGAAGTTGGCAGGAACCAGCAGGTGGCACCAAAGGAAACCTCTGGCTGCCCTCGCTGCTCATTAGCGTTAAGACACACCCATCGGCCCGTGACAGCTTACAAATGCCAGGGCAAGGACCCAAAAGTTACCTCCCCTTTCCTAGAAAGTTCTAAACGACGCTCTCCTCAATTTGCATTAACCGACTCCTTAATTTGCATATAGTCGAAAGTGGGCATAAATATAGTTCCCAACAGCCCACTGCAGAGGCTGGAGACACTGCCCATGAGTTATCCCTGCTCCACAAGGAACAAGACCATTCAATAAAAGATTGTCATCTGATACTACCGGCTTGCCCTTGAATTCTTTCCTGGAGGAAGCCAAGAACATTCCTAGGCTAAGCCCCAGTTTTGGGAGTTCCTTGTCCTGCATCAGCTTCTAAATCAGTTTATCATAATTCTGCAACCTCGTCCAGGCACAGTGGCTCACGCTTGTAATCCCAGCACTTTTGGGAGGCCGAGGCAGGTGGATCACCTGAGGTCAGGAGTTTGAGACTAGCCTAGCTAACATGGCGAAACCCCATCTCTATTAAAACTACAAAAATTAGCTGGGTGTGGTGGCACGTGCTTGTAATCCCAGCTACTCAGGAAGCTGAGGCAGGAACCCAGGAGGCAAAGGTTGCTGTGAGCCAAGATTGTGCCATTACACTCCAGCCTGGGTGACAGAGTCAGACTCTGTCTCAAAAAAAAATAAACAAATTTAAAAAAATTAATTTTGCAACCCAAACCACCAAAACTTGGGTCTTTATCAGTCCTATGGCTACCAGAAACCAGAGTTTGTTTGTTTGTTTGTTTTTGAGGTGGAGTCTCACACTGTCACCCAGGCTGGAGTGCAATGGCACCATCTCGGCTCACTGCAACCTCCGCCTCCCAGGTTCAAGTGACTCTCCTGCCTCAGCCTCCCGAGTAGCTGGGACTACAGGCACCTGCCACCACACCCGGCTAATTTGTATTTTTAGTAGAGATGGGGTTTCACCATATTGGCCAGGCTGGTCTCGAACTCCTGACCTTGTGATCTGCCCGTCTCAGCTTCCCAAAGTGCCAGGATTACAAGCGTGAGCCACTGCACCTGGCCGAACAAATTATTACTATTATTATTATTATTATTATTTTTTTTTTTTGAGACGGAGTTTCGCTCTGTTGCCCAGACTGGAGTGCAGTCATGCAATCTCAGCTCACTGCAACCTCTGCCTCCCGGGTTCAAGAGATTCTTCTGCCTCTGCCTCCTGAGTAGCTGGGACTACAGGGGCATGCCACCAAGCCTGGCTAATTTTTGTATTTTTTAGCAGAGATGGGGTTTCACCATGTTGGCCAGGCTGGTCTCGAACTCCTGACCTCAGGTGATCCACCTGCCTTGGCCTCCCAAAGTGCTGGAATTACAAGCATGAGTCACCACGCCCGGCCGGTCATTTCTTTTTATACCATTCTGGTACCAAACACTGTATCAGTTAGTATTCAGTCCAGAAAAACCCGACGGTATGTATTTCAAAAACCATTCTTCTACACTGAATAATATTAAAATCCCAGGTTTCTTAAACACTGCAGCAGGCTGGTAGGAGAGTGTGTGTGAAGTTATTCCAAGAAGAGCAGGGCACACTGGACTTCTGGTTAATGGAGTAGGTGGGTACTCCATTCTGGTTAATGGAGTAGTGTTTTGATGGAAAAACGAAAGTGGCGTGACTGTATTTGTACTTGGACTTGACGCCTTCAATAACTTGCCTTCTATACTGGAGGCCCACTGAGTCAAGCTCTTTCATATAAATTACTCCTGCTCTTTTTGTCTCATCCAGCCTTTGGTGCCTGACACACGTGCCTTTCAAGCATAGAAGCACTTGAAACAGGGAATTGGTTACATAAAGGGTTAGGAGACCTAAAGGAACAAATTGGGAAGGGTGGTGTTACCCTGCAGGCAGCTGCTACTGCTCCTGGGCTGGAGGAGCTTACAGGGACAGTTGTGTTATCCAGAGCCCCAAGCCCACAGCCAGGCTAGAGCTGCCCTTTATATTTATAGGGCCGGACACTTGAAGCCTGGCATTGCTCCCTGTTACTGATACCCAGCAGCAACCCATGGCCCAGAACTCCTGCCAACACCTCTGCCAGAAACAGAATTGCACAATCTTCGTCCACTTTCTAATCGGGATGGATGCCATGAGAGGCATCCATGAGAATTCACTGGTCAGGTGAGTCTGAGACATATAGTTTGCATACTTTCAGCCTCAGTGGTAAAGGAAAGATTACAGCATGGCAGTTATGAGGTTGAATATCAACAATTTCTAGTATGCAAGGCAATTTAGGGCACATCCCCATTTATTTTGTGTAGAGAAGGTGTGCAATGTGTAAATGGTTTACAATGACTATATATTTTGGTTGAAAACATTGGATTTGTTAGGCCACTGTGGAGAGTTCTTGTGACAATACAGATTAGGATCTTGCAAAATGTTAATAATAAATTTTAGAAGTGTTAATAAGGCAGTCTGTAAAGCTGGCAATTTAGCCACTTTGCTGACAAATTAGCTGTTAATTTCTTTGGTGAGAAATAACCAGGCAAGTCCACAATTATGGAAGGGACTAAGTTAATGAGAAATATTACTTTCTGGAAGCACATTCACAAATTTTCTTTTCAAGAGTTGGTTAAAAAAAAAAAAAAAAGCTTGGCCGAGCACAGTGGCACACCTGTAATCCCAGCACTTTGGGAGGCCTAGGAGGAAAGATCATTTGGGGCCAGGAGTTCAAGACCAGCCTGGCCAACATAATGAGATTCTGTCTCTATAAAAATAAACAAACCTAGCTGGGCATTGTGGCTGGTGCCTGCAGTCCCTGTTACTCAGGAAGCTGAATGGGAGAGGATCACTTCACTTGAGCCCAGGAGTTAGAGGTTACAGCGAGCTGATATCACACCACTGCACTACAGCCTGGGTGACAGAGAGAACTTGGCTCAAAAAAAAAAAAAAAATATTGTGCAGTTAGAGGAAACAGTATAAAAAAGAATAAAAATTCTGGGCACAGTGGCTCACACCTGTAATCCCATCATTTTGGGAGGCTGAGGCAGGTGGATTGCTTGAGTTTAGGAGTTTGAGACAAGCTGGGCAACACAGTAAGGCTCTGACTCTATAAAAAATACAAAAATTAGCCAGGCGTGGTGGTGCACACCTGTTGTCCCAGCTACTTGGGGGGCTGAGGCAGGAAGATTGCTGGAGTCTGGGAAGTTGAGGCTGCAGTGACCATTATTACACCACTGCACTCCAGCCTGAGCAACAGAGTGAGACCCTCTCTCAAAGAAAAGAACAAATATATCAATAAAATAAAAATAAATTAGTGAGATCAAAATGGAGCAAGAGTCATCTAATTTGGCAGGAAAGTCATCCTTAAACTAGGTTCTCAAAGATAATTTTATAAACGATTATGCCCTTCCTACTCTCTGCTTTTCCATTCCTGAGTTACTTCACTTAGAATAATGGCTTCCAGCTCCATCCAAGTTGCTACAAAAGACATGATATTATTCTCTTTTTATGTCTGAGTACTATTCCATGATGTATATACACCACATTTTCTTCATCTTTGGTCAATGGACACTTAGGTGGGTTCCATATTTTTGCAATTGTGAATTGTGCTGCAATAACATTACACATGTAGGTGTCTTTTTTATATAATGACTTCTTTTCTTTCAGGTAGATATCTAGTAGTGAGATTGCTGGATCAATCCCACGGATAGATCTATTTTTTCTTTTTTTATTTTATTCTCCTGGACTCCAAAGGCAGATAGATCTACTTTTATTTTTTTAAGAAATCTACCTTTTCTTTTCTTTTCTTTTTTTTTCTTGAGACAGAGTCTCTGTCTGTCTCCCAGGCTGGAGTGCAGTGGCGTGATCTTGGCTCACTGCAACCTCCACCTCCCAGGTTCAAGCAATTCTCTTGTCTCAGCCTCCCAAGTAGCTGGGACTACAGGTGCATGCTGTCATGCCAGGCTAATGTTTGTATTTTTAGTAGAGACGGGGTTTCGCCATGCTGGCCAGGCTGGTCTCGAACTCCCGACCTCAAGTGATCCACCTGGCTCAGCCTCCCCAAATGCTGGGATTATAGGCATGAGCCACCATGCCTGACCACGTATTGTTTTCCATAGAGATTGTATTAATTTGCCAGGTGCAGTGGCTCACGCCTGTAATCCCAGCACTTTGGGAGGCCGAGGTGAGTGGATTGCCTGAGGTCAGGAGTTTGAGACCAGCCTGACCAACATGGAGAAACCCCGACTCTACTGAAAATATAAAATTAGCCAGGCATGGTGGCGCATGCCTGTAATCCCAGCTACTTGGGAGGCTGAGGCGGGAGAATCGTTTGAACCCGGGAAGCGGAGTTTGCAGTGAGCCAAGATTGTGCCATTGCACTCCAGCCTGGGGAACAAGAGCAAAAATCTGTCTCAAAAAAAAAAAAGAGAGAGAGAGATTGTATTAATTTACATTCTCACTAACAGTGTATAAGCGTTCCCTTTTCACCACATTCATGCTAATATCTACTGTTTTGGACTTTTTAATAATGGCTGTTCTTGCAGAAGGTGGTACCTCGTTGTGGTTTTAATTTGCATTTCTCTTATGATTAGTGATGCTGAGCATTTTTTCATATATTTGTTAGCCATTTGTATATCTTCTTTTGAGAAATATCTATTCATGTCCTTTACCCACTTTTTGATGGGATTACTTGTTTTTTTTTCCTTGCTAATTTGTTTGAGTTCCTTGTAGATTCTGGATATTAGTCTTTTGTCAGATGTATGGTTTGCAAATATTTTCTCCCATTCTGTGGGTTGTCTGTTTACTCTGGTGATTATTTCTTTTGTTGTACAAAAGCTTTTTAGTTTAGTAAGGTCTGATTTGTTTATTTTTTGTTTTGTTACATTTGCTTTTGAGTCTTAGTCATTAATTCTTTGCATAGGTCAATGTTCAGAAGAGTTTTTCCTAGGCTTTTCTTCTGGAATTTTTGTGGTTTCCGGTCTTAGATTTAAGTCTTTGATCCATCTTGAGTTGATTTATTTTTGCATAAAGTGAGAGACAGGGATCCAGTTTCATTCTTCCACATGTGGCTTGCCAGTTTTCCCAGCACCATTTATTAAATAGGGTGTCCTTTCTGCAATTTATGTGTTTGTATGCTCTGTTGAAGATCAGCTGGTTGTAAGTATTTGGTTTTATTTCTGGGTTCTCTATTGTGTTTCATTGGTCTATATGTCTACTTTTATATCAGTACCATGCTGTTTTGGTAACTATAGCCTTGTAGTATAATTTGAAGTCGAGTAATGTGATGCTTTCAGATTTGTTCTTTTTGCTTAGGATTCCTTTTGCTATTGGGGTCTTTTTTGGTGTCATAGGAATTTTAGGATTGTTTTTTCTAATTCTGTGAAAAATGATATTGGTATTTTGATAGGAATTGCACTGAACCTGTAGATTGCTTTGGGCAGTACAGGCATTTTCATGATATTGATTCTTACAATCCATGATCATGGGATGGGTTTCCATTTGTTTGGATCATCTATGATTTCTCTCAGCAGTGTTTTGTAGTTCTCCTTATAAATTGAAGATAACTTTCATTCATTCATTCAGCAAATATTTGTTAATCTCCTTTTATGTACCAGGCTTTGCTGTAGATGGTAAACAAAACAAGGCAAAGTCATGGCTCCTACACAACTCATGTTCTGGTGGAGAGATAGACAATAAAGAAGACGCACTGATAATTTCAGATAATAACTAGAGATTTGAAGAAAGTAAAATTGGGTGGTGAGGTTATGGATGTTGTAAGGTGTGATTGTTGTGGTCAGGGAAGTCTTCTCTGAGGAGATGACTTCATACCTGCAATCTGAATGAGAAGGAGGTAAGGATCTGGGTGAAGGGCCTTGCAGGTGTGCAGGTGGAAGAGACAGTGATTCCACAGGCCAGATGCCAGCATCAAGCTTGGCAAGAGTGGGAATGCAAAGAATGGAAAGGAGGCCCCAAGTGACTGAGGCCAACAGTAAATAACAGAGGGAGGCAGCAGGCTCCTGTGAGAAACGACTTCTCTATCCATACAATAGATTATGATTTTACCATAAAGAGAAATGAAGTATTGACACATGATACAACATGGATGAAGCTTGAAAGCATTAGGCTAGGCAAAAGAAGCCACACACAAAACACCCCATATTGTATGATAGGAAATGTTCAGATTGGGAAAGTCTGTGGAGACAAAAAGTAGAGTAGTGGTCTCCTGGGGCTGAGGTGGAGGGATGCCTAGCAGGGAAGTGACTGTGAAAGGCAAGCAGTCTTTCTTTCGGAGGTGATAAAAGTGTTTTAAAATGCACTGTGGAGCCAGGCACAGTGGCTAATGCCTGTAATCTTAGCACTTTGGGAGGCCGAGGGGGCAGGATCCCTTGAGCCCAGGAGTTCAAGACCAGCCTGGGCAACAAAAAGATACCTTGTCTCTATAAAAAAAAAAAAAAAAACTCAATTAGCCAAGCATGGTGGCATGCACCTGTGGTTCCAGCTACTTGGGAGACTGAGGCAGGAGAATCGCCTGTGCCCAGGAGGTCAAGGCTGCAGTGAGCTATGATCGCACCTCTGCATTTCAGCCTGGACAACAGAGTGAGATCCTGTCTCAACATAAATAAATAAAAGGACTGTAGTGATGGTTGTACGTATCAGTGAATATACTAAAAACCATTTAATTGTACACTTTAAAAGGGTAACTTGTGTGGTATGTGAATTATATCTCAATAAGGCTCTTAAAAAAAGAAGAAGAAACTACAACTAGATTCTCAACTTCTACCTAGGGATGGAGACTGCAGGTCACCTCAAAAGTGACTGTGTGGATCCAAGTCCTCTGGGAAGCAGACATGAGGTAGAGTTAGAAGTGCAAGAGGCTGGGCACGGTGGCTCATGCCTGTAATCTGAGCACTTTGGGATGCTGAGGCAGGCGGATCACAAGGTTAAGACTTCGAGACCAGCCTGGCCAACATGGTGAAACGCCGTCTCTACTAAAAATACCCCGCCAGGCACGGTGGCTCACGCCTGTAATCCCAGCACTTTGGGAGGCTGCGGCGGGTGGATCACAAGGTCAGGAGATCAAGACCATCCTGGCTAACACAGTGAAACCCCATCTCTACTAAAAAAATACAAAAAATTAGCCAGGCATGGTGGCAGGCGCCTGTAGACCCAGCTACTCAGGAGGCTGAGGCAGGAGAATGGCATGAACCTGGGAGGCGGAGCTTACAGTGAGCCAAGATAGCGCCACTGCACTCCAGCCTGGGTGACAGAGCCAGACTCCGTCTCAGCCTCCTGAGTAGCTGGGATTACAGGTGCCCGCCACCACGCCTGGCTAATTTTTGTATTTTTAGTAGAGACGGGGTTTCACCATGTTGGCCAGGCTGATCTTGAACTCCTGACCTCGTGATCCGCCCGCCTTGGCCTCCCGAAGTGAGCCACCGTGCCTGACCCCTAACAATCTAAAAAATTACTTTAAATTTAGAAAAATGGCCCTCTCCCTCTCCCTCTCCCTCTCCCTCTCCCTCCCCTTTCTTCGGTCTCCCTCTCCTTCTTTTTTCGGTCTCCCGCTGTTATCGAAGCTGGACTGTACTGCCATGATCTCGGCTCGCTGCAACCTCCCTGCCTCGGGCTCCTGTGACTCTCCTGCCTCGGCCTGCCGAGTGCCTGGGATTGCAGGCGCGCGCCGCCACGCCTGAATGGTTTTTGTATTTTTGGTGGAGACGGGGTTTCACCGTGTTGACCGGGCTGGTCTCCAGCTCCTGGCCTCGAGTGATCTGCCTGCCTCGGCCTCCCGAGGTGCTGGGATTGCAGACGGAGTCTCGCTAACTCAATGCTCAATGGTGCTCAGGCTGGAGTGCAGTGGTGTGATCTCGGCTCGCTGCAACCTCCACCTACCAGCCTCCTGCCTTGGCCTCTTAAAGTGCTAAGATTACAGCCTCTGCCCCGCCGCCACCCCGTCTAGGAAGTGAGGAGCATCTCTGCCTGGCCGCCCATCGTCTGGGATGTGAGGAGCCCCTCTGCCCGGCCGCCCTATCTGGGAAGTGAGGAGCGCCTCTGCCCGGCTGCCACCCCGTCTGGGAGGAAGTGAGGAGCGCCTCTGCCCGGCTGCCCCGTCTGGGAGGTGAGGAGTGCCTCTGCCTGGCCGTCACCCCGTCTGGGAGATGAGGAGCACCTCTGCCCGGCTGCCCCATCTGGGAGATGAGGAGCACCTCTGCCCGGCCGCCCCGTCTGGGAGGTGAGGAGCGCCTCTGCCTGGCCGCCACCCCGTCTGGGAGATGAGGAGCACCTCTGCCCGGCTGCCCCATCTGGGAGATGAGGAGCACCTCTGCCCGGCCGCCCCGTCTGGGAGGTGAGGAGCGCCTCTGCCTGGCCGCCACCCCGTCTGGGAGGAAGTGAGGAGCGCCTCTGCCCGGTTGCCCCATCTGGGAAGTGAGGAGCGCCTCTGCCTGGCCGCCACCCCGTCTGGGAAGTGAGGAGCGCCTCTGCCCGGCTGCCACCCCATATGGGAAGTGAGGAGCGCCTCTGCCCAGCCGCCCCTTCTGGGAGGTGAGGAGCGCCTCTGCCCAGCCGCCCCGTCTGGGAGGTGAGGAGTGCCTCTGCCCGGCCGCCCCGTCTGGGAGGTGAGGAGCGCCTCTGCCTGGCCGCCACCCCGTCTGGGAGGAAGTGAGGAGCACCTCTGCCCAGCTGCCCCATCTGGGAAGTGAGGAGCGCCTCTACCCGGCTGCCACCCCCTATGGGAAGTGAGGAGCGCCTCTGCCCGGCCGCCCACTCTGGGAGGTGAGGAGCGCCTCTGCCCGGCCACCCCGTCTGGGAGGTGAGGAGCGCCTCTGCCCGGCCGCCACCCTGTCTGGGAGGAAGTGAGGAGCACCTATGCCCGGCTGCCCCATCTGGGAAGTGAGGAGCGCCTCTACCCGGCTGCCACCCCCTATGGGAAGTGAGGAGCGCCTCTGCCCAGCCGCCCCTTCTGGGAGGTGAGGAGCGCCTCTGCCCGGCCGCCCCGTCTGGGAGGTGAGGAGCGCCTCTGCCCGGCCACCCCGTCTGGGAGGTGAGGAGCGCCTCTGCCCGGCCGCCACCCTGTCTGGGAGGAAGTGAGGAGCACCTATGCCCGGCTGCCCCATCTGGGAAGTGAGGAGCGCCTCTGCCCGGCCGCCACACCGTCTGGGAAGTGAGGAGCGCCTCTGCCCGGCCGCCCAGTCTGGGAAGTGAGGAGCACCTCTGCCCGGCCGTCCTGTCTGGGAGGTGAGGAGCGCCTCTGCCTGGCCGCCACCCTGTCTGGGAGGAAGTGAGGAGCGTCTCTGCCCAGCCGCCCAGTCTGGGAAGTGAGGAGCGCCTCTGCCCGGCCGCCCCGTCTGGGAAGTGAGGAGCGCCTCTGCCCGGCCGCCCCATCTGGGAAGTGAGGAGCGCCTCTGCCTGGCCGCCACCCCGTCTGGGAGGAAGTGAGGAGCGTCTCTGCCCGGCCGCCCTGTCTGGGAAGTGAGGAGCGCCTCTGCCCGGCCACCCGGTCTGGGAAGTGAGGAGCGCCTCTGCCCAGCCGCCCCGTCTGGGAGGTGAGGAGCGCCTCTGCCCGGCTGCCACCCGGTCTGGGAGGAAGTGAGGAGCGCCTCTGCCTGGGCGGCCCCGTCTGGGAAGCGAGGAGCGCCTCTGCCCGGGCGGCCCCATCTGGGAAGTGAGGAGCACCTCTGCCCGGCCGCCCTGTCTGGGAGGTGAGGAGCGCCTCTGCCCGGCTGCCCTGTCTAGGAGGTGTACCCAACAGCTCGGAAGAGACAGCGACCATCGGGAGCGGGCCATGAGGACGATGGCGGTTTTGTTGAAAGGAAGGCGGGGGGGAAGTGTGGGGAAAGGAAGGAGAGATCAGATTGTTGCTGTGTCTGTGTAGAAAGGAGTGGGCATAGGAGACTCCATTTTGTTCTGACTAGGAGAAATTCTTCTGCCTTGGGATGCTGTTGATCTATGGCCTTTCCCCCAGCCCCATGCTCTCTGAAACATATGCTGTGTCAACTCAGGGTTAAATGGATTAAGGGCGGTGCAAGATGTGCTTTGTTAAACAGATGCTTGAAGGCAGCATGCTCTTTAAGAGTCATCACCACTCCCTAATCTCAAGTACCCAGGGGCACAAACACTGCAGAAGGCCGCAGGGTCCTCTGCCTAGGAAAACGAGAGACCTTTGTTCATGTGTTTATCTCCTGACCTTCTCTCCACTATTATCCTATGACCCTCCCATATCCCCCTCTCCGAGAAACACCCAAGAATGATCAATAAATACTTCATAAATTAAAAAAAAATAAAAAATAAAAAATAAATAAATTTAGAAAAATGGTGTTAGTAGAGGGTATTAACAATATATATATAATTCTTTTTTTTTTTTTTTTTTTGAGATGGAGTCTCGGTCTATCGCCAGGCTGAGTAGCTGGGACTACAGGCGCGTGCCACCACGCCCAGGTAATTATTTGTATTTTTAGTAGAGATGGGGTTTCACCATGTTGGCAGTGGATGGTCTCGATCTCTTGACCTCGTGATTTGCCCACCTTGGCCTCCCAAAGTGCTGGGATTACAGTCGTGAGCCACCATGCCCGGCAAAAAAACAAAGAAACAAACAAACAAAGAATTCTAAAGGAGAAGGTAAGACAAGGTACAGGTCTGAAATTTAAGGTTAAAATAAACTGTGTGTGCGTACAATGTTTCATAACTTTTAAAAAGGACGCTTGCTGTCTTTCCTTGCTTATTTTTAAGGTCCCTTTACCAGACGACCTTAAATTCACTCAGTTTACAGTTTCCTGCTGAAGAAAGCTGCTCTTGGATGTTTTTGGTTTTCTCCTTAGTCATTTAGAAGAATACAAATTTTGCAGTTCAGGGGCCAGCACATTTTATTCTCAAAGCAATGCCACTGAGATTTGTGTTTGTAGCTAGACATGGGAGAAAGTAAAACCAGAAACATCAAGTGACTTACCCAAGGTCAAGCCAGGATTTGAACCAGGCCTGTGCAGCTCAACGCAGGGTCATCTATCCTTCTGCATGAGCAGCTTGGAGCAATGAATTCTGCCCAGCAAGGATGAGGCAATTGGCTGAACAAAGCAGATGGGCTCCCTCTTGGGCTGGAGAAAGCAGAAACAGTTAGCTAGTTATTAGACAAGGAGGGCAGAAGTCATCCACAGCATGAGGCGGAAGTGTTGAGTAGCAAGCAAGCTGGTCAACCAGGGGCAAGTGAGAACCCCCCAGGGCTGCCTGGCCCCTGAGTAGCCTCAGACATAGATGGCTCATCAGTCCCTGTCCCTGGGAGCCCTAAATAAATATCTTTCCCTTTGGTGGGGCTTGTTCATTGCATCCAAAATACAAGGAGCTCATCTACTAAATTATTAGAAAGGACAGGAGAGGCTGGGCACAGTGGCTCACGCCTATAATCCCAGCACTTTGGGAGGCGGAGGTGGGCAGATCACTTGAGGTCAGGAGTTCAAGATCGGCCTGGACAACATGGCAAAACCCCGTCTCTACTAGAAATACAAAAATTAGCCGGGCATGGTGACAGGAGCCTGTAATCCCAGCTACCTGGGAGACTGAGGTAGGAGAATCGCTGGAACCCGGGAAGCGGAGGTTGTAGTGAGCTGAGATCGTACCACTGCACTCCAGCCTGGGCGACACAGTGAGCCTCTGTCTCAAATAAATAAATAAATAAAAATTTTTTAAAAAATTAGCCAGGTGTGGTGGCAAGTGCCAGTAGTCCGAGCTACTCGGAAGGCTGAGGCAGGAGAATTGCTTGAACCCAGGAGGCAGAGGTTGCAGCGAGCTGAGACTGCGCCATTGCACTGCAGCCTGGGTGCAGAGTGAAACTCCATTTCAAAAAAAAAGAAAAAGAACAGGAGAAATATGGCAGAATATTAAGGAAGGGGGGAATCAACAATAGAGCTTAACTTGGAGCATGTTGTCCTGAATATCATGTCTTTGGAGTGTACTTTGAGAAAATGCAAAACATGCTGAAATTTTTATCTGTGACACTCGTACAGATTATTACTCCTTAAAGAAATTCTTGGCCAGGCACTGTGGATGGCTCATGCCTATAATCCCAGCTCTTTGGGAGGATGAGGTGGTAGGATCACTTGAGCCCAGGAGTTTGAGACCAGGTGTGGGCAACACGATGAGCTCTCTTCTTTAAAAAAAGAAAAAAAGAGAAGTTTTTATATCTTTTAATATTGGGATTGCTTTAATTGAGTAATCAACTTTTTTTGTCTTTATTCTATAAATATAGCATCAATTTGGGATCCTGACTTGGTTCTTACAAATGCATTTTGTACAAATTCCATTAACTGAAGCCAATTTGTTTTCTATTCTTTAAATATGCCATAATTGGCTGGGCATGGTGGCTCACACCTGTAATCGTAGCACTTTGGGAGGCTGAAGCGGGTGGATCACTTGAGGTCAGGAGTTCCAGACCAGCCTGATCAACATGGTGAAATCCTGTCTCTACTAAAAATACAAAATTGGGCTGGGCATGGTGGCTCATGCCTGTAATCCCAGCACTTTGGGAGGCTGAGCCTAGTGGATTGCCTGAGGTTGGGAGTTTGAGACCAGCCTGACCAACATGGAAAAATCCCGTCTCTACTAAAAATACAAAATTAGCTGGGCATGGTGGTGCATGTGGTCCCAGCTACTAGGGAGGCTAAGGTGGGAGGATCACTTGATCCTGGGAGCTTGAGGCTGTAGGGAGCCATGATTGTGCCACTGCACTCCAGCCTGTGCCACAAAGTAAGAGTCTGTCTTAAAAAAAAAAAGTATTAATTCGTACTCTGTGACGTATGTATGTAAGAGCACAAATTCTTTTTTTTTTTTTTTTTTGACACGGAGTCTTGCTCTGTCACCCAGGCTGGACTGCAATGACACAGTCTGGGCTCACTGCAACCTCTGCCTCCCAGGTTCAAGTGATTCGCCTGCCTCAGCCTCCTGAGTAGCTGGGATTACAGGCATGCACCACCATGCATGGCTAATTTTTGTATTTTTAGTAGAGATGGGGTTTTACCACGTTGCTCAGGCTGGTCTTGAGCTCCTGACCTCACAATCTGCCTGCCTCAACCTCCCAAAGTGCTGGGATTAGAGACGTGAGCCACCACACCTGGCCCAAGAGCACAAATTCTGAAGCCAGATTCTGGTCCAAATCCTAGCTCTGGGAGCAGGTGCGATGACTCGTGCCTGTAATCCCAGCACTTTGAGAGGCCAAGGCGGGTGGATCACCTGAGGTCAGGAGTCAATACCAGCCTGGCCAACATGGTGAAACCCCATCTCTACTAAAAATACAAAAATTAGCCAGGCATGGTGGCTGGTGCCTGTAATCCCAGCTACTCGGGAGGCTGAGTCAGGAGAATCTCATGAACTATTGCAATTTCCCTGTCTTGATAAATCAGCTCTGTCTAGTTGTTACAGGTAGTTAGATAGGCATGAGCGGGGCAGGAGATGGCTCTCTTCCCACCCACTAGGAATGTCAGGTGATTAGACAATTATTACACTGTCTTTCTAAAAATGATAACTCTGCAGTGGTGCCAGGGCGCCTGGGAGAGAAAATCTCCTGATGATCCATAGCTGTTAACATTAAAGTGTTAACTGAATGCAGATGCCAGGGAGAAGAAACTTCCTGGGCATGCACACTAAGAGATAAAATGGCAAAATATGGCCTTCTGGGGATAGTTCACCAGAAAAGGGAAGAGAGCCTCAGATGGCATGAGTACATCCTCCTAAACACACTCCGCATGCTCAATTCCCCAGGGTAAAGGGAGCGCTGTGCAAGCGGGAAGTGCCCACTAAGGGAAGAACCATGGGAAACAGGTGAGCCTATGAAGTCCTGGGATTAATGTTAAATGCTCTTTTTGACCTTCAGGCGCGTCTTGGATCTCTTCCAAGTGAACTTTCCTTTCTTTCCTGTTCTAAAGCCTTTTAAAATATACTCCCACTCCTGCTCTGAAACTTGCCTTGGTCTCTTTTTCTGTTTTATTCCTCTCAGTCAAATTCTTTCTTCTGAGGAGCCAAGAATTGAAGTTGCTGCAGACCCATATGATGCACTGCTGGTAACTCGGGGTAACTTGGATACCTTCCACTGGTAATGCAGGCAGTGGGCAGGGTGAACCCATTGGGCAGTTACAGTTTTGGAAGAGTACTTCCTTAAGAATGACTGGTAGCGCTGGCTGGGGGCGGTGGCGCGTGCCTGTAATCCCAGCACTTTGGGAGGCTGAGCCTAGTGGATTGCCTGAGGTTGAGAGTTTGAGACCAGCCTGACCAACATGGAGAAACCCTGTCTCTACTAAAAATACAAAATTAGCCGGGCATGGTGGTGCATGCCTATAATCCCAGCTACTCGGGAGGCTGAGGCAGGATAATTGCTTGAACCCAGGAGGCAGAAACCCCGTCTCTACTAAAAATACAAAATTAGCCGGGCATGGTGGTGCATACCTATAATCCCAGCTACTTGGGAGGCTGAGGCAGAATAATTGCTTGAACCCAGGAGGCAGAGGTTGCGGAGAACTGACATCACGACATTGCACCCCAGTCTGGGTGACAAGAGCAAAACTGTCTCAAAAAAGAAAAAAAAAAAAAAAAAAGAACTTGAAGAAATTCAAAAGGACTTGGATGCCAAAAAAAGAAATCCCCTGGTTCATGAGGCCGACTCTAGCACTGCCTTCTGAATATACTGATTCGACCACTCTTGAGGGCCTCCTTTACCATCTGATCAATCATCCCCAGGCACAGTGACTTTTTTCTTTGCTAGGGCCTGTGTTTTTTGTCTTAGAGCAAAATTGGGGCCCCAAGTTGAGAACTACCCATCCACTTCCAACATCCTCACCTCTTCCTATATCTTCCTTTGAGCTTCATGGGTGGTTCTAAGACTGGAATTGCAGAGCTAAGTTAGTAAAGATGACTTTTAGTGAGGATTAATAAATGAATGAATGAATAAATACATAAAACCAAGCCAAGCAAAAATGAAAACTTTTCAACCAACACACTTGCAGTTTATTTTACCAAAACCATACAGGTTTTTTGTTTTGTTTTGTTTTGTTTAAGAGATGGGGACTTGCTATATTGCCCAGGCAAGTCTCCAGCTCCTGGGCTCAAGTGATCCTCCCACTTCAGCCTCTTGAGTACCTGGGACTGCAGGTGTGTGCTACCACACACAGACTATTCCATCTTTACATGTTGCTCAGAACTCAGTAACAACTTGATCACAGGAACTGAATCTTATGTTTTCTTTTAGTTTTAACATCGAAGTTGAAAAGATTTGCAAAAAGAGTCAGGGCACAGTGGCTCACACCTGTGATCCTAGAATTTTGGGAGGCCGAGCGGGGAGGATTGCTTGAGACCAGGAGTTTGAAACCAGCCTGGGCAATATAGCGAGACCCCGTCTCTATAAAAATAAAATTAATTACAAATTATTTTTAAAAATCAATAAAAATAAAAAGATTTGCAAAGGGGAAATAAACAGAATATTTGCTTAACTAAATTAGGGAAGGGAAAGGTATGTGTCAAAGATGACTACTTTAGAATCTCAGCTAGAAAGAAAAATAAAGGGAGGGTTGTCAAGAATGGCCTCCTGGCTGGGTGTGGTGGTTCATATCTGTAATCTCACCATCTTGGGAGGCCTGGAATTAGAGACTAGCTTGAGCAACATAGTGAGACTCTTTTTCTACAAAAAAAAAAAAAAAAAAAGAATGGCTTCCAATTAGTGGCAGGAAAACAAGTTCAGGGGTTTGAGATGCCTATAATGCCAAAGTGAATGTCCAACATTCTCCTCATATGTAAATTCTGACATCCTAAAGAAATCATAGTTATTAGGTCAGACACAATAGCTCATACCTATAACCCCAGCACCCTGGGAGGCCAAGCTGGGAGGATTGCTTGAGCTCAGGTTGAGAGCAGCCTGGGCAACAAAGTGAGACCCCATCTCTACAAAAAAATCAAAAAGTTAGCCAGGCATGGCGGCCTGTGCCTGTGACCCCAACTACACAGGTTGAGGTGGCAAGACTAAGGCAGGAGGATCACTTGAGCCCAGGACGTCGAGGCTGCAGTGAGTCGTGTTCATGCCACTGCGTTCCTGCCTGGGCAACAGAGCAAGACCCTGTCTCAAAAAAATTAATTAAATTTAAGAAAACGATAGTTGAATCTTCTAGCAAGATAACCACATGTTCTTGTCCTCACAGTTGGGATTCCAATAAGTATCCTGTAGTTTGGAGGTAACCAAAAGCCTGAGGCCAGGATCTGCTCTGGAAGTATGTTCCCTTGTGCCAGGCGCAGTGGCTCATGCCTGTAATCCCAGCATTTAGGGAGGCCAAGGCAGGTGGATCACGAGGTCAGGAGTTCAAGACCAGCCTGACCAAATGGTGAAACCCTGTGTCTACTAAAAATACAAAAATTAGCTGGGCACCTCTAATCCCAGCTACTCAGGAGGCTGAGGTAGGAGGATTGCTTGAATCTGGGAGGAGGAGGTTGTGGTGAGCCAAGATTGTGCCATTGCACTCCAGCTTGGGCGACAGAGCAATACTCTGTCTCAAAAACAAAACAAAACAAAAAGGCAGGGTACAGTGGCTCACGCCTGTAATCCCAGCACTTTGGGAGGCTGAGACGGGCGGATCACCTGAGGTGGGGAGTTTGAGACCAGCCTGACCAACACAGGGAAACCCTGTCTCTACTAAAAATACAAAAAAATTAGCCAGGTGTGGTGGCACATTCCTGTAATCCCAGCTACTCGAGAGGCTGAGGCAGGAGAATCGCTTGAACCCGGGAGGCGGAGGTTGTGGTGAGCCAAGATCGTGCCATTGCACTCCAGCCTGGGTAATAAGAGCAAAATTCTGTCTCCAAAAAAAAAGAAAGAAAGAAAAGAAGAAGCAAGATGAAGTGAGTCAGGTCAGATCCCTTTTACTGTCATAATTTTCTCACTCCTATAAATTTTGCAGAAGTAGTTTAACTGTAGTCAAGCAGTCACCTGCTGACAGCATGTATCTCCCAGGGGTGTTGTGATGGTATCTTGCCACTTGAGGTGGAAACTGTGTTTGTTGTCCTTCCAGCTCAGCTTTAGGAAAAACTCACACAGGGATGGGGGGAGGCACCCTCCTATTAATACTGTCAGAAGTGCTTCGGCCAGAGTGACTCTATCTTGAATAGGGGCTGAGAAAAACAAGGCTGGGACAGGCTGGGCTGTATTCCCAGAAGGTTAGGCATTCTTAGTCACAAGCTGTTTATGGTTAAGAAACAAATTAATAATGTTTACTAAACAGACACAGGACTTAACAGACCCAGAAATGTCCTGATGTCCCCATATCTCAAGAACAAAAGCATTCCTAGTCCAAGAATAAGTTTAAAGATAATATCGATTCTTCGGAAAGGTGGTAATTACAAAGATTAATCCTTTATCACGAACCCTTGTAGTCAGCACATCTCCCCATGATTTGTTTGTTATCTTATATGTAAACAAGCATTGCACCCAGGGTGGGTGCATTCCTCCTCTTACTTTCAGGAACACCCTCTTCTGTCTATGGGGTAGCTATTCTTTCACTCCTTTGCTGCATTATTTCACTTTACTATGGCCTTGCCCTGAATTCTTTCTTGTGCGACACCCAAGAGTCCTCCAGTGGGGCCTGGATTGGGACCCCCTTACCAGTAACAATACATTAGACAGTCAGTCCAGAGTTGCTGCCCATGCTTTGAAGAAATTCAGTGCCTTCCTTTCAGGTCAGTGCTACCCTCTAGGACATAAACAGAGGTACAAACGACTGGGCCAGCACACCATGTGCATTATACCATCTTATTATGCTACATTCCAAATCCCCGTCTTCATGTAGACAAAGCTTGTGGACCTAGATCCTCCCTCACAAAAGGGCAAACTTCCCTTGGGCCAGGCATGATGGCTCCCTCTTACCTGTAAACCCAGCACTTTGAGAGGCCAAAGCAGGAAGTTTGCTTGAGCCTAGGAGTTTAAGACCATCCTGGGGAACATAGTGAGACCCCATCTCTACAAAAATTAAAAAAACAGCCAGGTGTGGTGGCACACACCAGTAGTCCCAGCTACTTGGGAGACTGAGGGAGGAGGATTGCCTGAGCCCAGGAGGTCAAGACTGCAGTGAGCTATGATCGCATCACTACACTCCATGCACTCTGGTCTGGACAACAGAGTAAGACCCTGTCTCAAAAAAAAAAAAAAAAGAGGACAAACTTCCAATGCAGTACCCTGTGCAGGAAACAAAGCAATGGCCTTTGTCCCTCAATGCTTTACATCTGAGGTTAGTGATCAGTGTCTTCCACTGTGTTCTCTGCCCTTCCTGGGGACCCTTCAGGCCCAGGTCAACCTCCCCTCCCACCACACTGGCAGGGGAGAGAGAAAAATGGCTTTCATCCACCTTCCTAGGACTTTTGACTGGGCTACAAATTAAATTGACATGAGACAGATTAATAGGAGAAAAAATATTTTAGCTGGGCACGGTGGCTTATGCCTATAATTCCAGCATTTGGAGACCAAGGTGGGAAAAACAGCTTGAGCTCAGGAGTTCAAGACCAACCTAGGCAACATAATGAGACCTCATCTCTTAAAAAAAAAAAAAAGGCAGGATCGCTTGAGCCCAGAAGATCAAGGCTGCAATGAGCTGTGATCGCACCACTGCTCTACTGCCTGGGTAGCAAAGTGAGGGCCTGCCTCAAAAAACAAATAAAAAAGAAAAGTCATTTTATTGCACGTACTTGCATGGGAATCCCACAAAAATGACTGTAGGGCCAGATGACTGAAGTTTATATAACATCCTGAGCTACAAAGAGGAACAGTGGCCTGGGGCTTTTGATGGGAGGTGGGCAGCGGTGACAAATTATGGGAGAGCAGGAGGAGAAATGTATGGTAAATAAAGTTTGCCTTGTTAGGCAGATAAAAGTCTTTTAGGTGACAAAAGTTGCCTGGAACAGCGTTCTTCCTGGTACAGGCACATTTACTAAT
Organism: Pongo abelii; assembly: GCF_028885655.2. Lineage (NCBI taxonomy): Eukaryota > Metazoa > Chordata > Mammalia > Primates > Hominidae > Pongo > Pongo abelii. The sequence continues at coordinate 101,512,020 of NC_071999.2, read as the reverse complement.
GAAAATTTCCTTCATAGATGTAAATTTCCTTTACAAAAGGGCAGGTTTTCAGAGCTGTTCATTTGTCTGCAGTTTCTAAAAAAAAAAAAAAAAAAAAAAAAAAAGACAACAAGCCAAGGAGGCTAATAATATGCCAAAGAGGAATATTTTGGGTATTTTGGGGTGGTATGTCCTGGGCCCCAACAACACCCTCACCCCCACCCCACTGGTGGGACCCAATGTGGTCACTTTCTCTAGGACCCTTATTACAATCAATGATTTCATAAAGCCCTCCATAATTACCCAGGCAAAATGTGGGCCAGCTCTCTTTCTTTTTCATCATCCTTTAAGTTGCCTTCTTGTAAAGTCTCCAAGGCACTCCTGGGGTTGTCCTTGGTTTTACCAGGACAAAAACAGGGAGAGGTGGTGGAAAGGCAGTCACACATGACTGAGGAGGCAGGTCTTTGAACCTCCCTAAGGGCAGATCCTGACACTTAGGGGTCTCTCCTAATTTTCCATGACTGGAGGAATTAGATTTTGCTCTGTTGGTCTTGTGAGGGTTTCCTTTGTATAATCACCGAATGAATTCTTCCTGCCGACTGCACAGACAAAATGAATTCACTGAGACCTCAGCATTGCAGTAAAGAAAGAGTCTAGGCTGGGCTTGGTGGCTCACACTGAAACTGCCATTGCAAAATCATAACTGAGACAGTGAAAGAGATCTGACCTAACCAACTCCATCTTGCTTCTAACCCCTAAGCTGTCCTTGTTCATTCTTGGGCGTAGGCTGAACAAACTTTGGGGGGAACTTAATTTATAGTTTGAAACAAAGAGATAACAGCCTGTTCCTGAAACAAACCCCCTTCTTGCCTACGGACCAGTTTGGCCTTTGTAGGACTAACAAATTAGCCAAAAGATTAGAAATTACGGTTTAGGAGTTATGTAGCCAAAGGCTACAAGATTCTGACCCTCCCCAAATTGCTCCTGGGGATAGCATCACTATTGTAAAGCCTAAGATCAGTGCTTGAGATATTTTGCAGACCCTGCACTTGATGGATCAGCTGACATCACCCAGATCAAGAAACTGGCTCATTTGGCCTTGTGGCCCCCACCCAGAAACTGACTCAGCACAAGAGGACAGTTTTGACTCCCTATGATTTTATCTCCAACTCAAGCAATCAGCAAATCTCAACTCACTGGCCCCTACCCAGCAAATTATCTTTAAAAACTCCAGTCCCCAAATGCTCAGGGAGACTGATTTGAGTAATTATAAACTCTGGTCTCCCATCCAGTTGGCTCTATGTGATTACTCTTTCTATATTGCAATTCCCCTGTACTGATAAATTGACTCTGTCTAGGCACTGGGCAAGGTGAACCCACTAGGCAGTTGCAACACCTGTAATCTCAGCACTTTGGGAGGCGGTAGGATAACTTGAGCCCAGTGTTAGCAGTGGGTCTGCAGCATACGGGTCTGCAGCAACTTGATTTTTGCCCCTTCAGAGGGAAGAATTCATCTGAGGGGCATAAGGCAGAGTGAGAGACTGAGGCAAGTTTCAGAGCAGGAGTGAAGTTCTATTAAAAAGTTTTAGAGCAGGAACAAAAGGAAGTAAAGTACCCTTGGAAGAGGGCCAAGCAGCCGACTTGAGAGATCCAAGTGCTTGGTTTGACCTTTTGATACGGAATAGCTGGGCTCCTGGCTAAACCCCACCCTTAAGCCTGGAACTGCAGCCCTAAGTGAAAAGAGCTGACCCTTATTTTTCTATCCAAATGTTTACTTTTTGGCCCTATCCTGTGCCCATAAAAAGACTTCAGCTGGCAGAGCAACACAAGCAGCTGAGTGGCGAGCAGAGAAGCAACTGAACCTTGGAGGCTATGGATAGACACCGCTAACCTCAGATGGTACAGCTTCAGGGAAAGATCACCTTCCTGCACCATCCCCTTTCCAACCCCTATCCCGCTGACAGCCACTTCCATCATCAAATAAAATACTCTGCATACACTACCCTTCAATCTGTTTGTGTGGCCTGTTTCTTCCTGGATGCCGGACAAGAACCTGGGTGCTGGCCGGGTGCGGTGGCTCATGCGTGTAATCCCAGCACTTCGGGAGGCCAAGGCGGGCGGATTATGAGGTCAGGAGATCGAGACCATCCTGGCTAACATGGTGAAATCCCATCTCTACTAAAAATACAAAAAAATTAGCCAAGTGTGGTGGCAGGCGCCTGTAGTCCCAGCTACTCTGGAGGCTGAGGCAGGAGAATCACTTGAACCTGGGAGGTGGAGGTTGCAGTGAGCCAAGATCACACCCCTGCACTCCAGCCTGGGCAACAAGAAATGAAACAGTCTCAAAAAAAAAAAAAAAAAAAAAAAATTCAAGGTTATGGATTTTTGGCCAGAATACCACAGACATGACATCGTGTCCTTGTCAGTATATCGTATTAGGAGATACATGATGTACATATGTTTCTTTTTTCTTTTTTGAGATGGAGTCTCGCTCTGTCGCCTAGGCTGGAGTGCAGTGGCACAATCTCAGCTCACTGCAGGCCCCGCCTCCTGGATTCAGGCCATTCTGCCTCAGCCTCCCGAGTAGCTGGGACTACAGGCGCCCGCCACCATGCCTGGCTAATTTTTTGTATTTTTAGTAGAGACGGGGTTTCACTGTGTTAGCCAGGATGGTCTCGATCTCCTGACCTCGTGATCTGCCCGCCTCTGCCTCCCAAAGTGCTGGGAATACAGGCATGAGCCACCATGCCCGGCCAGATGTAAATATGTTTCAATACTGGTGATGTTAACTCCATCACAGATTTCTCCACTGTAAATTTACTATTTTCCCTTTGAATTTAGGAAGAGTCTTATCGGATTATACTTTGAGTCTATGCAAATATCCTGTTTGCCTTCGTGCTTTTGCTTACTAATAATTTTACCATTTACTCTTGCTAGCAACTATTATTTTTATTATTTTGAGACAGCGTCTCGCTCTGTTGCCCAGGCTGGAGTGCAGCGGTACAATCATGGCTAATCTCAGCCCCCTAAGTAGTTGAGACTATAGACGTATGCTACCAGGCCTGGCTAATTTTTGTAGAGATAAGTTTTCACCATGTTGTCCAGGCTTGTCTGGAACGCCTGAGCTCAAGTGATCCTCCTGCCTTGTCCTCCCAAAGTGCTGGGATTATAGGCATAAGCCACCACACCCAGCCGCCTGCAACTATTATTATGGTGGTATTTGCCACAAGGGGTTTTAAGTTTCTTTCCAGATACTTTTGAGTTCATCTCCTCGTCTCTTAATCCCATTTGCGTGTCCCCAGTTCCACCTCTACGTTTATTAACTGGAATTTCCTGTATAAAGGAGGCTTCTGCTCACTCTTAACTGAGAGTGGGGCTGACTGTGTTCTGACTGTGTTCTGGCTGGTTTGCGATGATGATTCATGGCTGCCTCTGTCCAGGGTAGAAATTAGAAGGCCCGTGGAAAGGTAGCAGCCTTTTGACCCTCAAGAAAGGAATTAGATTTCAGTGTTTTTTCATTTTTCTATGAGTTTAGATACGCTTACATTGCCATGAACTTATATAATTATGACATTTTTTAAGTAAAATAGATCATAACATGACCGACTACCTTCTGGGTGATTAGATATACATTAAGTCAGAAAAAAAGGAAAGAGGTCCAGGTAGCAACAAAATGAAAACTTAGCCTTCAATTCCAGCTGCTTGTCAAAAGCAGAGAAAGAACACTGTCCTCAAACCCAGCATGAGTGAAATGATGACCTTTATGAACTCTGATAGCTTTAGAGAATCAAACAAAGCCTTTTCATTGGACTTGGCAGGAGCCTCGGGAGTGCCTTTGACTCAAGAACAAAACTTTGATTTGAAAGGGGCTATGGCTTCTATTTTTCCTTCATAGGAGCGAAAAACGCAACCTTTCCTTTCTTACAGAAAACTGCACTCTATAGGTAATGAAATAAAGGCAGGATGTTTTGTTGAATGAATTCCAAGTGTTTTAGGGTTGGGAATTCACCATTCCTCACAATGCTTCCTTACAGGCAGGCAAGGGATAGGGAATTATTATTCTTTGTGTGAAAACCAAGGAGAGGGGGGCACTGCTGAAATGAAAGAGAACAAGCTGGCCTCTGCAGACAGGCAGGCTGAGGGTTGGGAGGCTGGACAATTGCAGCCCTCATTGGTCCAGGTTTGTTGGCAGTCTCTCATATAACTTCATTCCAGAACCCTCCCTCCTCTGTTGTCACCTCTCAGGGTTTGCTATTCACATATCTAGACTTCCCTTGTTCAAACATAAACCTGGAAATGCACTGCCTCACTGATCTTCAATCAATTCTTTGGTCAGACTTTAACCCTCCGTGCACATTGTATCAACCAATGGCAGAAGGGTGGAAATGAGCTCTCTTCCTCTTGTTATCCTTTTTGCCATCTGACTATGAGTATTTCTCAACACAAATTAGACTGGATTCTTTTTTCAGAGCAGGTAGAATGTGGAAGGAAGAAAGTAGAGAGGAGAGTTGAGGACGGGGCTGCTGTGATGGCTCTGTCCACCCAGATACTGTTGAGTTCATCACCTTGTCTCTCAAATCCCATCTACTCATCCCCAGCTCCACCTTGGCCACTCAAGTCCAAGTAATCATTATTTCTCTCCTGGATGACTGTAATAGTGAGAAAGAAGCCCTGTATTCACTCTAGCACAATGGTTCCCAAGCAGGGGTAATTTGGCCCCCCCGGGGACATGTCCAATGTCTGGACATATTTTTTTTCAGAGACAGGGTCTCACTCTGTCACACAGGCAGGAGTGCAGTGGTATGATCATGGCACCTGCAGCCTTGACCTACTAGGCTTAAGCGATCCTCTCACCTCAGCCTCCTGAGTAGCTAGGACTATAGGCATGCACCACCGTGTCTGGCTATTGTTTTTTGGTTTTTGGTTGTTTTACTTTTTGTAGAGATAGGATCTCTGTATGTTGTTCAGGCTGGTCTTGAACTTTTGGGGTCAAGTGATCTTCCTCCGTTGGCCTCCCAAAGTGTTGGGATTACTGGCGTGAACCACCATGCCCAGCCTGGACACATTTTTGGTTGTCATAACTAAGTGGGGAGAGGTGCAAATGCCATCTACTGTGTAGAGGCCAGAAATGCTGGTAAACATGCTGCAATGTGCAGGACAACCTCACACAGTAAAGCATTACTTAACCCCAAATGTCAGTAGTGCTGAGGTTGAGAAGCTCTGCTTCTAGTTCCCCTGCAATGCCTCATGTATAGAACCATGATGTTTCCTGAAAGGGCAAGTCAGATCATGTCACTCTATTGCTTATGTTAGGGCACAGAGAATGATACCCCAAAGTATGATACTTGGGCATGCTGAGCGTTTTTAAATGAATGGAAATCCAAGGGCCTTAGAAGCTGCTCAGAATCAAGGCATCTCTAACCTCTTGTTTCTCTCCCCCTTGTGCAGGGAGGAGCTCTCCCTGGAAGTTACCTTATCACACTGAGGAAAGCTTCTTCCAAAAGAAATGCAATTATCAGTGGCTCACACCTGTAATCCCAGCACTAAGGGAGGACAGGCAGGCGGATCACCGGAGGTCAGGAGCTTGAGACCAGTCTGGCCAACATGGTGAAACCCCATCTCTACTAAAAATACAAAAATTAGCCAGGCATGGTGGTGAACACATGCCTAGCTACTCAGGAGGCTGAGGCATGAGAATTGCTTGAACCTGGGAGGCAGAGGTTGCAGTGAGCCAAGATCATGCCACAGCACTCCAGCCTGGCCAAGAAGAGCAAAACTCCATCTCAAAAAAAGTAAAAATAAAAAAATGAAAATAAATAAAAAACCCCTCCCTACGAAACTCATCAAATAGCCAGGAATGATTAACCACCAGAAAAAAGACTAAAAGTCATCACCATCACCATATCCAACAGACTTCATCTATTCTCCTGAGGGCAGCTCTAAGACATTATCTGGGAGACTTAATCTACATAATAAGACAACCTTTGTTCTCGGTGAAGTTCCACCCCTCACCTTTCCGAAACCTCCCTCAGAGCTCAGAAAACCTTTGTCCCAGGACATTTTCTGTTCTTTGGGCTCATTCATTATTCCCTCACAATCACATATGTCCTCCATCTCCCTTTCCCCTATGAAAAGGGTACTATTTAAGCCTCAACTACCTGGCCCTTCTTTGAGTCTCTTGTGTTCATGGGCACTTAAATAAATTTGTATGCCTTTGCTCTTGTTAGCTGCCTATTGTCAGTGTGTTTGAGCCTTCAGAGGGAAAGTTTAAACTTCCCTACACTTAAAACCTTTCAGGCTGGACACCATGGCTCATGCCTATAATCCCAGCACTTTGGGAGGCTGAGGTGAGCAGATTGCTTGAGCCCAGGAATTTGAGACCAGCCTGAGCAACATGGCAAAATACCACCTGTATTAAAACAAACAAACAAAAAACCTCTCAGTGGTTTCCTATTATTCTCAGTGCCAGAGGTGTTTGAACCAGAGCAACTTCATCTTGAATGGGGCTGGGTAAAATAAGGCTGACACCTACTGGGCTGCCTTGCCAGGTTAGGCATTCTTAGTCACAGGATGAGATAGGAGGTTGGCACAAAGTACAGGTCACAAAGACCTTGCTGATAAAAGATGCAGTAAAGAAGCTGGCCAAAACCCACCAAATTCAAGATGGTGACAAAAGTGACCTCTGGTCATCCTCACTGCTCATTATACACTAATTATAATGGATTTGCATGCTAAAAGACACTCCCACCAGCACCATGGCAGTTTGCAAATGCCATGACAACATCAGGAAGTTACCCTATATAATCTGAAAGGGGGGAACTCTCATTTCCAGAAATTGTCCATCCCTTTCCCAGAAAACTTATGAATGAACAATCCCCGCCTTGTTTAGGATATAATCAAGAACTGACCATAAAAATAGCCAACCAGCAGCCCTTGGGGCTGCTCTGCCTATGGAGTAGCCATTCTTTATTCCTTTTCTTTCTTAATAAACTTCCTTTCACTTCACTCTGTCTACCCAGATACTGTTGAGTTAATCTCTACTGAGGTTTTGCCTTGAATTCTTTCTTGTGTGAGATCCAAGAACCCTCTCTTGGGATCTGGATTGGGGGACCCCTTTCTGGTAACGTTAGTATGAGAATTAAAACAAAAAATCCATAGTTCCTTGAACATGCATGATCCATCCTCCATGCTCCCTCTTTTCTTGTGTGTAGTAGCCAAACTGACTATTCTTTTATTTCTAGAAACCATCATACCTCTTCCTACCTCATGGGTTCTCAACTCATGTGATTCCTTCTTGTAAATAAGTTCCCTTGTTCTTACCAGCCTCTCCCCTTTTGCCTACTTACAACAGCCTTTGAACCCCTCAGAAGACCTCAGCTCAAAGGTTACTGCATCACCGAACCTCTCCCTGACCACCATACTGTGAAGCAGCCTGGGAAGAAAGGCCGTCTCAGCTCTCGCAGCCGTCCTACCTGAAGCCTGAACACGTGAGTGAGACCACTGTGGACACCCCCAGCTCTTTCTGAGCTCTCAGGTTTCTGCAGCTATAGGAGTGAATCCACATGAGGCCAGTGGCAGAACTACCCGATCAACCTTCACAATTGTGCTAAATAATAAATAAGTAAACGATGACTGTTTTTAATCACCTGTGTCTTAGGGTGGATTGCTATGTAGTAACAGGTGCCTTATTCATTCTTCTTTTATTTATTTATTTTTTTTGAGACGGAGTCTCACTCTGTCGCTCAGGCTGGAATGCAGTGGCGCAATCTCAGCTCACTGCAACTTCCATCCAATTCTCCTACCTCAGCCTCCTGAGTAGCTCCTCTTACCTCAGGCGCCGGCCATCACACCCAGCTAATTTTTGCATTTTTAGTAGAGACGGGGTTTCACCACATTGGCCAGGCTGGTCTCGAACTCCTGACCTCAAGTGATCTGCCCACTTCGGCCCCCCAAAGTGCTGGGATTATAGGGGTGAGCCACCGCACCTGGCCAACCCCATTCATTCTTTTTTTTTTTTTTGAGATGGAGTCTCGCTCTGTCACCCAGGCTGGAGTGCAGTGGTGCGATCTTGGCTCATTGCAAGCTCCACCTCCTGGGTTCAAGCAATTCTCCCGCCTCAGCCTCCCGAGTAGCTGGGACTACAGGTGCCCACAACCACACCTGGCTAATTTTTTGTATTTTTAGTAGAGATGGGGTTTCACCGTGTTAACCAGGATGGTCTCAATCTCCTGACCTCGTGATTCACCCGCCTCAGCCTCCCAAAGTGCTGGGATTACACCCAGCCAACCTCATTCATTCTTACTGGAGTCTTTGAGTTGACCTCTAAGGAGAGCTCCTAGATATTGTATGGAATTTTCCCTTCACCCCCCAGCTCTGTCATCCCTCACAGGACTGGTGGTCAAGACCCATGTTGCTGAGTCATAGTGCACTTGAGAAGATGATGCTGCCTTCCTACCAGGCCAATGGAGGGGATGCTGCGGGGTGGGAAGAGGCTGGCTGTCCTTCCCACTTCATCATTCTTTCCTATCAGCTTTCCTAAAATAGCAGATAGCAACAGCAGACTGGACATAGCCTGGGATATTCTAATGCAGTTAACTCGAGAGTTGGGATATTCACGACCAGCCTGGGCCACATAGTGAGACCCTATCTCAATTTTTAAAAAAATCTAAAAATTATATGAGTTGGGATAAATTCAAAAGGGCAATGCAGGAGGGGAATGCCTAAAGTTTTTGACAACTTGTCTTTTCCCAAGTTCCAAGAGAGTAATCACTTAAAGAGTTGGGCCTTTCACAAAAAGTTTCCTCCATGGGAACTTTCTATTCCCAACATCTCTCCTTTTGCCCTTGTTTTCAAATTCAGGGCCCCCCTTCAGCTCTTTTCATGTGGAATCCCCACCCATCTCCCTTGGGTAAGCCTCCTACTAGGGAAGGCTCATTCCCATGAAGGGTCTCACTATGAAATCCATCTCCTTTCCTCCAGCAATTTATGCAAGTCTTATGTCTAGATCATGGTGGTGGGGCACTTCTTGGGGCATAGATCAGTAGTGTGGGGGGATCTGAAAGGGAACATGCTCTCATGCTATCAGCTTCTTGGTTTAGTGTGAGTGTGGGTCTCCAGGATGATGAATTTCCTTCAAGAATCTTGCCTTTGAGCAGTTCAAGAAACTGATTCTTTAAGACTCAGACTTAAGGGATAAGTAGGTCTATGAAACTCACCTGGCTTCTATTGGGAGGTGAGGCAAGAGCTGTACTTGAAGGGCCCTCAGCCACTAAGTTTGGAGTTAAGTGACAATTCAGATGATGGAGATCCCAACTATATATAACTTTCTGCCTGTATTCCCCAAACCTTTGCTGTCATCCAGTTTGGGAAGGTTTTCATCTTCTCTCCCACGGAGGAAAACTTGGTCAGATGGGTATTCTTGTTAATTCCAAAGTTTATGCAAGCACCATTGCCCTCCAGACTAAAATCCCAGAATTCCATTCTTTCATTCTTTTCAGCACTTTGTGTGGCCTCCTATGTGTTCCACGCCAAGTGACTAAAAAAAAAAAAAAAAAATGTTGGGCGTGGTGGCTCACACCTGTAATCCCAGCACTTTGGGAGGCCGAAGTGTGCGGATCACCTGAGGTCAGGAGTTTGAGAACAGCCTGGCCAACATGGTGAAACCCCCTCTCTACTAAAAATACAAAAATTAGCTGGGCATGGTGATGCACACCTGTAATCCTAGCTACTCGGGAGGCTGAGGCAGGAGGATTGCTTGAACCCAGGAGGCAGAGGTTGCAGTGAGCCGAGACCATGCCACTGCACTCCAGCCTGGGTGACAGAGTGAGACTCCATCTCAAAAAAAAAAAAAAGGAAGGGCAACAGTGGAACAGTGGAACAAAGTGATTGCAGGGACACAAAAATGATACCACGCTGTTTATGTCAGGGGCACAAGGTTCTGACACCAGGACATTCCCATTGCCACCAAAGAAGACAACAGGCATGATGGGGATGAGTGTGAGACACACTGGGTCAAACAACAGGCCTGGGAACTTCAGAAACGGTGCAAGGAGGCAGAAGATCCCATCAAAACTGCTGAAGGGGAAAAAATAAAATCCTCTAACACAATCACACACACATCACAGGAAGCTGCCAAGCAGGATTTAGCCCACCCGGGTCTTCAGTGCCCTGCTCAGAACTGTGTGTGTGTAAGCACAGTCTGAACATCAGCCATTGGGTTCGCCAGGTTGGAAGTGGAGGAACTGATCCAAAAAAGTTGCCTGGAAAGTGTATTTATTCTGGAGTTTTGCTAGCCTACCTAGCAGTGATGGTGGCAAAGCTACGAAATTGCCATGGAAACCTAAATCAGCTTTAGAGATTTAGCACAGATTCCTGTGCTAGTAAGTACTATTAATCTAGACAAGAAGACCGATAACCACAAACAGACAGAATATTTAATATATTGTAAGCAACATAAGATCCTAGTAGTAAGAGGAAAACATCAATAGCTGTTGTTTTAATTTTTGGAGAGTTTTTTTTTTAAATCAGTTTATTAATGATTACAGGTAGATAAAATGCTCTATACCCCATTTGGTCTGTAAGCCAGAAGCACCATCACCATCTGGGTGGTGTAAGAAATGCAGATTCTCAGGCCCACCCCAGGCCTACTGAATTGGAATCAGCAATTTTTTTTTTTGAGATGGAGTCTTGCTCTGTTGCCCAGGCTGGAGTGCAGTGGCACAGTCTCAGCTCACTGCAACTTCCGTCTCCCAGGTTCGAGCAATTCTCCTGCCTCAGCCTCCCAAGTAGCTGGGATCACGGGCATGTACCACCACACCTGGCTAATTTTTGTATTTTTAGTAGAGACGGGGTTTCATCATATTGGCCAGGCTTGTCTGGAACTCCTGACCTCAAATGATCTGCCCACCTCGGCCTCCCAAAGTGCCGAGATTGCAGGTGTGAGCCACTGCGCCTAATGTGGAATCAGCATTTCAACAAGACTTGCACGTGATTCATGTGATTGTCAAAGATTGTGGGGCACTGACCTAGGCCACTTAAAAATTACTATAAATAGGCTGGGAGCAGTGGCTCAAGCCTGTAATCCCAGTTCTTTGGAAGGCCGAAGCGGCTGGATTCATTGAGCTCAGGAGTTCAAAACTAGCCTAGGTGCTCTACTAAAAATGCAAAAGCTAGCTGGACATGCTGATGCATGCCTGTGGTCCCAGCTACTTAGGAGGCTGAGGTGGGAGGATTGATGCCTGGGAGGTTGAGGCTGCAGTAAGCCACGATCGCGCCACTGCATTCCAGCTTGGGTGACAGAGACCTTGTCTCAAAAAAAAAAAAAAGTTATCATAAATAATAAAGGCACAGGAAAATGGCTTGAACCCAGAAGGCAGAGGTTGCGGTGAGCAGAGATCACCATTGCACTCCAGCCTGGGCGACAGAGCGAGACTACGTCTCAAAAAAAAAAAAAAAAAATTGAAGAAAACTTAAACGACCAGGCACAGTGTCTTATGGCTACAATCCCAGCATTTTGGGAGGCCAAGGTGAGAGGATTTCTTCAGCCCAGGAATTCAAGATCAGCCTTGGCAACATAGTGAAACCCCTCTGTTTAAAAAAATTAAAATGCTCCTTTTTTTTCTTTACTTGAGAGGAAAACCAAGGATTATGAAGGTCTTGAAAAGCTGAAACTCCAACAATAACTCAAGGATAAGATGAAGGTTGAAATTCAACATTGAGCTCAGGTGGGGTAGAAAAGGATTCTGCTAATAGGAAGAAGTGAGGCTTGCTCTGTATAACAGCTGGATATATTCAGGCAAAATAAATGCCTCAGGGTCACTGGCTGCACCTCTCACTTTATATGTCATTGCTCACGGTGGGGGGTGGGGGGGGTGTGTCTTTCAGAACACAGCTGTTACCACAAATTAAAAAAGCGGCCAGGTGTGGTGGCTCACACCTGTAATCCCAGCACTTTGGGAAGCCAAGGCAGGTGGATCACCTGAGGTCAGGAGTTTGAGACCAGCCTGGCCAATATGGTGAAACCTCGCTTCTACTAAAAAAAAAAAAAAAAAAAAAAGTTTTGCCTGGTGGTGTGCACCCGTACTCCCAGCTACTCAGAAGGTTGAGGCAGGTGAAAGGTGAATTGCCCAGGAGGCCGAGGTTGCAGTGAGTGGAGATCACGCCACTGCACTCCAGCCTGAGACTCTGTCTCAAACAAAAGAAAAAGAAAAAACAAACAAAAAATCCCCGCAGAGGTAGCCCTCATGGGTAATCAAGAAGCAGAAGATCATTCAGGTTGTAGCACAGCTGAGCCAGCCGTTGAGCTGTTACACCCATCAACAGGTACCTACCGCTTCTTAGTAACTCATCTTCTCTCTATTTTTACTGGTTCTACTGAAGGACTCAATATATGTCCACTGAAAGAGAAAAAATGGTCCCACCAGTAATCACTTAACATAAGAGGCCCTATGAGGAAGAGCCTTCAGGCCACTGTACTCATAGGCTACTGGCCACCCCATAAAGGATAATGTGTCAGGTCCCCCCATTGTCTGGCTAGGTGGCGGTCCATCTGGATGGCCATCTGTAAAGAGCCACTCAGAAGGAACTCTTGGCAGTACTTTGAGGCTTCTAGGAAGGGAATTGGGGCTGATCATGGAAGCTCACGCCTGTAATCCTAGTGCTTTGGGAGGCTGAGGCAGGAGCATTACTTGAGCTCAGGAGTTCAAGACTGGCCTGGGTAACATAGTGAGACTCTGTCTTTATAAATTTTTTTATTTTATTTTTATTTTATGTATTTATTTATTTATTTATTTTTGAGACAGAGTCTCGGCTCACTGCAACCTCTGCCTCCTGGGTTCAAGCAATTCTCCTGGCTCAGCCTCCCGAGTAGCTGGGATTACAGGCGCACACCACCATGCCCGGCTAATTTTTGTATTTTTTCAGTAGAGACAGAGTTTTACCATGTTGGGCAGACTGGTCTCGAACTGCTGACCTTGTGATCCTCCCATCTTGGCCTCCCAAAGTGTTGGGATTACAGGCGTGAGCCACCGCGCCATGCCAACTTTTTTTTTTTTTAAGGAAGGGAATTGGCCTGTCCAGCAGAAATGTTCTTAGCATGTCATTCAACTGCCTTAAAAAATCTAGTTTCAGCCCACTTTCTCTGTCTTTGTTGTCATTCCTTTTTCTTTTATCTTTTTTTTTTTTTTTTTTTTTTTAAGACACAGTCTCACTCTGTCACCCGGGCTAGAGTGCTATGGTGCAATCTTGGCTCACTGCAACCTCCGCCTCCCAGATTCAAGTGATTCTCCTGCCTCAGCCTCCCAAGTAGCTGGGATTACAGATGCCCACCACCACACCTGGCTAATTTTTCTATTTTTAGTAGAGATGGGATTTCACCATGTTGGCCAGGCTGGTCTTGAACTCCTGACCTCAGGTAATCCGCTCACCTCTGCCTCCCAAAGTGCTGGGATTACAAGTATGAGCTACCATGCCTGGCCTGTCATTCCTCTTTCATTAATACTCTACATTTCAGTAAAAGGTATACCACTTAGTGTCCCTGTACAGTCTCTCCTCTTCGCACGTGCTGTTCTCTCCCCCAGGGTGCCATTTCTCTACCATCACATTTAGAAGGTGTCACATCCCTCAAGGTTCAGCACATGAATCTTCCTTCATATAAGCAGGGTAGGAATGATGACCTCTGTTTTATAGGCATGAGATCGAAGCACAGAGGTATTTGATGCCTTGCCAAAAATATCTTATTGCCAAAACATGATGTCAGGATTTAATCTCAGGCCCGTTGACTCTCTAGTAGATCAATGCTCACCCCGAAGTTTGGCACAGCACCATGAAAACATAACATGAGTGCTAAATCTGCCCTTGCATTAAGGATTTCAACCGACTGTATTGTATTATTAGAGACAATACAAGGAAATGACGCATGAGGATGCAGAGATGACATTTCTGTTAAAGATTCAATTAACTGATGATGGTATGGAAAGGTGAATATCCAACAAACATTTCAAAAGTAAAAAAGCAGGCCAGGCATGGTGGCTCACGCCTGTAATTTCAGCACTTTGGGAGGCCAAGGCGAGCAGATCACTTGAAGCCAGGAGTCCGAGACCAGCCTGGCCAACAGGGTGAAACCCCTTCCCTATTGAAAAAAAAAAAAAAAAAGGCAGGCCGGGCACGATGGCTCATGCCTGTAATCCCAACACTTTGGGAGGCCAAGGTGGGCGGGTCATCTGAGGTCAGGAGTTCTAGACCAGCCTGACCAACATGGTGAAACCCATCTCTACTAAAAATACAAAAATTAGCCAGGTCTGGTGGTGGGCTCCTGTAATCCCAACTACTTGGGAGGCTGAGGCAGGAGAATCACTTGAACCTGGGAGGCGGAGGTTGCAGTGAGCCGAGATCACACCATTTCACTCCAGCCTGGGCGACAGAGTGAGACCCGTCTCAGGAAAAAAAAAAAAAGCCAGGCGTGGTGGCACACGCCTGTATCCAGCTACTCGGGAGACTGAGGCAGGAGAATCCCTTGAACCCAGAAGGCAGAGGTTGCAGTGAGCCGAGATGGCGCCACTGCACTCCAGCCTGGGCAGAGAGCAAGACTCCACCTCAATAAAATAAAATAAGTAAAAAAAGCAAAAATTAGATAAGAGTTTGTCTAACAGTTTAAAACTTAGATAAATCAGAGTTAGTCATGAACAGAAATTCTGAAAGAGGAAAAAAACACAAGGTGTTTATATATGAGGAATAAATATGTTTCAAAGAATATAGCTAGGCCGGGCGTGGTGGCTCAGCCTGTAATCCCAGCACTTTGGGAGGCTGAGGTGGGTGGATCACGTGTGGCCAGGAGTTTGAGATCAGCCTGGCCAACACAGTGAAACCCCATCTCTACTACAAATGCAAAAAATTAGCCAGACATGTGGCATGTGCCTATAGTCCCAGCTACTCGGGAGGCTGATGTACGAGAATCCCTTCAGCCCAGGAGGCAGAGGTTACAGTGAGCTGAGATCGCACCACTGCACTCCAGTCTGGGTGACAGAGCAAGGCTCTGTCTCAAAAATAAATAAATAAATAATAAAGGAATATAGCTATTAGTTTTTTCATTTTAAAAATATTTAGGCGAGCATTTGAGAGTGAACATGTGTAATGAAACAGAATGTAAACAGTCTTTTTAAGGGTCCATGGTCCGTGGTCATCCCACTCTGTTTTGCAACACTTGGGTTGGGATGCCCAATGGGTGCACTTGACAAGCTGAGCAGATTTAAGTCTGAATTGATTCTAGGGCTCTTGGGCCCACTGCTGGGGCGTTCCAGTGTCTGATATCAGCCACGAGAATCCGTTTTTCCAAGGAGGCCTGTTGCCTTATCTTGTATGTAGAATATAGCAAATTGCAACTTGGATTTTCCAAGGGTATCAAAGGAAAGAGAAGGTCCACTTTCTCTTCCTGATTGTTATTGCTACCATACATTCTGGATAAAAACATGGGCACCAATGACTTCTTTTATATCCTGCAGAAAAGCAGCACAAGAAATATATACAGAGTTTTTACTAAAAAAAAAAAAAAAAGAGAGAGAGAGATGCAAAAGGAAACTAACCCTGCCTGATAAAATAATTTCTTTATAACTTTTAATTAATTAATTTTTATTTTTAGAGATGGGGGGGGGTCTCGCTATGTTGCCCAGGCTGGTCTCGAACTCCCGGTCTCAAGCCATTTTTCTGCTTTGACCTTCCAAAGTGTAGGAATTACAGGTGTGAGCCACCGCACCCAGCCAAAATAATTTCATCAACAGCTACAACACTAAGATTTGTGCACTTTGGGGTAAATACATAAAGTGTTTTTTCCCCCTAAATGCTGCCTATGATCTTTGTTATCCCCAAATTGGTGTATGTTATCCTCTTTCCCTTAATGAATTCTCAAAGTGATTCTATATTTTCTTCAGTTCATAAGGCTCAGCTCTGTTCACTTACAACTTCAATCTCACATTCTACTCGAGTTTCTCACCCGTCAGCCAAGCAAGTTAGCCTCAAGGCCCTAGATCAGGGTGTCTCAACTTCAGTGCTACTGACATTTGAGGGGCTGTCCTGTGCATTGTTAGATATTTAGCAGCATCCCTGATCGGTACCTACTAGATGCCAGCAGCACCCTCCCACAGTATTGACAATCAGAAATGCCTCCAAGCATTGCCAAATGTCCCCTGGGGGTGCAAATCACCCCCATTTGGAAGCCACGGCTCTAGATGTTTGGAATGCTTGTGTGGGGATTTTGGTATGTCCTGGTTTCTACACACCTCTTCCTCCTCCCTTTTTCTTCTGGTGCCAAAATTCCTGAATTAAGAAATTGCGGCCAGGCCCGGTGGCTCATGCCTGTAATCCTGGCACTTTGGGAGGCCAAGGCAGGCAGATCACTTGAGGTCAAGAGTTTGAAACCAGCCATGGCCAAGATGATGAAACCCTGTCTCTACTAAAAATACAAAAAATTAGCCAGGCATGGTGGCACACGCCTGTAATCCCAGCTACTGGGGAGGCTGAGACAGGACAATTGCTTGAACCCGGGAAGCAGAGGTTGCAGTGAGCTGAAATCGCAACACTGCACTCCAGCCTGGGTGACAGAGGGAGACTCTGTCTCAAAAAAAAAAAAAAAAAAAAAAAGAAAAGAAATTGCAATCTAGCTATCCATTTATTTTATTTGCAGTTGGAGAGGTAGGGTGGAGATATAGGAACAACTGAATTTAATATTTTGATAAATTATCTTGCCATAATAGCTTCTTCTCATTAAACATCTATGTTCCAGGAATTGTAATAAACACTGTCACATAAACAATAATCCTACGAGACTGGGCGCGGTGACCCATGCCTGTAATCCCGGCACTCTGGGAGGCCAAGGCGGGCGGATCACAAGGTCAGGAGTTCAAGACAAGCCTGGCCAATATGATGAAACCCCATCTCTACTGAAAATACAAAAATTAGCTGGGTGTGGTGGCAGGCACCCGTAATCTCAGCTACTCGGGAGGCTGAGGCAGGAGAATCCCTTGAAACCAGGAGGCAGAGGTTGTAGTGAGCTGAGATCGCACGCCACTGCACTGCAGCCTGGGCGACAGGGCGAGACTCTGTCTCATTAAAACAAACAAACAAATAAACAAACAAACAATAACCCTATGAGTTAGGTACTACTTTTTGTATCCATATTACAGATGAGAAACCGATTTCAGCAAATATAAGTAAATTTCCCAGGGTAGTCCAGCTGTAAAAGAAGATATGAATATAAATCTAGACAATCTGGGTTACAGGGCACAAAGTATTCATCTTCAACTTGGAGTTCAGCTTCTGGAATGCAAGGGTGGATTAACACAGGGGAACTGGGAGAGATGGGCTTATGTGTGTTAGGCCTAGGCCAGCAGATGTGAAGCTTCACAGGACTGTGTGGGTAGAAGGGAGGTCCAAATCGTACATAAGCAACAAGCGCCTATCTGGGCAACATTCTGGGGAGGCTCAACGCAGCAGAATGATGACTAGGAGTTATTTGTTTCTTTCTTTATTTCCAATCCTATTCCTGCCAAACCTCCCTGCCCCAGGAACCCAAGACAGGTATCCTGCACTCCTCTTACCTGTGTCTCCATTTTCTCTGCATCTTGTTTGGGGTTTCGCTGACAAATCTCCTCAATCGGTAGGGCGTGGTGGCTCACGCCTGTAATCCCAGCACTTTGGGAGACTGAGGTGAGAGGATCACTTGAGGCCAGGAGTTCAAGACCAGCCTGGAAAACATAGTGAAACCCCGTCTCTACTAAAAATACAAAAAAATTAGCTGAGCTTGGTGGCACTTGCCTATAATCCCAACTACTCAGGAGGCTGAAGCATAAGAATCTCTTGAGCCTGGGAGGCAGAGGAGGCAGTCAGCCAAGATTGTACCACTGCACTCCAGCCTGGGCAACAGAGCAAGCTGTTTTCCAAAAAAAAAAAAAAAAAAAAAAAAAAGGAAAAAGAAAAAAAAACCCTCAACAAATTTACCCTCTGATTTCTTTTTTAACTTAATCCCAAATGTGATAGTACCCTCTGATGTTAATGTTAGCTTGGTCTCATATGAAACTGACCATCATCAAGGTAATACAGCCACATCTGGTAAGTTAATACAGCCACATCTGGTGAAAAGCCAAGATGACTGGCTTTGAATCAAACAATGCAGGTGTATGCCCAGCTCTATTACACACATGAAAACATGTGTGGCCTCAGCAAATCAGGGACCTTCTGTGAGCCTCAGATTCTTTGCCTATAAATTCGGACGATATCTCCCACCTCACAGAATTATGTTTGGGATTAACTGAAATTTCACACCTAAGAAAGCCAAGCACTGTCGCTGCATTCTATGAATTTAGTAAAAGTTAGTTGGATCTGAATCAATCCACAGGAGGAAGAATTTTAAAGCATCATTAGTCAGTAATAGACATATTGAGCAGGAAGCAAATTCACATTGTTGGGGGACAATACGGGCTAATATTTAAAAAAACAAAAACCAATGGGCTCAGGTTAAATCACCCAGTTCTGATGGGATAAGAAAGGAAATGGCATTGACGATTAAAAGAGGAGCTCTAAATTTTTGCATCATTTAATCAGCAAAGAGGACAAATTTACAGCAATGCTGGGGAACTTAGCGTGTGCACAAATGTATTAGAACTGTTTATAGGGTTTTCTTGACTTTAATTTCCTGGTGTTATTAGTATGATTCTTCTTTGGTTGAGGCTTCTAGATGGGTTATATGAAGAATGAGAACACTTCTAGAACTCAGAGTTCCAAATGAACATTAGCCAGGTGTCCATGCCTGACGGCAAATCTAAACAGTTTATTCAAAGAATGAGTCTTACGACTTTTATAGTTTGGGGAACTGTTTTTCTATGTGGTTCCTTTGGAACAGAGCAGAGGATTGAAACAGCAAAGAGACACTGTTATGATCACCAGGCATCAGGCCAAGACAGGGAAAGAGGATGGGTTTAGGGGATTTGAGCTCTGAGAGTTCCTTCAATGGAAAAGTCTATGTCCCTGCAGCACGAGACCCATGACTTTGCCTCTAAAGCACATGCAGGCATCCTTGCCCTTTAACCAAAATCTGTCTCATAATAAATCCAGATGCCTGAAGACTTTCAGGTACTGTACAGCCTTCTTTTTCTTTCTTTGTTCCTTTTTTTTTTTTTTTTTTTTAATTTCTCAGCCGGGCGTGGTGGCTCATGCCGTAATCCAAGCACTTTGGGAGATCGAGGTGGGTGAATCACTTGAGGTCAGGAGTTTGAGACCAGCTTGGCCAACATGGCGAAACCCCGTCTCTACTAAAAATACAAAAATTAGCTGGGCACGGTGGCAGGCACCTGTAATCCCAGCTACTCGGGAGGCTGAGGCTGGAGAATCACTTGAACCCAGGAGGCAGAGGTGGCAGTGAGCTGAGATTGCACCATTGAAATCCAGCCTGGGCGACAAGAGCGAAACTCTATCTCAAAAAAAATATATATATATCTTCTTTTTTGTGGATTTATGTTTCTTTAAAATTAAAAAAAAAGAAAAGAAAAAAAGGTGGGATTACACCATGTTGCCCAGGCTGGTCTCGAACTCCTGAGCTCAGGCAATCCACATACCTTGGCCTTATAAAGTGCTAGAATTACTGGTGTGAGCCACCATGCCTGGCCTATTTTTCTTTTTTTTGAGATGGGGTCTTGCTCTGTCGCCCAGGCTGGAGTGCGGTGGCAGGATGATGGCTCACTGCAGCCTTGAACTGGGTTCAAGCGATCCTCTCGCCTCAGCCTCTTGAGGAGCTGGGACTACAGGCATGTGCCACTATGCCCGACTACTTTTTTAACTTTTTGTAGAGATGGGATCTCACTATGTTGCCCAGGTGGTTGTCGATCTCCTGGGCTCAAGCAATCCTCCTGCCTCAGCCTCCCAAGGCCAAGGGATTACAGGTGTGACCCACCACGCCCAGCCTCACCATAGCCTTCTAGAGGTCCGTGTGACCATTCCACGTGGGTATTTCTTCATGGGTGTATAGGTTGCCTCCTACTCTTACGACATTCCACCGAGATCACTTGAGGATGCCAAATCAAGACTACAGCCCATAATACTCTTGGATAAATGTCAGTGGTCAGTAGAGACTTCTATCTTGTTCTATTATTAATACAGTGTTTTCATAAGTCTGCCCATACTACAGCATGTTTCCCAAAAGCATCTAAACACCAACACATACACAGATTCATCATACTCTGAGATGCCCAAACAACCCATATGTGAGGAAAATGCAACCACATCTTTGCTGAGTGGGTCAAGTAATAATGGAAATGCAGCTTTTTTTTTGTTTGTTTCTTTTGAGACAGAGTCTTGCTCTGTCATCCAGGTTGGAGTGCAGTGGCATGAACTCAGCTCACTGCAACCTCTGACTCCTGGGTTCAGGCGATTCTCCTGCCTCAGGCTCCCATGTAGCTGGGATTACAGGCGCCTGCCACCATGCCTGGCTAATTTTTGTATTTTTAGTAGAGATGGGGTTTCACCATGTTGGCAAGGCTGCTCTCGAACTCCTGACCTTAGGTGATCCACGCACCTCAGACTCCCAAAGTGCTCAGATTACAGGCGTCAGCCACCATGCCGTGCCTGGCCAGGAACTCGGCTTTATTATGAAATAGGAAAAGTTTCTCTTTAGCGACAGTGGAACTTTTTTTTCAGTATGGAACTTCCCCATCTTGCCTCCCAGAAGCAGTCCCCTAAGGCCACTCCCAAGGATAGGGAGGAGAGGAGTTACAGAGCAGGAGGAAGGAGTTGTTTTGCTCAGAGCACAAGGCCATTATTTTCTTTGCAGGATTTAAATCAAAACTCCCACAAAAGCAGAATGGAAGCTTCCAAGGTCAGCTTTGTGCTATCCAAGTGAGAATGTTAAAGGCCAAACTGAGGAGGGCCTGGACAATCAAGCTGTAAAATAGCTTCAGTGATACGAAGTTCTCCTTCCTCATCTAAGTTCTGCATGGTCTTTTCACAGGTGGCAATCTGGCTCTGCCTTTCACCTCGAATAGAAGAGAGAGACACATAATCAAGTTCAGAGTTACAAGAAACATAATCCAATCCTGACTACCTTAAGCAAGAAAAACATTAAAGGCTTTTGTGGCTGGTGCCGTGGCTCACGCCTGTAATCCCAGCACTTTGGGAGGCTGAGGCAGGCAGATCCCCTGAGGCCAGGAGTTCGAAACCAGCCTGGCCAACATGGCGAAACTCCATGTCTACTAAAACTACAAAAATTAGCAAGGTGTAGTGGTGAATACCTGTAATCCCAGCTACTTAAGAGGCTGAGGCAGGAGAATCGTTTGAACCTGGGAGGTGGAGGTTGCAGTGAGCCGAGATGGCGCCAGTGTACTCCAGCCTGGGCGACAGAGTGAGACTTTGTCTAAAAAAAAAATAATATATATATATATACTTTTGCATAGCTCACAACATATCCAAAAGCGAGGATAACCAGGATTAGAGACTATGTCTGCAGGAAAAACAGCCAAGACTGTGCCACCAAACGGCTAATGAAGATTCCCTTGCTGCTGCCACTAGACACAAACATGGTCCCTTGCAATGCTGCTGGCCCCCAGATCCTGTGGTCCTTGTCTCTACCTCCACACCTCTGGAAACTGGCTATCGTACTGCCACCCACACCAGTAAGGATTCCACCTAGGCACTGCTCTTTGCAGCACTCATTTCTGAGTCAAAATCCTATGTGGGACTGGTCCGATGGTAGTGGGTTATCAGAACTTATTAACATTCGTGTCCCTAAGGTTGGTATACAGCCCACCACTGCTAAATTTGACTGACTTAATAAAATAAAATAAAATAAGGAAAACCCTACATGGGTAAGTCCAATTGGCAGAGTATGGGCTTTGGGCAGTTATCTGACTTAGCTGTAAGGCTGGAAAAGACAGTATTCAGCTCCCACAGAGGCGAGCAACCCCAGTATCCCACCAAGAACTAAAAGCAGGGGAGTTCTCGAATGGATTAAGGGTGCTTTGAGGTTGGGTGGCCAACAAGAACAACAAATGCCACTCTTTTACTCATCCATGTGAATTAATATAAGGCAAAGTAGTGCCTCTCCTAGGGGTAGCCACATTCAATCTGTCTTTAACTATGGAATGAAAGGCCTTGCTTCTTGAGTCCTTTAAGATAGCCGGGCAGGCTGGGCATGGTGGTGCATGCCTGTAATCCCAGCATTTTGGGAGGCTGAGGCGGGTAGATCACCTGAGGTCAGGAGTTCACAACCAGCCTGACTAACATGGTGAAACCCCGTCTCTACTAAATACAAAAAAAAATAGCTGGACGTGGTGGCGCATGCCTGTAATCTGAGCTACTTGGGAGGCTGAAACAGGAGACTCGCTTGTACCCAGGAGACAGAGGTTGCAGTGAGCTGAGATTGTGCCATTGCACTCCAGCCTGGGCAATAAAAGCGAAACCCCGTCTAAGAAAAAAAAAGAAAAAGAAAAAGCCGGCACGGTGGCTCACGCCTGTAATCCCAGCACTTTGGGAGGCCAAGGTGGGCAGATCATTTGAGGTCAGGAGTTTGAGACCAGCCTGATCAACATGATGAAACCTCATCTCTACTGAAAATACAAAAATTAGCTGGGCGTGGTGGTGTGCACCTATAATCCTAGTTACTGGGGAGGCTGAGGCAGGAGAATCTCTTGAACCTGGGAGGTGGAGGCTGCAGTGAGCCAAGATCATGCCATTGCACTCCAGCCCGGGTGACAGAGAGAGTCTCAAAAAAAAAAAAAAAAAAGCCTGACATTAGCTAGTGAGAATGTTGTTGGTGGTATTGAGGTGTGTGGTTTTCATTTATTTATTTATTTTTGAGACAGGACCTTGCTATATTACCCAGGCTGGTCTCAACCTCCTAGGCTCAAGTGATCCTCCTACTTCAGCCTTTGGAGTAGCTGGGACCACAGGTGTGCACCACCACACCTGGCTAACTTTTTAATTTTTTGAAGAGATGGCGTCTCCCTATGTTGCCCAGGCTGGTCTTGAACTCCTGAACTCAAGTGATCCTCCTGCCTCGGCTTCCCAAAGCGTTGGGATTACAGGCATGAGCCACCACACCCAGCCAGCATTTGGGTATTAATACCAGAAGCTTTCCTGGTATTGAAAAGCATACTCATCTATGAAAAGTTCTGGAAATGGATAGTGGTGATGGTTGTACAACATTGTGAATGTACTTACTTAATGTTACAGAATTGTACACTTAAAATGGCTAAAATGGTGAATTTTTTTTTTTTTGAGACAGAGTCTTACTCTGTCACCCAGACTGGAGTGCAGTGGTATGATCTCGGCTCACTGCAACCTCTGCCTCCGGGTTCAAGCGATTCTCCTGCCTCAGCCTCCCAAGTAGCTTGGGTTACAGGCACGTGCCACCACGCCTGGCTAATTTCTGTATTTTTAGTAAAGATGTGGTTTCACCACGCTGGCCAGGCTGGTCTCGAACTCCTGACCTCAAGTGATCTACCGCCTCAGCTTCCCAAAGTACTAGGATTACAGGTGTGAGCCACCACGCCCGGCCATAAAATGATGAATTCTATGTTACATATATTTTATCTTTTTTTTTTTTTTTTTTTTACAAAGCACACTAAATGGATCCACCCTACTTGCCCCAGTGCTGGCCTTACACATGGGGCCCATGGGGCACAGCAGCTATACCATATACCTCCTCTTCCACAGGCCTGCCCACAGGCCACAGGTTGGCCCAGGGTGTCCCTTGGTACCCTGGTCACTGCACTAGAGTAGAGCTCCCTAGATTTCCTTCAACTCTATTCACATTTGACAGGCATCCATGAATAACAGCAATAATTAGCTGTTCAAATCCTGTGTTACTTACTGAGTAACCTTGGGCAAGTTGTCTAACCTCTTGGAGATTCCATTTCCTCATTTAAAATGTAGGGACAATTATAACACCCGTTTCTTAGGGTTATTGTAACAAGTTGATATGTGTAGGGCACTTAACACAATGCTGAGCACATAATCAGTGCACAATAAGGTTACCTATTATTAGTGTTATTATTTTTTCTTCTATAAACTAGCACCAGGCTCACACCTGTAATCCCAGCACTTTGGGAGGCTGAGGCAGGCAGATCGCTTGAGCTCAGGAGTTTGAGACCAGCTGGGCCAACATGGCAAAGCCCTGTCTCTACTAAAAACACAAAAATCAACCAGGTGTGGTGGCACGTGCCTGTAATCGCAGCTACTCGGGAGGTTGAGGCACGAGAATCACTTGAACCTGGGAGGCAGAGGCTGCAGTGAGCTGAGATTGTACCACTGCACTCCAGGCCAGGTGACAGAGGAAGATTCCATCTCTAAATAAATAAATAAATAAACTAGCACCAGAGTTTTAAGATTTTCCTTTTCTTAAAGGATAAATTGGTGGCTCACGCCTGTAATCCCAGCACTTTGGGAGGCCGAGGCGGGTGGCTCACCCGAGGTCTGGATTTCGAGACCAGTCTGGCCAACATGGTAAAACCCCGTCTCTACAAAAAAAATTAGCTGGGCATGATGGCACGTGCCTGTAATCCCAGCTACTCGGGAGGCTGAGGTTGGAGAATCACTTGAACCAGGGAAGCAGAGGTTCCAGTGAGCCGAGATCATGCCATTGCACCCAGCCTGGGTGATAGAGCGAGACTCCATCTCAAAAAAAAGAAAAAAAAAAAAAAAAGCCCGGGTGCGGTGGCTAAGGTCTGTAATCCCAGCACTTTGGGAGGCCGAGGCAGGCAGATCACGAGGTCAGGAGATCGAGACCATACTGGCTAACATGGTGAAACCCTGTCTTTACTAAGAATACAAAAAAAATTAGCTGGGCGTGGTGGCAGGCACCTGTAGTCCCAGCTACTCAGGAGGCTGAGGAAGGAGAATGGCATGAACCCAGGAGGCAGGGCTTGCAGTGAGCCGAGATTGCGCCACTGCACTCCAGCCTGGGTGACAGAGCAAGACTCTGTCTCAAAAAAAAAAAAAAGATAAATTGGTTATCTGTTGCTGTATGACAAATATATTAGTTAGGGTACTCCAGAGAAACAGATCCAATGGTGGGGGCGGGAGAGAGAGAGAGAGAGAAAAAAAAATTTGTTGTAGGAATTGGCTCATGCAATTATGGAGGTCAAGAAATTCCATAGTCTGCCACTTGAAAGCTGGAGAACCAGGAATGCCAGTGGTGTAGTGCCAGCCTGAGTCTGAAGGCCTGAGAATAGGGACAGGGCAGGAGCAATGGTGTGAGTCCCAGTCTAAGTTCAAAGGCGTGGAGAATCAGGAGCACTGATATCTGCGGGCAGGAGAAGATGGATGTCCCAGCTCACACAGAGACAGCAAAGTTGCCCTTCCTCCACTTTTTTTCTTCTATTTGGGCCCTCAGTGAGTTGGAAGATGCCCACCCACATTGGTGAAGGTAATCTTTCTTACTCAGTCTACTAATGCCAAGGATGATATTTTCTGGAAACACCCTAACAGACACACCCAGAAATAATATTTTACCACCTATTGGGGCATCCTTTAGCCCAATCAAGTTGACACATAATTTTTTTTTTTTTTTTGAGACGGGGTTTCGCTCTTTCGTGCAGGCTGGAGTGAAGTGGCACAATCTTGGCTTACTGCAACCTCTGTCCCCCGGGTTCAAGCAATTCTCCTGCCTCAGCCTCCTGAGTAGCTGGGATCCACCATGCCCAGCTAATTTTTGTATTTTCAGTAGAGATGGGGTTTCACCATGTTGGCCAAGCTGGTCTCGAACTCCTGACCTCAGGTGATCCACCCGCCTCGGCCTCCCAAAGTGCTGGGATTACAGGTGTGAGCCACTTCCCCCAGCCAACATGTAAAATTAACAACCACAACAAATTACCCCAAAACACAGTGGCATGAAGCAACATTTATTATCTCACTGTTTTCATGGGTTGGAAATCCAGGCATGGTTTAGCTGGGTCTCCTATTTTGGAGTCTTTCACAGGCTGCAATGACAGTGTTGGCCGGGGTGCAGCATCATCTCAAAGCTGGACTGGAGAAGGACACTCTTCCATGCTTACTCATGTGGTTGTTGGAAGGATTCACGTCCTCAGATACTGTTGGCTGGAGCCCACCCTCTGTCCCTTGCCGAATGGGTCTCTCCAACATTGTGGCTTTCTTCACCAAAGTGTAATAAGTAAGAAGACAATAAAACAGCATAGCAAGCCAGAAGTCACGCTCTTCTGTAATCTAATCACACAAATGATATTCTATCCCTTTTGCTTATTCTGTTTGTTGAAAGCAAATCAGTATGTTCAGCCCACATGCAAGGGGAGGGGATTACAAAAGGGAATGATCATTGAGGGCGGTGTGTAAGAGCTGCCTACTCCTGAGGATAAGGAGAAGTATGGTTATTCTTGGGGGTGTGTGTGTGTTTTTGAGACAGAGCCTCACACTGTCTCCCAGGTTGGGGTGCAGTGGCACAATCTCGGCTCACTGCCACCTCTGCCTCCCAGGTTCAAGCAATTCTCCTGCCTTAGCCTCCCGAGTAGCTGGGATTACAGGCACGCATCACCACGCCCAGCTAATTTTTGTATTTTTAGTAGAGACAGGGTTTTACCATGTTGGTCAGGCTGGTCTCAAACTCCTGACCCTCAGGTGATCCACCCACTTCGGCCTCCCAAAGTGCTCGGATTACAGGCATGAGCCACTGTGCCCAGCCCAAGTATGGTTATTCTGATGTTCACTACAGGAAATTAAAGATGGGATATGCTGGAAGGATAATTCTGGTGTTGAGAGAGAAAAGGATTTCTTTGTTAAAGATTTTCTTGTGTGTGCATGGTTGTGGGCTCATGTTTTTCATAAAAAATCTCATGTCACTTTCAAGCAGTTCTGTAAGGTAGGTGAGAAGACACTGCTGGCCCAGCCTCAAAATTATTTTATGTTATTTTTTTAGAGACAGAGTCTCACTCTATCACTCAGGTTGGAGTGCAGTGGCATAGTCTTGGTTCACTACAGCCTCAACCTCCTGGGCTCAAGTGATCCTCCCACCTCAGCCTCTTAAGTAGCTGGGACTAAAGCTATGTACCACCACACCCAGCTAATTTTTAAATTGTTTGTAGAGATGGGGTCTGGCTATGTTGCCCAGGCTGATCTTAACCTCCTGGCCTCAAGTAATCCTCCCACCTCAGCCTCCCAAAGTGCTGGGATTACAGGCGTGAGCCACTATGCCTGGTCTTCCAATTTTATTCTGGTGGCTACACTCCATGCAGTCCTATGCTTCAGAAGAGGTGGCTCTAACTACTTCAAGGATGAACCTAGGCCTTTCAAAAATCCTATTCCTTTGCCAGTGATTGGCTTAGGAAGGGACATGCGATCCAATCTCAACCAATAAGATGTGAGAATAGGCTAGGTGCAGTGGCTCAAGCCTGTAATCCCAGCATTTTGGGAGGCCAAGGCGGGTGGATCACTTGAGGTTGGGAGTTTGAGACCAGCCTGGCCAATATGGTGAAACCCCCATCTCCACTAAAAATACAAAAAATTAGCTGGGTGTGGTGGTGTGTGCCTGTAGTCCCAGCTACTCAGGAGGCTGAGGCAGGGGAATCACTTGAATCTGGGAGGCGGAAGTTGTAGTGAGCCAAGATTCTGCCACTGTACTCCAGCCTGGGTGAGAGAGTGAGGCTCTGTCTCAAAAAAAAAAAAAAAAAAAAAAAAGATTTGAGAATAAGTTTGTTATGGGGGCACTTCTGAGAAAAGTTTTTGTTTTTGTTCTTAAAAAAGAGACAAAAGTCAGAAGCAGTGGTTCCCTTCCTTCCCTTTCTTTTCCTTTCCTTCTCTTTCCTCCTTTCTCCTCCGCATCCCCTCACCTCCTCTTTCCTCCCTTCCCCTTCCCCTTCCCCTTCCCTTCCCTTTTCTTTCCACCTCCATATATTGGTGTGAGTGCATGTGGTGCTTGGAGCTTTTGCAGCCATCTTGTGACCAGCAGACAAGGTAACTGAAATTCTGAGGATGACAGAGGAAAAGCAGAAAGGACCTGGGTTTACTCAAAGAGCTTATTGAATAATCCCCATAATAATTGTGCCTCTGGAAATAATATATTCTACTTTGCTGAAGTCCATTAATTGAGTTAGAGTAATTTGTAGCCAAAAGCATCAATCCAATACAAGAAAACTCATCCCCTCCATTTTGCAGACAGAAGGCTAAGATGTGTTGACTAACTTGCTAAAATCACACAGAATTTTGTTTTAATACAAAGCAAACTCCTTCCTTTAATAGTGGTATGTGTATGTGTTCTTTATGAAGTCTCCTCTGAGCATCTGAGCCCCTGATCGTCACTATTTCCTTTACTAATACCCAACAGTAGATAGCACCTGCACCATACCTCCTAGCATTTTGTTATACACTGGGTCATATTATTCTCTGACTGTTTTTCCAGTGTTCAGCTCTTTGAGGGCAGGTCCATAGGTCCCCTGGTTTATCACAGTATAAGGTGCACAATACCTGCTTAATATAGACGGGAAAAATTGACACATGACTGAGTTTGAACTGTAGTAACAAATTAATAATCTATTCTGCCTCTTGGTATAAAAAAATTAATAACCAAATTTTATGGGAATCATATACATTTTGTTTTTTTGAAACGGGGTCTCATTCTGTCACCCAGACTAGAATGCAGTGGTGTAATCATGGCTCACTGAGGCCTTGCCTTGACCTCTTGGGCTCAAGTGATCCTCCCACGTTAGACTCCTGAGTAGCTGGGACCACAAGTGTGTGCCACCACAACTGGCTAATTTTTTGTGTTTTTGTAGAGATAGATTTTTGCCATGTTGCCCAGGCTGGTCTTGAACTCCTGAGCTCAAGCAATCCACCCACCTCTGTCTCCCAAAGTGCTGGGATTACAGGCGTGAGCCACCGCGCCCGGCAATATAAATAATTTAAAACTCTTCACGGCTGGGTGTGGTGGCTCACGCCTGTAATCCCGACACTTTGGGAGGCCTAGGCAGGCAGATCACCTGAGGTCAGGAGTTCGAGACCAGCCTGGCCAACATGGTGAACCACCCCCCCGCCCCACTAAAAATACAAAAATTAGCAAGGTGTGGTGGCACATGCCTATAATTCCAGCTACTCAGGAGGCTGAGGCAGGAGAATCGCTTGAAACTGGGAGGCGTCTGTCTCAAAAGAAAAGCCTCTTTGCGGAGCCCTTTTTTCTTTTTAAGGGAGGCTGCCATAAATTCATGCTCTGTGTGATTAATCATCATAAAAATAACAATAGTAGAAGTTGCCATTGACTTAGTGCCAATAGGCCAAACTTTTATGTGTGTGCATGTGTAGATAAATACGTGTTTATATATGTGTATATCAATATACGTCTGTATACACACACGTATCTTTTGAGATAGAGTCTTGCTCTGTCACCCAGGCTGGAGTACAGTGTGGCACCATCACAGCTCACTATAGCCTCTACCTCCTGGGCTCAAGCAAACCTCCCGCCTGAGACTCCCGAGTAGCTGGGACCACAGGTGCACAACCACCACGCCCAGCTAATTTTTGTATGTCTTGTAGAGACAGGGTTTCGTCATGTTGCCCAGGCTGGTCTTGAACTCCTGAGCTCAAGTGATCTGCCCGCCTCTGCCTCCCAAATCGCTGGGATTACAGGCGTGAGCCACTGTGCCCTGCCATATGAATATTTCTTAATCCTCCTAACAGTCTTGTGAGGTACATATTAATATCCCTATTTTACAGGTAAGGAAACACTGAGAGAGCAACATGATCATAGGTACCAAGTTTGGCCACTTTACTTGTTATCTATGATACTTGGTTCCAAGTCCATACTTTCCTATTCTGCCATATTGTTTCCATCTCTGCTGCTTGTATCTGTTTAGAAGCCAAAGGAGGGATGGTGCTGATAAGGATAAGTCCTTACTCCCCAAACCAGCTCCAGCTGAGAGTCTGGGAGGATTAAGGGATGAGAAGCCGACTTCTGCATGAGCCCAAATGGGCTGTCCAGGTGCGTCTGCACTTATTACATCTCACTTAAATCGTTAATGGCAAAAAGATTTCAGTCAGTCCTTTGTGACTTCCTACCATGAAATAAAGCAACATTTTCTTCACTCAGAGACTTTCCTAGACACTGAGACAATTCTCCTTTCTTTTCTCTTTTTTTTTTGAGATGGAGTCTTGCTCTGTTGCCCACACTGGAGTGCAATGGCGTGATCTTGGCTCACTGCAACCTCCGCCTCCCGGGTTCAAGCCATTCTCCTGCCTCAGTGTCCTGAGTAGCTGGGATTACAGGCATGCGCCACCACGCCGGCTAATTTTTGTATTTTTACTACTAGACAGAGTTTCACCATGTGGGCCAGGATGGTCTCAATCTTTCCAACTCGTGATCCGGCCGCTTTGGCCTCCGAAAGTGCTGGGATTATAGGCGTGAGCCACCGCACCTGGCGACAGTTCTATTTTTAAGTAAACTAAACAAAGGAGCAAAGCCCCAAGTCCTCTCTGTACTAAACAGAGCTTTGTAATTTATGAGTTTCCCTCACTGTGCGGTGGGGAGCGCTGAGGGTGGGAACGTCATGCCGGAAGGCTGGCCTGCTCTTGTGTGTCAGAATAGGAGCGGGGAGCTGAGCACCATTTTTTTTTCTCAATCAAGTGCTACAGACACAGCACATGGAGCCTGTGGGTACTTCAAGGGCCTGTGAAAATGTGTGGGTTCAAAACATAATTATCAGGCTGAAAATGTCAAAAGGAAAACAACTACTGTTATAGGACTTTTTCCTTAGTTCAGCTAAAAACGGGGTCGTTGTTACATGGCCATGAAATATTAGGCATGCAGACACTTTGAAGGGTGAGAAAAGTGGAATTTATTAGGCATAAATGAAAAAAAAAATCTTAGAAGAGAAAGAGAGGTTCCTGTCAACTGGCCCCACCTCATACAGACTGAATTCTCGGGTACCACACCCCGGGAACAGGAGAGAAAGGCCAGGCTCCTCTCTGCTGCAAAGGGCATGAACTTCCCGCCACTCCACCCCATTCTCCCAGCGTGCCGGCTGGGCGGAGGTTTTCCAGGCACCTTCCCCCCTTATACTTGGCTGTCTCACTACAATATTAATTTATAATGTGTGGTTAAGTATTCATAGGACATCACCAGTGACACTTTCATCTATTGCCAATTTTAATAGTCATAAATGTATCGATTCCTCAGAAAGCAATTTGAAAGTTCTGATTTTCTCACTGCACAAAAATTCTCAAACATATACACTATTTGTAGAGCAATCAGAGCCAATCATAAAATGAGTTACTTGTAGTCACATAATTTCAAAAGCAAAATCTCTTTGAAAATGGTTGTAGGCCTGGCACGGTAGCTCATGCCTGTAATCCCAGCAGTTTTCAAGGTCAAGGCGGGTAGATTACTTGAGGTCAGGAGTTTGAGACCAGCCTGGTCAACATGGTGGAACACTGTCTCTACTAAAAATACACAAAATTACCTGGGCATGGTGCTGCATGCCTGTAGTCCCAGCTACTTGGGAGGCTGAGGCAGAAGAATCGCTTGAACCCAGGAGGCGGAGGTTGCAGTGAGCTGAGATCGCTCCACTGCACTTCGGCCTGGGCAATAGAGCCAGACTCTGTCTCAAAAAAAAAAAAAAAAAAAAGAAAGAAAATGGTTGTAGGCCAGGCATGATGGCTCTCGCCTGTAATCCCAGCACTTTGGGAGGCCGAGGCAGGTGGATTACTTGAGGTCAGGAGTTGGAGACCAGCCTCGCCAACATGGTGAAACCCCATCTTTACTAAAAATACAAAAATTAGCCAGGTGTGATGTCAGGCGCCTGTGATCCCAGCTCCTTAGGATGCTGAGGCAGGAGAATTGCTTGAGCCCGGGAGGCAGAGGTTGCAGCAAGCCAAGATCAGGCCACTGCACTCCAGACTGGGTGACAGAGCAAGACTCTGTTTCAAAAGAAAAAAAGAAAGGAAACAAAGGAAAGGAAATTAAAGGAAAGGAGAGGGGAGGGAGGGAGGGAGGGAAAGAGAAAGAGAAAAAAAAGAAAGAAAGAGAGAGAGAAAGAAAGAAAGAAAGAAAGAAAAAAGAAAAAGAAGGAAAAGAGAAAAGAAAAAAGAAAATTGTTCTAATAAAAAACATATGTAGGATGTAAATGATTTTGACATGTGATATAACATGCAGTGGGACCCACTGAAAGTATCCGGAGCCAGGGCTAGCTTTGCAGGCAAGTGACCTGTGCATTTAGCACCAGGTCCCAAGTTCATAAGGGCTCTGAGACTGGTTTAATGCTCTGCAGTCATCATCTTGGAAGTCTTCCTTCCTTCCTCCTTCCTTCTCCCTTCCCTTCCCCCTTCCCCCTTCCCCCTTTTCTCTTCCCCTTTCCCCTTTCCCCTTTCCCCTTTCCCCCTTCCCTTCCCCTCACCCTCCCCTCCCCTTCCTTCCTTCTTTCTTTCTGTCTTTCTTTCAAGACAGGGTCCCATTTTGTTGCCCAGGCTGGGGTACAGTGTGACCATGTAGCTCAGTGCAGCCTCTACCTACTTGGTCCAAGTGACCCTCCCATCTCAGCCTCCAGAGTAGCAGAAACTACAGGCATGTACCACCACACCAGCCATGGAAGTCTTCATAATTTTTGAACAATGAGCCACACATTCTTTTTTTTTTAATATGGAGTCTCACTCTGTCACCCACGCTGGAGTGCAGTGATGTGATCTCAACTTACTGCAACCAATGCCTCCTGGGTTCAAGCAATTCTCCTGTCTCAGCCTCCTGAGTAGCTAGGACTACAGGCATCCACCACCATGCCGGGCTAATTTTTGTATTTTTAGTAGAGACTGGGCTTCACCATATTGGTCAGGCTGGTCTCAAACTCCTGACCTCAGGTGATCCACCCACCTTGGCATCCCAAAGTGCTGGGATTACAGGTGTGAGCCACCACGCCCGGCCGTGCCACACATTCTTATTTTGCACTAGGCCATACAAATTATGTAGCTGGTCCTGTCCAGACTTTACAAAGATTTTAAAACAGCCCTGTGTGGAGCTCTGTATCCAGTAAAGCTCTGTTGCTTCCCTTTGCAACACAAAGGTTTGTTTTTAGGTCCTGTGTTTAATTCACTTGAAAAATGTGTGAGATTTTGTGTTTTTTACAAAGTAGCTAGATTTTAAAAGTTAGGGAATTATTGTACTATATAGAAAGATGAAACTCCCACTAAGCAAAAATACAGACCCACATCACTAAGGCATTAGAAACAGCACAAAGAATTTATGAAAAATAAAGTGTACTTCAAAATTAAATCCAGGCTAAGCACTTCAAAAGGTCCAAATGGCTTCCAGGCTAGGAACCAAGAGTGAACAAGCACTACCTCCACAAATTAAATTTGAAGTGGCTGTAGGACATTTTCATCTAATTTAGATAAAGTTTTAAAATGGTCCTATCCACAACCCATCAAAGTACTGTCTAAACAAAGGCCAGCATTTTCTGTTTGGGGAAACCAGGGGAGGAAAAGCCTTCGGGCCACATCCTGCTGATATCATTGAGAGGCTCAATAGCAGGATAAGGCCCTGAGTGTTCAGGTCCGCCACACTGAGCCCTGAGCCGAAGCTTTCCTCCCACGCCCTGAGGAGTTGCCAGGGCCAGGTGAGGACTCTGCCATTTGTTGGATATGAAAGGAAAGCTCAGGGTAAGGCTTGGTGAGTGGGTACCCCCTCTGGATGAAGTCCAAGTGGTCTTCGGGCAGTATGAAGGGAAGGCTGGGCATTAGAAAGATGTGGGCTCATTACCATCCTCCTCAGTTCTACTACTTCAATAAAATTTATTTTAATTTGCTGGCTCATGAGTTTTTTGTTTGTTTGTTTAAAAATGTATGCTCATCAGGCCAGGTGCGGTGGCTCACACCTGTAATCTCAGCACTTTGGGACGCCAAAGCGGGTGGATCACCTGAGGTCGGGAGTTCGAGACCAGCCTGACCAACATGGAGAAACCCAGTCTCTACTAAAACTACAAAATTAGCCGAGCGTGGTGGCACATGCCTGTAATCCCAGCTCCTCAGGAGGCTGAAGCCAGAGAATCACTTGAACCCTGGAGGCGGAGGTTGCAGTGAGCCGAGATCGCACCATTGCACTCTAGCCTGGGCAACAAGAGCGAAACTCTGTCTCAAAAGAAAAATATATAAATTCATTGGCCAGGCGCGGTGGATCACACGTGTAATCCCAGCACTTTGGGAGGCTGAGGCCGGTGGATCATGAGGTCAGGAGTTTAAGACCAGCCTGGCTAAGAGGGTGAAACCTCATCTCTACTAAAAATACAAAAATTAGCCAGGTGTGGTGGCAGGCACCTGTAATCCCAGCTCCTTGGGAGGGTAAGGCAGAAAATTGCTTAAACCCAGAGGCAGAGGTTGCAGTGAGCTGAGATCGCACCACTGCACTCCAGCCTGGGTGACATATATATGTATATATATTCATGATGGACAACTTAGAAAAATATCAAAAAATGGAAAGAAGAAGAAATGACCCATAATTCTATTTCTTGAAGAAAAACCACTAGATCATTAATACTTGGGTGTGTTTTTTCTGGTCTCTTTTCCACAGTATTGTTCATTTTTACATGGAAGTGTAGAAAATATATACCCTGGCTGGGTGCAGTGGCTCACACCTGTAATCCCAGCACTTTGGGAGGCCGAGGCGGGCGGATCACGAGGTCAGGAGATCAAGACCATCTGGCTAACGCGGTGAAACCCCGTCTCGACTAAAAATACAAAAATACAAATACCAGGTGGCGGGTGCCTGTAGTCGCAGCTACTGGGGAGGCTGAGGCAGCAGAATGGCATGAACCCGGGAAGCAGAGCTTGCAGTGAGCCGAGATCACGCCACTGCACTCCAGCCTGGGTGACAGAGCCAGACTCCATCTCAAAAAAAAAAAAAAAAAGAAAAAAAAGAAAATATATACCCATATTATGTATTTAATTTTGTCCTTTTTCCTCTTAAATGGCATGGTACAATCAGGATAAATAGGAAGGTTGATATAACAGGGTTGAAATAAGTCCAAATTATAATTTATTAAGTTAAAAATGACTAAGCTTATCAAATAAGAAACAGAAATTGTCATATTGGTTGATAAAGAAAAGCCAGACCTTGGCCGGGCATGGTGGCTTACGCCTGTAATCCCAGCACTTTCGGAGGCCGAAGGGGGTGGATCACCTGAGGACAGGAGTTTCGAGACCAACCTGGCCAACATGGTGAAACCCCATCTCTACTACAAATACAAAAATTAGCCAGGCATGGTGGTGCATGCCTGTAGTCCCAGCTACTCAGGTGGCCGATACAAGAGAATCGCTTGAACTTGGGAGGTGGAGGTTGCAGTGAGCCAAGACTGCACTCCAGCCTGGGCAACAGAGCGAGACTCCGTCTCAAAAAAAAAAAAAAAAAAAAAAAAAGCAGCAAAGAAGGCAAGATAAGGAATTAAGGAGAATGTATTCAGAGATAAATTGTTAATGATAAGAGAATGCCATGAACTTTTTTTTTACATTTTATTATATTTAATTAATTAATTTATTTTTAGACAGAGTTTCACTCTGTTGCCCAGGCTGGTGTGCAGTGGTAATCTTGGCTCACTGCGACTGCTGCCTCCTGGGTTCAAGCAATTCTCCTGCCTCAGCCTCTCGAGTAGCTGGGATTACAGGCATGCGCCACCAAGCCTGGCTAATTTTTGTATTATTAGTAGGGATGGGGGTTTTACCATGTTGGCCAGTGTTGCGGGAAGTCAAGGACCCCAAATGGAGGGACCGGCTGAAGCCATGACAGAAGAACGTGGATTGTGAAGATTTTATGGACATTTATTAGTTCCCCAAATTAATACTTTTGTAATTTCTTATGCCTGTCTTTACTGCAATCTCTAAACATAAATTGTAAAGATTTCATGGACACTTATCACTTCCCCAATCAATACCCTGGTGATTTCCTATACCTGTCTTTACTTTAATCTCATAATCCTGTCAGACGAGAAGGATGTATATTGTCTCAGGACCCTGTAATAATTGCATTAACTACACAAATTGTACAGCATGTGTGTTTGAGCAATATGAAATGTGGGCACCCTGAAAAAAGAACAGGATAACAGCAATTGTTCAGGGAATAAGAGAGACAACCTTAAACTCTGACCGCTGGTGAGCTGGGCAGAACAGAGCCATATTTCTCTTCTTTCAAAAGCAAATGGGAGAAATATCGCTGAATTCTTTTTCTCAGCATGGGATATCCCTGAGAAAGAGAATGCGCACCTAGGGGCAGGTCTCTGAACTGGTCCCCCCGGGGCGTACCTGTCTCTTATGGTTGAGACTGCAGGGGTGAAATAAACTCCAGTCTCCCATAGCGCTCCCAGGCTTATTAGGAAAAGGAAATTCCCACCTAATAAATTTTGGTCAGACCAGTTGATCTCAAAACCCTGTCTCCTGATAACATGCTATCAATGACAGTGGTGCCCAAAACTTCATTAGCAATTTTAATTTTGCTTGGGTCCTGTGGTCCTGTGTTCTCGCCCTGCCTCCACTTGTCTTGTGATATTCTATTACCCTGTTAAGTACTTGATGTCTGTCACCCACACCTATTCGTATACTCCCTCCCCTTTTGAAACTCCCTAATAAAAACTTGCTGGTTTTTGTGGCTTGTGGGGCATCACGGATCCTACCAACATGTGATGTCTCCCCCAGACGCCCAGCTTTAAAATTTCTCTCTTTTGTACTCTGTCCCTTTATTTCTCAAGCCAGCCGACGCTTAGGAAAATAGAAAAGAACCCACGTGATTATCGGGGCAGGTCCCCCGATAGGCCAGGCTGGTCTCGAACTCTCAACCTCAGGTGATCTGCCTGCCTTGGCCTCCCAAAGTGCTGAGCTTACAGGTGTGAGCTACCGTGCCTGGGCTATTTTATTTTATTTTATTGAGATGGTTTCACTCTTGTCTCTCAGGCTGGAGTGCAATGGTGCGATCTTGGGCTCACCGCAACCTCCGCCTCCCCAGTTCAAGTGATTCTCCTGCCTCAGCCTCCCGAGTAGCTGGGATTACAGGCGTGTGCCACCATGCCCAGCTAATTTTTGTGTTTTTAGTAGAGACAGGGTTTCACCATGTTGGCCAGACTGGTCTCAATCTCCTGACCTCAAATGATCAGCCTGCCTCGGCCTCCCAAAGTGCTGGCATTACAGGCGTAAGCCACCATGCCTGGCCTTATATTTTTGAGACAGGGTCTCACTCTGTCACCCAGGCTGGAGTGCAGTGGTATGATCTTGGCTTACTGCAGCTTTGACCTCCTAGATTCAAGGGATCCTCCCACCTCAGCCTCCCAAATAGCTGGGACTACAGATACACACTGCCACACACGACTAATGTGTTTTTTGGTTTTTAGTAACGATGAGATCTCACTATGTTGCCCAGGCTGGTCTGGAACTCCTGGGCTCAAGTGATCCTCCTGCCTCAGACTTCAAAGTGTTCGGATTACAGGCGTGAGCCACTGTGCCTGGTTTATTTTTAATTGACAAATAATTGTTTTTTGTTTTCTTCTTTTACAATACAACATGATATTCAAGACAAATAACTGTACATAGCTATACAGTATAATATGTATATTTTACTGTATATATACAATAAAATATATTTTATTGTACATAGCTATACAGTATAATATGTATGATATGTATTGACAATGTGGAATTATTAAATCAGGCTAATTAACAAATCTATCACTTCACATATCATTTTTTGGTGTGATGAAACACTTAAAATCTACTCTTCTAGCAATTTTGAAATGTACATTGTGTTTATTGTCATCACTGTCCTGTGCAATAGGACACTAAAGCTTATTCCTTTTTTTTGAGACAAGCTCTTGCTCTGTTACCCAGGCTGGACTGCAGTGGTGCGATCATGGCTTCCTGCAACCTTGAACTCCTGGGCTCAAGCAGTCCTCCCACCTCAGCCTTCCGAGTAGCTGGGACTATAGGCATGCACCACCACGTCCAGCTAATTAAAAACATGAGATTTTCTGTAGCAACAGGGTCTTGCTCTGTTGCCAGTACTGGTCTCCAACGCCTAGTCTCAAGCAATCCTCCGTCTTCAGCTTTCCAAAGTGCTGGAATTATAGGTGTGAGCCACTGCATCCGGCCAAGCTTATTCTTTCTGTCTAACTAAAACTTTGCATATTCTTTGATCAATAGTTTCTCTTTCCCCTGCCTCCGGTAACCATCATTCTACTCTCTACTTTCATGAATTTAACTGGTTTTTTTTCTTTTTTGATACGGAGTCTCACTCTGTTGCCCAGGCTGGAGTGCAGCGGTTTGATCTTGGCTCACTGCTACCTCCGCCTCCTGGGTTCAAGCAATTCTCCTGCCTCAGCCTCCAGAGTAGCTGGGACTACAGGCACCTGCCACCATGCCTAGCTAATTTTTTTGTATTTGTAGTAGAGACGGGGTTTCACTGTGTTAGCCAGGATGGTCTCAATCTCCTGACCTTATGATCTGCCCCCCTCGGCCTCCCAAAGTGCTGGGATTACAGGTGTGAGCCACTGCGCCCGGCCATGAGTTCAGCTTTTTAAGATTCCAAATATAAGTGAGATCATGTCATCTTTGTCTTTCTGTGTCTGGCTTATTTCACTTAGCATAATGTCCTCTAGGTTCATCTGTTTTTGCAAATGATGAGATTCACCCCTCCCACCCTTTTTAAAGGGTAATAGCATTTCATTGTGTATGTATAACATGTTTTCTTTATCCATTCAACTCAGGATGGATTCCGAGTTGCTTTCATACCTTAGCTATTGGGAACAGTGCTGCAATGAATACAGCAGTGTAAATGCCTCTTTGGTATACTGCTTTCAATTTGTTTGGGTATATATATACAAGTAGGATTACTGGATCTTACGGTCATTCCACTTTTAGTTTTCTAGGAACTTTCATACCCCATACCGTTTTCCATAATGGCGGTATTAATTCACATTCCCTTCAACAGTGCACAAAGTTTCCCTTTTCTTGGTACCCTTGCCAACACTTTAATTTAGTGTAATGTAATCTTTAAATCTCTCATTTTTGATAATAGCCAGTCTAACAGGTATGAGGTAATATCTCAATGCAGTTTTAATATTTTGGATATTAGCCCCTTATTAGATGTAGAGTTTGCAAATATTTTCTCCTAGTTTGTGGGTTCACTCTATTAATTGATTTTTCTTCACTCTATTAATTGATTTTTTTGTTATGCAGAAGTGTTTTAATCTATGCAATTCCATTTGTTTATTTTTGCTTTTGTTACTTGTGGTTTTGGAATGATATCTAAGAAATCTTTGCCCAGGCGAATGTCCTGGACCATTTCCCCTATGTTTTCTTTTTCTTTCTTTTTTTTTGAGAGTCTCGCTCTGTCATCCAGGCTGGAGTGCAATGGCAGGATCTCGGCTCACTACAACCTTCGCTTCCCAAGTTCAAGCGATTCTCCTTCCTCAGCCTCCAGAGTAGCTGGGAATACAGGCATGTGCCACCACACCCGGCTAATTTTTTTATTTTTAGTAGAGGCGGGGTTTCACCATGTTGTCAAGGCTGGTCTTGAACTCCTGACCTCATGATCCACCTACCTCAGCTTCCCAAAGTGCTGGGATTACAAGTGTGAGCCACCGCGCCAGACCCCCATGTTTTCTTCTAGTACTTTCACAGTTTCAGGTTGCAGACCAGAAACCTGATTAGGTGCTAATATTCATGTGCTATTAGTATATCTTTTTATTTTTAGAGTTGGAGGTCTTGATTTGTTGCTCAGGCTGGATTGCAGTGTCACAATCATAGCTTGCTACAACCTCAAACTCCTGGGCTCAAGTGATCCTCCAGTCTCAGCCCCCTGAATTGCTGGGCCTGCAAACAGATGCCACCACACCCAGCTCTATCAGTAATTTCTGTTGGAGGTTTGCCCCTGCAGGGTGAGACTACTTCTTCTTCTTCTTCTTCTTTTTTTTTTTTGAGATGGAGTTTTGCTCGTGTTACCTAGGCTGGAGTGCAATGGTGGGATCTTGGCTCACTGCAACCTCCGCCTCCCAGGTTCAAGTGATTCTCCTGCCTCAGCCCCCTGAGTAGCTGGGATTATAGGCGCCCGCCACCAGGCCCGGCCAATTTTTGTATTTTTAGTAGAGATGGGGTTTCACCATGTTGGCCAGGCTGGTCTCGAACTCCTGAACTTGCGATCCGCCTGCTTCGGGCTCCCAAAGTGCTGGGATTACAGGCGTGAGCCACCGTGCCTGGCTGGGTGAAACTACTTCTTAGGTAAATGGGTAAGCTTCATTGTCCTGGGAGAAAGATTATACTCCTACATGGCTTAACGATAGGAATATATTCTGGGAAATGTGTCCTTAGCTGATTGTGTCATTGTGCGAACATCATAGGTGTACTTACACAATCTTAGATGGTGTAGACTACTGCACACCTAGGCTACAAGGTGTAGCTTTTTGCTCCTAGGCTACAAACTTGTAAAGCATGTTACTGTACTGAATACTGGAGATTACTGTAACACAATGGTAAGTATTAGTGCATCTTAACATAGAATAGGCACAGTAAAAATATGGTATTATAATTTTTTCAGTAGCCAATTACTGGAGGTATTATCATCTTATGGGACAACAGTCATTTATGCAAAATGTCGTTGACTGAAACCTCTTTATGCAGCATATGACTATATTTACCTTGGAATTATCTCCACTGTTCAGCAGAGTCACAAGATTGGTGTCTCTTAATTATATAAAAACATGAAAGTTTTTTGTGGCTGGGTGCAGTGGCTCGCGCCTGAAATCCCAGCACTTTGGGAGGCCCAGGCCGGCAGATCACTTGAAGTCAGGAGTTCGAAACCAGTCTGGCCAACATGGTGAAACCCTGTCTCTACTAAAAATACAAAAATTAGCTGGGTGTGGTGACACTCACCTGTAATCCCAGCTACTCAGGAGGCTGAGGCAGGAGAATTGCTTGAACCTGCAAGGCAGTGGTTGCAGTGAGCCAAGATCACGCCACTGCACTCCAGCCTGGGCAATAGAACAAGATTCCATCTTAACAAAAAAAAAATAAGAAGAAGAAGAACGTCGTTATGTAGGATGACTGGACCCATGTTTCAGGGAATAAAGTTTAATAATTAGACTTTTGCTCTTTTGAGTGGTTTCAAGTCTCTGCTGTGGAGGAAGGGGGGAAGGGGGAAGGTGGGTCTGGCCTGAGAGGCAACAGACTCCAGAACATTCCAGACACAGCCCTTCAGAGGCTGGCCAGTATTAAGGAAAGTGGTTAGGTATAGGGTCCAGCCCTACCGGGCTTAGTGGGTGTTCTCCCTTGGTGCGGAGACGAGAGATTGTAAGAAATAAAGATACAAGACAAAGAGATACAGAGAAAACAGTTGGGCCCGGGGGACCACTACCACCAAGACGTGGAGACTGGTAGAGGCCCCGAATGTCTGGGTGCGCTGATATTTATTGCATACAAGACCAGGGGGACAGGGTAAGGAAGCTGAGTCGTCCAAGTGATTGATAAGGTCAAGCAAGTCACGTGATCGTGGGACAGGGGGCCCTTCCCTTTTAGGTAGCGGAAGCAGAGAGGGAAGGCAGCATACGTCAGCGTTTTCTTCTATGCATTTATCAGAAAGATCAAAGACTTTAAGACTTTCACTATTTCTTCTACCACTATCTTCTAAGAACTTCAAAGAAGAACCAGGAGTACGGGAGGAATATGCAAGTGGATAAGAAGCGTGACCACTGAAGCACAGCACCACGGGTAGGGGTTTAGGCCTCCAGATGACTGCGGGCAGGCCTGGATGATATCCAGCCTCCCACAAGAAGCTGGTGGAGCAGAGCGTTCCCTGACTCCTCCAAGGAAAGGGAGCCTCCCTTTCACGGTCTGCTAAGTAACGGGTGCCTTCCCAGGCACTGGCGTTACCACTTGACCAAGGAGCCATCAAGCGGCCCTTATGCGGGCGTGACAGAGGGCTCACCTCTTGCCTTCTAGGTCACTTCTCACAATATCCCTTCAGCACCTGACCCTATACCTGCCGGTTGTTCCTTGGTTATATTAGTAATACAACAAAGAGTAATATTAAAAGCTAATGATTAATAATGTTTATACTAATGATTGATAATGTCCATGATCATCTCTATATCTAATTTGTATTATGACTATTCTTATTCTAACTATTTTCTTTATTATACTGAAACAGTTTGTGCTTTCAGTCTCTTGCCTCGGCACCTGAGTAATCCTTCACCCACAGTTAGGTTTGTGAGGTGAAACAGTGGATGCTTGTGGCTTTTCCGCAGTATGTGTACTCAGGCCAGGTTGACTTGGAGGAAAGCCATCATTTGATACTCTAAAACAGCGCCATCCAGCCCTGGAGGTAACTGTGAAGCACAGGGTTCGAGTCTCCTTCATCATCCTCAGGGCACTGTGTGTTTCAGGATACTCTGGGCACTGCCTTCTTAGAGCTGTAATCTCTAGGATTTTTCACTGTCTAGACCAGCTCACCGGCACCACCTTCCCCTCAGTAGCTAAAGAACTGCCAGCCCAAGCTGGCAGGGAGAGCTCGGACCTCACCCCTTAGAGCACACTGGGGACTGACTGGGCACATTATAGCCCACTGCTCCACTAAGAATTACACACCAGGAGTGCATAAAACAGCCTAAGAGGCCGGGTGCGGTGGCTCACGCCTGTAATCCCAGCACTTCGGGAGGCCGAGGTGGGCGGATCACAAGGTCAAGAAATAGAGACCATCCTGGCCAACATGGTGAAACCCCGTCTCTACTAAAAATACAAAAATTAGCTGGGCATGGTGGTACATGCCTGTAGTCCCAGCTACTCAGGAAACTGAGGCAGGAGAATGGCTTGAACCCAAGAGGCGGAGGTTGCAGTGAGCTGAGATCGTGTCACTGCACTCCAGCCTGGTGACAGGGCAAGACTCTGTCTCAGAAAAAGAAAAAAAAAAAGTCAGGTGTGGTGGCGCATGCCTGTAATGCCAGCTACTTGGGAGGCTGAGCTGGGAGAATCACTTGAACCTGGGAGGTGGAGGTTGCAGTGAGTCAAGATCACACCATTGCACTCCAGCCTGGGCAACAGGGTGAGACTCTGTCTCAGAAAACAAATAAACAAACAAACAAACAAAAAACAGCATCAAAAGGAGATGGAGGCCAGGCATGGTGACTCACACCTGTAATTTTAGCACTTTGGGAGGCTGAGGCAGGAGGATCACTTGAGTTCAGGAGTTCAAGACCAGCCTGGCAACACAATGAGACTTCGTCTCTATTAGGAAAAAAAAGAAAGAAACAGATGGAGACATTCCTTTTTCTACTTGCTTTCAGAAATAATACTTTTTTTTTTTTTTTTTTTTTTTTTTTTTTGAGATGGAGTCTTGCTCTGTCGCCCAGGCTGGAGTGCAGTGGTGCAATTTCGGCTCACTGCAACCTCCACCTCCTGAGTTCAAGCGATTCTCCTACCTCAGCCTCCCAAGTAGCTGTGATTACAGTTACCTGCCATCATGCCCAGCTAATTTTTCTGTTTTTGTAGAGAGGGGTTTCACCATATTGGCCAAGCTGGTCTTGAACTTCTGACCTCAGGTGATCTGCCCACCTTGGCCTCCCAAAGTGCTGGGATTACAGGTGTGAGCCACTGTGCCTGGCCCAGAAATAATACTTTTTAATATTGTGGTAAAATATACATTGCATTACATTTATCATTTTAACAGGTTTTAGGCATACAGTTGAGTGGCATTAAGTACATTCACATTGCTCCACAATCATCACCAACCATCCACCTGCAAAATGTTTTCATCTTCCCAAACCAAAGCTCTGTACTCATTAAACAATAACTCCCCATTCCCCTAGCCCCAGGCCCTCGCAACCACTGTTTCACTTTCTGTCTCTAGGAATCTGACTCCTCTAGATACTTCATATAAGTCGAATCATA
Organism: Pongo abelii; assembly: GCF_028885655.2. Taxonomy (NCBI): domain Eukaryota; kingdom Metazoa; phylum Chordata; class Mammalia; order Primates; family Hominidae; genus Pongo; species Pongo abelii. The sequence continues at coordinate 101,468,169 of NC_071999.2, read as the reverse complement.
CAGTAGTTGTCCTTTTGCAACTGGCTTATTTTTTTGTTCCCTACAGCATGGATGATGCAGCCTGTGTCAGAATCCCTTCTTTTAAAAGTCCGAATAATGTTCCAGTGTATGTATATGTCACATTTTGCATATCCAATCCAGAAATAACACTTCTTCATTTGTTTAATTTAGTCTTGACAGATATATTTGGGTGACTTCATACATAGGGAAAATGTCAGAATTCTTTCCCTCTTGTGCTGATACACATTTATTTGCTTTTTGTTCTTACTATTTTTTTGAGACAGTATCTTGCTCGGCTGCCCAGGTTGGAGTGAAGTGTCAGGAACACGGCCCACTGCAGTGTTGACCTTCTGGGCGCAAGTGATCCTCCCCCTCCACCTCTCAAAGTGCTGGGATTACAGGCATGAGCCACTGTGTCCGGCCAGCATTTTTTTTTTTTTTAGGCAAGAGTCTCGCTCTATCACCCAGGCTGGAATGCAGTGGTGCGATCTCAGCTCACTACAACCTCCACCTCTCGGGTTCAAGACATTCTCCTGCCTCAGCCTCCTGAGTAGCTGGGATTATAGGCACTTGCCACCACGCCCAGCTAATTTTTGTATTTTTAGTAGAGATGGGGTTTCACCATGTTCGTCAAGCTGGTCTCAAATCCTGACCTCAGGTGATCCACCTGCCTCAGCCTCCCAAAGTGCTAGGATTACAGGCGTGAGCCACCGCGCTTGGCCAGCTTTTTTTTTGTCTTTTTTTTTTTTAAGCAGCAGATTGAACTAGCAGGCGCAAGATTCTCCCTTATCTCTTGAAGATTAGTTTACATTTTATTTGTAAATAAAATTGTGAGTGATGGCTTCCTGTACACATTCAGCAAATACTGCTGATGGGTACATAAGAGCTGTTGTTCTCATGTAATGTGTCATTGAATAATCTAATTCTAATTTAATTTTTCTCTACAATAGGTGTCTATGTAATCTGTGCCATTTTTAGTCCTTTAAGGTCAAATATACTTTATTTATTTTTATTTCGTTGAGATGGAGTTTAGCTCTTGTTGCCCAGGCTGGCGTGCAATAGTGCAATTTTGGCTCACTACAACCTCTGCCTCCCAGGTTCAAGCGATTCTCCTGTTTCAGCTTCCCGAGTAGCTACAGGCATATGCCACCACGCCAGGCTAATTTTTGTATTTTTAGTACAGATGGGGTTTCACCATGTTGGCCAAGCTGGTCTCCAACTTCTGACTTCAGGTGATCCACCTGCCTCAGCCTGCCAAAGTGCTGGGATTACAGGTGTGAGCCAGCGTGCCTGGCCAAGGTCAGATATACTTTAAAATTACAATTATCAGAGCCTTGTAGTTTTAAAAAATGGATGTCTCTGCTAGACAAGTTGACTTTTTTCTGCTGTTCTGATTATAAAGTCTATATTGTAGGTTTTGAAGGGCCATGGCTTTCCTGCCTGTCATTCTACCCAACATAGCTGTGGTGATCCCATTTCAAGTTGCCCTAAGGCACCTGTTTGCTTCTGCAATCTGGCTTCATACACGTCCAGCCTCACGGTGCTAGATTACATCAACCACATCAGAAATGTTGACTGAGTGACTGTTCCTTGATCTGCTGGTGACTCTAATATGACATCTGAAGTGGAGAGAGAGGCAGACCAAAGTGGTACAATGTTCATGGGCATTGGCAAATCTTATTTTTTTTTTCCATTTTGGAGAATGTACTTCACCTTTCTCTAAGCTTTATTATCTGTAAAAAGACAATAATACATTCCTCAGAGTAGTATTGCAAGGATTTGGTGAAATAGTAAAAAGGTACAATTACTCATTCAGTGAAGTATAGCTACTGAAAGAAAAAATATCATATTTTGCCATACATTTATACATTTCCTTTCTATGATATAATATTTGGTCTGAAGCATAATTCTAAACTGAAACTAATTTCTTGGGATCCTGGACTTTTTGTTATGTTTTTCTTTTTCTTTTTTTTTTTTGAGACAGTCTCATTCTGTCACCCAGGCTGGAGTGCAGTGGTGTAGTCATGGCTCACTGTAGCCTCGACCACCCGGGCTCAAGTGATCCTCCCATCTCAGCCTCCTGAGTAGCTGGGACTACCGGTACATACCACCATGCCTGGCTGATTTTTTGTATTTTTTTTGTAGAGACAGGGTTTTGCTATATTGCCCAGGCTGGTCTTGAACTCCTGGGCTCCAGTGATCCTCTTGCCTCCGCCTCCCAAAGTGATGGGATTACAGGCATGAGCTACCGTGCCTGGTCTGTTATGTTTTTCATATACATGTTGATATTTCTTTCTTTTCTTTTTTTTTTTTTTTTTGAGGCGGAGTTTCATTCTTGTTGCCCAGGCTGGAGTGCAATGGCACCATCTTGGCTCACTGCAACCTCTGCTTCCCGGGTTCAAGCGATTCTCCTGCCTCAGCCTTCCAAGTAGCTGGGATTACAGGCATGCACCACCACGCTCGGCTAATTTTGTATTTTTAGTAGAGATGGGGTTTCTCCATGTTGGTCAGGTTGGTTTCCAACTCCTGACCTCAAGTGATCCGCCCGCCTCAGCCTCCCAAAGTGCTGGGATTACAGGCATGAGCCACTGCACCCAGCCAAATGTTGATATTTCATTTGCTGTGTATTGCTGAGAAAGTTAACATCAGTGATGGTTTTGTTTAGGAACAGGTTTGTTTTTTTGAAGATAGACTTCTGGAATTCACAAAACCTGTTAATCTGTATATTGTAATTACAGTACTTCTTTTTTAAAACAAATGTTTAACTAAAAACAGACAAAAAAACCTCACTTTAGGCCAGGCTCAGTGACTCACACCTGTAATCCCAGCATTTTGGGAGGCTGAGGTGGGAGGATTGCTTGATGCCAGGATTTCAGGACCAGCCTTACAACATAATGAGACCTTGTCTCTACAAAAAAAGTTTAAAAAATTATCCAACTGTGGTGGCATGTGCATATAGTCTCAGCTATTTGGGAATCTGAGGTGGGAGGATCACCTGAGCCCTCGAGGCTTGAGTGAGCTATGATCACTCCACTGCACTCCAGCCTGAGTGACAGAGAGACCCTGTCTCTAAAAAAACAAAACAAAAAACTAAAAATCAAAAAACAAAAAAAGTAATGAACTCAGTTGCGGTGGCTCACATTTATCATCACAGCACTTTGGGAGGCTGAGGACAGAGGATCCCTTGAGTCCAGGAGTTTAAGACCAGCTTGGGCAATGTGGCAAAACCCCATTTCTACAAAAAATACAAAAAATTAGCCGGGTGTAGTGGCGCACACCTGCAGTTCCAGCTACTCTGGAGACTGAAGTGGGAGGATCACCTGAGCTCAGGACGTTGTGGCTGCAGTGAACCATCATCACACACTACTGCACTCCAGCCTGGGTGACAGAGCAAGACCCTATTTCAAAAAGAAAAAAAATAAAAAAATTAATGAACTCATTTTAGAAAAGAAAGGTTTGCTTTGATTTTTAATTACCCATAATTACCCACAACACAGAACTAATCACTGTTATTATTTTGGAATATTTTCTTCCAATCTTTCTTAGTTTCATGCATTCTTGTACATAATAGGTATAATGGTTTTATATCATTATATGAATATTTTCTATTGTCTTAGTTTGACAAGACCCTAAGACAAGAGTTCGACTGTCAAGAGATTGTTGGTAGGTGATCCCAAGAAACACCCACCAGGGAGTGGGGAAGTGAGACAGGGGAGGGAATGCAGCCAATAAAGGGTATATCATCAGACATGTCCCAGTCTGGGCTACTGGAGAGTAATCCTGCTGAGGAAATTTAGGAGACAGTATAAACACAAACCTCAGTTACCTGAGGAGTGAGTGAGTGGCGTTATTTATACACCAGCTCTTGTCCATCTATTAGTTGATTGTTGCTGGAGAAGGAGGGCAGAGGGAGACACTAACTCCCTGGCCTGCCTTGTACTTGGGCTAAACCAACTCTGGTGGAGCAGAAGGACTTGAGGCAGAGATGCAGGAAGTCAGGCCACTGTGAAATGGTAAGGGCCTGGGGGTTCTGGTCAGGCACTGACAACATCTACTACACCCATCATATTAGTTCATTCTCACACTGCTGTAAAGAAATACCCAAGACTGGGTAATTTATAAAAGAAAGTGCTTTAATTGACTCACAGTTCCACATGGCTGGGGAGGCCTCAGGAAACTTACAATCATGGCAGAAGGTGGGGAAACAAGGACCTTCTTCACATTGTGGCAGGAGAGAGGGGAGCAAGGAGTGAAGGGGGAAGAGCCCCTTATAAAATAGTCACTATCACGATAACAACTGCCTCCACGAGCCAATCACCTCCCATCGGGTTTCTCCCTCAACACATGGGGATTGTGGCGATTACAATTCGAGATGAGATTTGGTTGGAGACACAGAGCCAAACCCTATCACCTATGTTGTTAAAATTGGCTATGGAATAGTCCACGGTGTGGAGGACTGCTTTCCCAAGGATTTCTCTCCTGCAATTATGTATTTTCTCTCTCTCCTCACAGCAACATTTCTCAGAGAAGTTGTGTATAACCTCTGTCTTTACATCTTCACATTCCATTCTCTCCTCAACATATTTTAACGAGGGTCTGTCTCCCTCTTTTTAAAATACTGATTTGATCAATTCACCAAAGGTCCCCATGTTGTTAAATACAGTGGCTGCTCTTCTGTCCTCAATTTCCCAGCCTCCCAGGAGCATGGGCTCCATCTTTCCTTTCTTGAAACATTTTCTTCACTTCTGTGACTCTATTTATTTTTCTTCTCACTTCAGTCTCCTTTGATAGGTTCTCTACCTGGAAATGTTGGGGCGCTGACTTTCTGTTTTTAACTAATGTGTCCAAATATTATCATTTTAACATGTAATCTATGTAAAAAAAAATCATTCATGAGAAGTTAAACACAGTTTTCTTGACACTGTCTTTGAAGTTAGTGTGTTTCATACTTCCAGAACATCTCAACTGGGACCAGCCACGTTTCAGGTCCTCAAAATGCTCATGTGGATACTGCTACCATATTGTACAGCCAAGGGTCTATGGTATCAGTAAACACTTTTATGGGTGCAAGTGAACATATTTTTCAGTAATTGGAAGGATATTTTTTACAGGTGTCTTAGTTTGGGTTCCCACAGCAGCAGACCTTGAGACAGGATTAGATTGCAAGTAGTTTATTTGGAGGTGATCCCAGAAAACACTTGTAGGGAGTAGAGAAGTAAGACAGAAGAGGGAAGGAAGCCAATACAAGAGGATTTCAAAAAGTTCATGGAATCACAACTAGTTACAGATTGCTTTGCTCCTTTTCCACTCCCACTGCTTCACTTGACTAGCCTAAAAAAAAAAAAAAAAAAAAAAGTTCATGAAAAAATGGACTTAACAGATAAAAATAAAAAATATAAACTTTATTTCTCAACATAAGCTCCATCAAGTTTGAGACACCTTTGTAAGCAATGATACCAGTCATTAGTCCATCCATCCCTAAAGAATTGAGAGTCCTGGCCAGGTGCGGTGGCTCACGCCTGTAATCCTAGCACTTTAGGAGGCCGAGGCCTCCCAAAAAAGTGGATCACTTGAAGTTGGGAGTTAGAGACCAGTCTGACCAACATGGAGAAACTCTGTCTCTACTAAAAATACAAAATTAACTGAGCATGGTGGTGCATGCCTGTAATCCCAGCTATTCGGGAGGCTGAGGCAGGAGAATCGCTTGAACCTGGGAGGTGGAGGTTGTGGTGAGCTGAGATCACGCCATTGCACTCTAGCCTGGGCAACAAGAGCAAAACTCTGATTCAAAAGAAAAAAAAAAGTATTGAGAGTCCTGGAAATTCAACCATACAGTATTAACAGTAATATCTAAGGAAAATGAGTGCCCTTTAAATATATTTTAAGATTAGGAAGCAAAAAGAAGTCAGAAGGCAACAAATCAGAACTGTAACGTGAATACTAGTGATTTCCCATTGAAACGCTTGGGAAATTGTTCTGGTTTGATGAGAGCAATGAGCAGGAACACTGTCGTGGTAGAGAAGGACTCTGGTGAAGCTTTCCCAGGCATTTTCCTGCTAACGCTTTGGCTAATTTTCTCAAAACACTCATAGCAAGCACATGTTATCATTCTTTGGCCCTCCAGAACGTCAACAAGCAAAATATCTTGAGCATTTCAGAAAACTGTTGTGTGACCCTTGCTCTTGACTGCTCTGTTTGTGCTGTGACTGGACCGCTTCCACCTCTCAGTAGCCATTGCTTTGATTGTGCTTTGTCTTCAGGATTGTACTGGTAAATCTCCCGTTACGATTCTTTGAAAAAAATACTTCAGGGTCTTGATCTCATTTGTTTAAAACTTCCACTGAAAGCTCTGCTCTTCTCCATAGCTGATCTGGGCACAGCAGTTTTGACACCTATTGAGTGAAAAGTTTGCTCAACTTTAATTTTTCAGTCAGAGCTGTGTAAGCTGAACCAATTGAGATGTCTGTGGTGTTTGCTATTGTTAATATGGTGTTGGCTGCTATTAATTGTTGGTCTTCTTCAATTAGGGCACAAACAAGATGATTTTTTTCCATAAAAATTGATGTGGATGGTCTGCCACTGCAGGCCTCATGTTTAACATCTTCTCATCCCTCCTTAAAACAAGTTATCCATTGGTATTTTTTTCTTTTTTCTTTTCTTTTCTTTTTTTTTTTTAGACAAGTTCTTACTCTGTCACCCAGGCTGCAGTGCAGTGGCATAATCACAGCTCACTACAACCTTGACCTCCTGGGCTCAAGTGATCCTCCTGCCTCAGCCTCCCAAGTAGCTGGGACTCCACCACTATGCCTGGCTAACTTTATTAATTCTTTTGGTACAGATGGGTTTTCACTATGTTGTCCAGGTTGGGTCTCGAACTCCTGGGCTCAACCAATCCTCCCACCACAGCTTTCCAAAGTGCTGGGATTATAGGGGTGAGCCACCACACCTGGCCAAGTTATTCATGATTTTTTTTTTTGAGATGGAGTTTTGCTCTTGTTGCCCAGGCTTGAGTGCGGTGGTGCGATCTCAGCTCACTGCAACCTCTATCTGTCAGGCCTCTGAGCCCAACCTAAGCCATCATATCCCCTGTGACCGGCACGTAAATGTCCAGATGGCCAGTTCCTGCCTTAACTGATGACATTACCTTGTGAAATTCCTTCTCCGGGCTCATCCTGGCTCAAAAGCTCCCCCACTGAGCACCTTGTGACCCCCACCCCTGCCTGCCAGAGAACAACCCCCTTTGACTGTAATTTTCCTTTACCTACCCATATCTTATAAAACGGCCCCACCCCTATCTCCCTTCGCAGACTTTCTTTTCGGACTCAGCCCGCTGGTACCCAGGTGAAATAAACAGCCTTGTTGCTCACACAAAGCCTGTTTGGTGGTCTCTTCACACGGACGTGAGTGAAACTATCTACCAAGTTCAAGGTATTCTCCTGCCTCAGCCTTCCAGGTAGCTGGGGTTACAGGTGCCTGCCACCACGCCTGGCTAATTTTTTGTATTTTTAGCACAGATGGGGTTTCATCAAGGTGGCCAGGCTGGTCTCAAACTCCTGACCTCAGGTGATCCACCCACCTCAGCCTCCCAAAGTGCTGGGATTACAGGCCACTGAGCTCAGCCAAATGGTTGCATTCTTTTGAGTTTCTGATAAGTCTCTCCAAAGGAGGCAATCAGAATATGCATCTATCTCTGTGAGCAGAGGGGTGACTTTGAATAGAATGGGAGGCAGATTTGCCCTGAGCAGTTCTCAGCTTGAAGTGGCCCTAATATTTTTTCCTTTGACAAGTCATTCTTAAGACATCTTTAGGCTGGGTGCGGTGGCTCTCACCTGTAATCCCAGCACTTCAGGAGGCTGAGACTGGCAGATCGCTTGAGCTCAGGAGTTTGAGACCAGCCTGGGCAACACAGCAAAACCCTCTCTCTACCAAAAAAATACAAAAGTTAGCTGGGCATGGTGGTGCGTGCCTGTAGTTCCAGCTACTTGGGAGGCTGAGATGGGAGGATGGACTTGAGCCCAGGAGGTTGTAGTGAGCCAAGATTGCACCACTGCACTCCAGCCTGGGCGAGAGCTAGACCTCTTTCAAAAACAAACAAACAAATAAACAAAAAAGAAGACATCTTCCCCGTCTTTGCAGGCTCATTCCCTGCCCTAGCTGTCATGTATCCAGAAGGCATTCACTAAAGATTTATTGAATGAATGGGAAAAAACCCCCATCCTTTAATTTGTATATTGCCCTCAGAGTGTATTCACAAGTTGTGAGACTCACAATAATCCTGTGAAGAAGGAAGAGTGGGGATTCTGATCTCTATTTTGTTTTTACATGTATTTTTATGTTTTTAGAGTCAGGGTTTCACACTCTGTCTCCCAGGTTGGAGTGCAGTCGTGCAATCGGAGCTCACTGCAGCCTCAAACTCCTAGGCTCAAGTGATCCTCCCATCTTACCCTCCCGAGTAGCTAGGACTACAGGTGTGTGCCACCATGCCTGACTAATTTAAAAAACATTATTATTATTATTTTTTTATTTTTATTTTTTTTGTAGAGACGGCGTCTCTTCACATTGCCCAGGCTACTCTCGAACTCCTGGCTTCAAGTGATGCTCCTGCCTTGGGCTCCCAAAATGTTGACATTATAGGTGTGAGCTACCATGCCCTGCCTGACCCCATTTTATTCTTGTTTTTTTTTGAGATGGAGTCTAGCTCTGTCACCTAGGCTAGAGCGCAGCAGCACGCTCTTGGCTCATGGCTCACTGCAACCTCTGCAGCCCAGGTTCAAGCAATTCTCCTGCCTTAGTGTCTCAAGTAGCTGGGACTACAGGCACATGCCACCAAGCCTGGCTAATTTTTATCTTTTTTTTTTTTTTGAGACAGAATGTCGCTCTGTTGCCAGGCTGGAGTGCAGTGGCATGATCTTGGCTCACTGCAACCTCCGACTCCCTGGTTCAAGCAATTCTCCTGCCTCAGTCTCGCAGGTAGCTGGGATTACAGGCACATGCCACCACGCCCTGATAATTTTTGTATTTTTAGTAGAGACGGGGTTTTGCCATGTTGGCGAGGCCGGTTTCTAACTCCTGACCTCAGGTGATCTGCCCGCCTCTGCCTCCCAAAGTGCTGGGATAACAGGCATGAGCCACTGCACCCACCACTCACCCCATTTTAGACCTGAGAAAAATAAGGGTCAGAAAGGTTAGGTAACAAGGAAAAAGATATAAAGCCCTGGTCCCCTGGTTCCATATCCACTCCTCTCTGCAGTCAGACACTGTTCTATAGTATCTCTTCCAAATACCACATTGTTAATGTTCAGAAAAGAATGTTAAGAAGTTCCAAAAGATCTTAATTAAGAAAAAAATAAGCCTCTGCAGGAGCCGAAGGGACTGAGCACTCTGGCAGTTTGGAGATGGCTAATTATGGTTCTTATACAGTTGTTGGGGGTAGGGAGAGCATTCTGGGACAGTCTGACAAAGGAAGTCACTAGACTTCTAACTTTAGCAAACAGGTTCTCTAGCTTGGAAGTAGAACTGGTAGCTCAGCATTTACTGGGCTAGAAAACTAAGGAAGTTTCAAAGGGCACTGTAAATCAGGTGAAGGCTGACTATTTTGGTTTATAGCTTATATTATCTGAGAAAGAGTATCAGAAAGGTAGGCTATTGAATGATCATAGCTTTCCCACAGTAGTCAACTTAAAATATTGTGTTCCTTTTTGTGACAGAAATTCTGAAACATGAGCTGGTATGCTGGCGAGTGCCTACAATCCCAGGTACTTGGAGGGGTTGAGGCAGGAGGATCCCTTGGGCCCAGGAGTTTGAGTCCAGCCTGGGCAACATAGTGAGACCCCCATCTCCAAAAAGAAAACCATTCTCAAACATGCATGAAATATAAGAAAATAAACCCCTATGACACATCATTTGGCTTCAAAAATTATCAATATTTTGCCATTCTTATGTGCTTGACCTTTTTTTTTTTGAGACAGAGTCTCACTCTTTATCCCAGGCTGGAGGGCAGTGGTGTGATCATAGCCTACTGTAGCCTCCAACTCCTGGACTCAAGCAATCCTCCCACCTGAACCTCCAGCTGGGACTACAGACTCACGCCACCACACCCATCATATTTTTACATTTTTAGTGGAGATGAGGTCTCCTTATGTTGCCCAGGCTGGTCTAGAACTCCTGGGCTAAAGCAATCCTCCTGTCTCCACCTCTCAAAGTGCTGGGATTATGGGCGTGTACAGCCTGGAGTGCAGTGGCACCTTCTTTTTTTTTTTTTTTTTTTTTGAGGCGGAGTTTCACTCTTGTTGCCAGGCTGGAGTGCAGTGGCATGATCGCGGCTCACTGCAACCTCCGCCTCCTGGGTTCAAGTGATTCTTCTGCCTGAGGTTCCTGAGTAGCTGGGATTACAGGCATCCACCACCACACCCTGATAATTTTTTGTATTTTTAGTAGAGATGGGGTTTCATCATGTTGGCCAGGCTGGTCTTGAACTCCTGACCTCCGGTGATCCACCTGCCTCGGCCTCCCAGAGTGCTAGGATTACAGGCGTGAGCCATTGTGCCCAGCCCGGTGGGCACCTTCTTAACTCCTTGTAGCCTGGAACTCCTGGGCTAAAGCCATCCTCCTGTCTCAGCCTCCTAAGTAGCTGGGACTACAAGGGTACGCCACCACACCTGGGCTAATTTTTAAAACTTTTGGTAGAGACAGGGCCTCACTATGCTGGCCAGCCTGTGCTTGACTTTTAAATATGTGTTTGTGTAAGGCTTCCTTTAAAAGCTATTAATTATACCATTTTGGCAAATATACACGGGAAATTATCAAGGAACAATAAAATGATTTGGTTCCAAGCACCATGAACTTGGAGCCTTTCATTTTTTTTCATTCAGGGTGGATATGAAGAGCAGCTGCTGACCTTGTTAAGGTAGCCACAGAAATGACTGAAGACTTAGAGGTGGGAGTCCAAAAGCTTGGAACAAGATTTTGTTCATTCATTCCTACAGCCATTCAACCAGCCATATTCTGGGCACTTCTCATGCACACTGGCCATCCACCAGGGAGACAGGCCATGCTCAGACACAGGCTTATTGCAAATCATGTTTTATCCTTTCTTGGCTCTAAGACTGGACAAGTTCTGCCTTTCAGCTTCACCTTCCTCATCTATAAAATAAGGATAACCTTGGATGGGGCACTGATAGAATTAAAAGTGAGATAATTGGTCGGGCATGGCGGTACATGCCTGTAATCCTAGCACTTTGGGAGGCCACGGTGGGAGGATCACTTGAGCCTAGGAGTTTGAGACCAGCCTGGGCAACAAAGTGAGAAATTATCAAGGAACAATAAAATGATCTTATTACAAAGAAAACCAAATTCTCAAACATGCATGAAATATGAAGAAAATAACCCCCCATGACACATCATTTGGCTTCAAAAATTATCAATATTTGAACTTGGAGCCTTTGATTTTGATTTTTGCATCTCTACAAAAATTACAAAATATGAGCAGGGTGTGTTGGCGGGTGCCTGTAGTCCTAGCTACTTAAATTGAGTTGGGAGGATTGCTTGAGCCCTGGGAGGTCGAGGGTGCAATGAGCCATAATCGTGCCGCTGTGTGTGAGACTGCCCCCCCCCCCCCCACACACTAGTGAGGCTACGCACTCAGAAATGCATATAAACATCACTGGTCTTCTGGAACCCAGAAATGCACATAAACATCACTGGTCTTCTGGAACCCACGTGTCGTTTGCCACTGTTATCTGTTAGGCTTTAGGGCTTGACGACAGAAATCATAAAGTAGTCTCTCTTTCCTCTTATATTCCTTTCCCAATCTAAGAGGGCAGCAAAAAGCTCGGAGGTCCACCGTACCATGCAACAGGTGAGATGCCGAAAGCCCGCCCCCATCGACGACAGCATTCATCCATCTCCCAAATTCATCTGGGTCCTACTCTCGAGTTAGCCGGCTTTCTTGAGGTCTTGCAGCTCTACAAGGATAATCTGTGCTAAAATTTGCTGTCGTCCAGGGTCAAATGTTTGGCTCACAGGTTGGAGAGCCTCCCATGGCACCCTCGTTTGGTCCTGAGAAGGGAAAGGCGCCCAGGGGGCGGGCTGCTAGAGCACGAGGCAGCTGTCTCCCAGTCTTCCCAAACCCGTGGCCGAGGGGGCGTTTCTGCGTCGCAGGGGCGGGCACAGCCGACGCCTCCCTGCTCCACCTTCTGTGTCGGCGCCTAGACTCGGATAGTGAATTTCGGAAAGTTTAACCCGGGGGCGTGCACGTGGGCACCTCCGGACCCGGCCTCCGTGCCGCGCGCTCGGCTACCCTCTCCATCCAGCAGCGCGGGCTGCCCTCGCCTCACCCCTGGGCGTAGCTCTAGGCTCCCTTTGGCGTCGCCAGCTTCGCCTCCGCCCGCCGCGTCTCCTCCCGCCGCGTCACCCGTCGGTCCCGGCAGCGCTCGCACACGGTGCGCGGCTCCTGGGCTCCAGGCGGCGGCGCGTAGCGGGCGCCCCCGAGGCGGCCCTGGCAGCGGCGGGACTGAGAGGCGGGGACGGGGCGTGCCGCCGGCGCCTGGCTCCCGGAAGCGGCTGCTTCACAGGCTCCAGCCGAGCAGACAGGCGTGGCGGCCGGAGCCCCAGCATCCCTGCTCGCGGTCCAGGAGCGGAGCCCGCGGCCACCGCCGCCTGATCAGCGCGACCCCGGCCCGCGCCCGCCCCGCCCGGCAAGATGCTGCCCGTGTACCAGGAGGTGAAGCCCAACCCGCTGCAGGACGCGAACCTCTGCTCCCGCGTGTTCTTCTGGTGAGTGTCCCCTCCCGAAACAAGTCACCCTGCAGCCGCCGGGGCCGCGCCCGATGCTGCCCAAGCCTTCTGCGTCTGGGGGCGAGGGGAGCGCTTTCCTACGCCACGCGGTCCACGCCGGGGCTTTCTGCTACGGGTGGCGCCGCCCCCACGCCGGCCGCGTGGTCGCCGCCTGCGCCCCGGTGCGCGGCGCAGGGGGACGCGGGGACTCGGGGACCCGGTGCTGGTGGCGCGGGGCCAGCGGCTTTGCTGCTGGAGGCCCTGCGGGCCCTTAGGGCTCGGGGGAGGAGGAGCAGAAGGTGGGGAGGCGGGGAACCCAGGCTGCCGAAAGGGGGAATCTCTTGCCCAGCGGGAGAAGCGACTGCACCCCTTACACGCCCACCCTTCGCTGGCTCCCACCTCCTGCTTCGGGACTCGCAGTCTCCTGAACTCAAACGCACCTTTTCCTTTCTTTTTAAGTAAGCAGTTTATGAACAGCTTCCTTTACCTAATCTCAGCCAAAGCCTAATTAGTGTCCTGGAGCTATGCCATCTCCCAATAGTGTCCCCACCCCTTCCGATATTCCTTACGAGACAGCTCGATCCAACTCCACGTCCCGTTGTGCCTCTCTGTGTCCGGTGACTCTGTATCGTTTGTCTCAGTGACCAGGGCTCCTTCTGCCTCTCTGTGGGAATCTCACTGTGTGTCCATGTGGGTCGTGGTACCTAGTTATGGCAAGTTTCATGTGGGTAAAATAACACTATTATTATTTTTGACTTATGAATGGGGACCGTGTTCTTGAACAAGATTTTCCAGGATTTGCTTTTAACTGGGACATGCACCGCCACGACTGGAGTCTGTCTTTGACCAGCTTCTTTCCCTCTTTCCAATATTTTCACTTCCACCTAGGAGGACTGCTCCGAGGTGGGGTCCCTGGAATCGCTAACCTTCAGAGAGGTGATCCATGGTCTTGATGCAGGTGGTTCCTACCAGGAGTTCTACCTTTTTAAAACCACCCCAGAGCTCCTGAGCTGGGAGGGCCCACAGCCCTACCCATTTTGTGCAAGGAAACAAGCGGAGAAAGACTCGGGTGACAGTAGTACCTAAAATTTCCATCTTGGCCTGGCGCAGTGGCTCACGCCTGTATCCCTGCACTTTGGGAGGCAGAGGTGGGTGGATCACGAGGTCAGGAGTTCCAGACCAGCCTGGCCAACATGGTGAAACTCCGTCTCTACTAAAAATACAAAAATTAGCCGGGTGTGGTGGAGCATGCCTGTAATCCCAGCTACTCAGGAGGCTGAGGCAGGAGAATTGCTTAGGAGGCGGAGGTTGCAGTGAGCTGAGATCGCGCCACTGCACTCCAACCTGGGTGACAGAGTGAGAGTCCGTCTCGGGGGGGCGGCGGGTGTGTGTGGGGGAATTCCATCTGCTAACTACATAAGCCTGAACCTTTGAAGGGCTTCAATCTCATTTGGTTGATGATTAGATCTTCTGTTTCTTGACCTCTGCCGCCTCATCTTTCCCACATGTTGATATTGCCTTTTATTATGGGACAACCTAGGGTGGGGGTGTCCAATTTTTTGGGTTCTCTGGGCCACACTGGAAGAATTGTCTTGGGCCGTACATAAAATACACTAACACTAATCATACACTAACACTAATGATAGCTGATGAGCTAAAAAAAAAAATCGCAAAAAAAAAAATCTCCTGATGTTTTAAGAAAGCTTACAAATTTGTGTTGGGTCACATGCAGCCCATGGGCCTCAGGTTGGACAAGCTTGACTTAGGGGATTCCAAGAGGATGAGTCGCTTACTCTTGTTTTGATTGTGGTACACTCAGTGGGTGTAGGAACCTCTCTTGGTTGTTTGGTGGCCTTTCTCTTAAGGAGAGGGGCGCGTGGAGGAGGAAGGAATATGGGTGTGGTTTCTGTAAATAATAACTTGAAGTAGACAAATGGTCTCCTCAACTTCAGGCAGGGCAAGGAACTTTTTTTTTTTTTTTGAGACAGGATCTTGCTTTGTGCAAGCTGTGACCCAGGCTGGAGTGCAGTGACACATATCATAGCTTGCTGCAGCCTCCAACTCCTGGGCCGAAGCAATCCTCCTGCCTCAGGCTCCCGAGTAGCTGGGGCTCCAGGTGTGTGTCACATGCTGGGATAATAAAAAAAGATTTTTTTTTGTAGAGATAGGGCTCTCTATGTTGTTGCTCAGGCTGGTCTTGAACTCCTGGGCTCAAGTGTTCCTCCCGCTTCGGCCACCCAAAGTTCTGGGATTACAGATGTGAGTCCTGCTTCCTTACATTTTTCTCCCCCTACATTTTCAAAATGTAGGTGGCAGGGAAATAGGAAGTGATGCGTTCCCATTGATGACTTGAGTAGGTGTTCATTTCTGATTTCCCTGATGGAAGGCAAGGAGCTAGTAGACCTCTGTTTTACTCTGAGGACACTTAAGCTGAGACTGGTTGAGTAAGTTGCCTGGACTCACACAGCAATCAAGTGTCAGAGCAGGCTCCAAAGCTGGGCAGACTGTGTCCCCAGCCTCTTTGGAGCTGCTGTACTGAGCTGCTTCCACTTCAGGTGCTTGTCGGAAACGCATGGAGAAGGCACTCCCTGTTCTGGAAGGCTAGAGTTTCTCAAGGGAAGTTCTTAAAGTACCTGCAGTTGGAGATGATGCATGTGTAACAACTATTAGTGTGCTTTAGGGCAGCTGTTCTCAAAGCATAGCGCTCAGAGCAGCAGCATCAGCATCACTTGGGAGATTGTAAGAGATGCAGATTCTCCAGCATCCACTTTGGACTGATTCAGTAAAACTGGAAACACTGGGTGTGTGGGTGGGGGTGGTGAGGTTTCAAGTGCTCCAGGTGATCCTGATTTGAGGCGCTTACTGCTTCCAGCTACTCCTCTCATTGGAGTATTATTACAGTATTATGCTTTTCTTTATTTTTAATTGTTAAAATTTCTTTATTTCTTTTTTTTGAGACGGAGTCTTTCTCTGTCGCTCAGCTCTGTCACCCAGGCTGGAGTGCAGTGGTGCAATCTCTGCTCACTGCAACCTCCGCCTCCTGGGTTCAAGTGATTCTCCTGCCCCAGTCTCCCAAGTAGCTGGGACTATAGGCGTGCACCCTCACACCCAGCTAATTTTTGTATTTTTAGTAGAGATGGGGTTTCGCCATGTTGGCCAGGCTGGTCTTGAACTCCTGACCTCAGGTGATCCGCCCGCCTCGGCCTCCAAAAATGCTGGGATTACAGGCATGAGCCACTGTGCCTGGGCCAGTTTGAGGGATTTTAAAGTCTGAGGCCTCATAGTGAGAAAATAATAATCATCATCATCTGAGGAATGTGGAGTCCTTTTAAATTATCAGGCCCAGAGAGACATTAAAATGACACAGCAGTCACCTTGTACTTCCCACCCCCTTGAGCTATTTACTTATCAGTTGAAAGTACTTCATATTGCCACATAGCTACAGATTAACCTGACAGTGCCCCAAGGACACTGTAATCTACAGCTCAGGAGTTTGAGCTCCAGCGATCTGCCTGCCTCAGCCTCCCAAAGTGCTGGGATTACAGGCGTGAACCACCACACTGGGCCTGTAGTAAATTCTTGAATTATATTTTGTGCCTTAGCCTCCTGCTTTTAGGTCAGTATTTGTGTACCCTTCCCACTGCCAGTGGAAAGCTGAAATGAGCCCATCCAGGAAGTGGCTGCCTGGAGACAGGGCCCACCTTGTAGGGAAAAACTGCTTTTTCATCTTCTTGTTGGGTGTTTGCTTTTCTTCTCAAATATCATCTGCTTTCTGAACTTGTGAACTGGCAGCTGCCTACCTAAGTGATGCCAATAACTAGCTTACTGACTTTTATACAAAGTATGTTTCTGGGATTTTGGTGTATTTATAGCATAATTTGGACTTGGGGTCTAAAAGGAGTCATGCATTATGGCTGTTGGCAATTGTGGATTTTTAAAGGTAGTATTTTCACCTATTTCTTTCTTTCCTTTTTTTTTTTTTTTTTTTGAGACAGAATTTTAGCTCTGTTGCCAGGCTGGCAGTGGTGTGATCTGTGCTCACTGTAACCTCTGCCTCCCGGGTTCAAGCCATTCTCCTGCCTTAGCCTCCCGAGTAGCTGGGATTACAGATGCATGCCAACATGCTCAGCTGATTTTTGTATTTTTATAAGAGACAGGGTTTCACCATGTTGGCCAGGCTGGTCTTGAACTCCTGACCTCAGGTGATCCACCCACCTTGGTCTCCCAAAGTGCTGGGATTGCACACATGAGCTACCGTGCCTGGCCGCTTTCTGTAGGAAATTTGAAACTATAGAAAAAGAAGTAAGGAATAGAATGTTTTATTTCTGTTGGCCAGGTATATTTGCTGATATTTTGGTTGTTTCTGTCTTCCTCACAAACCTCTTTATGCTTATTTTTGTGTTTTTTTCTTTCTTTCTTTCTTTTTTTTTTTTTTTTGAGACGTGGTCTCACTCTTGCTCAGGCTGGAGTTAAGTGGTGTGATGATGGCTCATTGCAGCTTTGGCCTCCCAGGCCCAAGTGATCCTCCCACCTCAGACTCCTGAGTAGCTACAGGTGTGTGTCATGGCCCCGGGCCAATTTTTGTATTTTTTTTTTTTTTTTGTAGAGACAGGGCTTTGCCATGTTGCCCGGGCTGGTCTTGAACTCCTGGGCTCAAGTGATCTGCCTGCCTCAGCCTCCCAAAGTGTTGAGATTATAGGCATGAACCACTGCACTCAGCCTTAATTTAATTTTTTATGGCATTAAATAATCTTGAAAACATGGTATTTAATGGTTGAATTTATGTAGTTTTTCACTATGGTTGAACACAGTGCATTTGTAATAACAATGTAATGGATATCCATGCTTTTGGTATATCTTTCCTTTTTCTGTATTCTTAGAAGTAGAATGACTGGTAAAGGCCTGTTTTCCAACAGAATTGGGCCAGTTTGCCTGCTTAGTAGTAGTTCGTATACTTATTTCATTGTTAACTTTGAATACTGAATTAATTAATTAATTAATTTTGAGATGGAGTCTTGCTCTGTCACCCAGGCTGGAGTGCAGTAGGGGGCGATCAAGGCTCACTGCAACCTCTACCTGCCGGGTTCAAGCGGTTCTCCTGTCTCAGCCTCCTAAGTAGCTGAGATTACAGGTGTGCACCACCATGCCCAGCTAATTTTTGTATTTTTAGTAGAGGTGGGGTTTTGCCATGTTAGCCAGGCTGGTCTTGAACTCCTGACCTCAGGTGATTTACCTGCCTTGGTCTCCCAAAGTGCTGGGATTACAGGCATGAGCCATGGCGCCTGGCCCAAATACTGAATTTAAAAAAGCTTCCAAGTTGATAGGTTAAAAATAGTATCAATCAGTTTCAGTTTGAATTTATTTGATTGATAATTATAATTGAACTTTGACAAGGTCTGTTGACCATTTGTTTATTTGTATGTCTTTGAATTATTAAGTTTTTTACATTTTTTTCTATGAGGCATTTATATTTTTGAAATAACTTGTAGTAGTGCTTACAATATTTTTCTAGATTTTCACTTCTCAGTTTTTTTCAGAAGTTTTAAATTTATATATCATTAATTGATCTTTTCTTTTTGGTTGTTGCTGTTGCTTCAGCTCTTTTTTAAAAATAGAGATGAGGTCTCACTATGTTGCCCAGGTGGGTCTCAAACTCCTGGGCTTAAGCCATCCTTCCACCTAGGCCTCCTAAAATGTTGGGATGGAAATTTGTTTGGGTAGATTGAGGGACTGAAGTGGGAGGATCAGCTATTTTTTCCTATTTCAGGTGGAATTGCAGGTGTGAGCCATCTTCTCATTCACCTCTTCCACTCTGTTGACCAGGCCTGGAGTGCAGTGGCGTGAACACGGCTCAACTGCGGTCTCAACTTCCCAGGCTCAAGTGATCCTCCCAGCTCAGTCTCCCAAGGAGCTGAGCTACAGGTGCATGCCACCATGCCCAGCTAATTTTTAAATTGTTTTTCAGTCTCCATATCCTTTTTTTTTTAATTTGGAGACAAGGTCTGGCTGCACTGCCCAGGCTGGAGTTCAGAGACATGATTTCAGCTCACTGCAACCTCCTCTTCCCAGGCTCAAGCCATCCTCCCATCTCAGTCTCCTGAGTAGCTGGGACTACAGGTGTGCACCACTACGCCTGGCTAATTTTTGTGTGTGTATATATATATATATATATATATATATATATATATATTTTTTTTTAATAGAGCTGGGGTTTCACCATGTTGCCCAGGCTGGTCTCAAACTTGTAAACTCAAGTGATCTGCCTGCCTCGGCCTCCCAAAGTGCTGAGATTACAGGCATGAGCCACCATGCTCCACCTCTGTATCCATTTTCTTTTTTTTTCTGAGGCAGAGTCTTGCTCTGTTGCCCAGGCTGGAGTGCAGTGGTGTGATCTCAGCTCACTGCAACCTCCGCCTCCAGGGTTCAAGTGAGTCTCCTGCCTCAGACTCCCAAGTAGCTGGGATTACAAGCGCCCACCACCATGCCCGGCTAATTTTTGTGTTTTTAGTAGAGACAGGGTTTCACCATGTTGACCAGGCTGGTCTCGAACTCTTGACCTCAGGTGATCCACCTGCCTCGGCCTCCCAAAGTGCTGGGATTACAGGCGTGAGCCACTGTGCCTGGCCTTCCATTTTCTTTTAGCTATTGTTTCATTTCTAACAATAAAGGCAGCTAGAATTTCTTTTGGTATTTGATATGAGATAGTCCCCATTTTTTCCCCAAACAGCTCGTTTCCCCCATTATCATTTATTGAATAATTCCTCCTCTTTACCATTAGTGGAAATAAGTGGCATAGCCTATGAACTGTTGCCAGCTGGGCACAAGATGGGCCAATCCCTGAGACTCTCCTAGGAATTGTCCTGCTGCCCCCTGGTGCCCGGCAGGCACTTTGCATTCCTCTGCCCACACCTGATCCAGAGGTGATCTGGGGTGAGCAGCAGGGTGGAGGCTAACAACGAAGGACTTTTCCCTAAATATGGGCATTGAGAGGGATCGCCAGACGCATCTGGCCCACAGAGAGTGGTTAAATCCTTGCTCCCCTGTTGCTGGCCATATCTCAGTGGGTGAAGTGTCATCTTGCAAAGCCTGTGCTGCTGTGGAAACTGCCACTGGTAACCAGATAGACTCTCTGGAGACCTGCCCTAGAATGCTGATGACATGACTATAGAAGCAAACGCAAGTGACTGAGGGCAGGGGATGGCTTAGAGAGGATGGGTGTGTGAGGCCCTCAGTCAATGCATAAAATGTTTAATTTTATATTTTCTTTTTCTATAATAAAAAAAATATTTTTCATGTAAAGATGAGGTCTCACTATGTTGCCCAGGCTGGTCTCAAAATCCTGGGCTCAAGCAGTCCTCCTGCCTTGGTTTTCCCAAGCGTTGGGATTACAGGAATGAGCCACTATTCCTGGCCATTTAATTTTGTGTTGTGTGTGTGTGTGTGTGTGTGTGTTTTGAGACAGGGTCTTGCTCTGTTGCCCAGGTGGGAGTGCGGTGGTGCAATCATGGCTCAATGTAGCCTCAAATTCCTAGGCTTAAGTGATCCTTCCACCTCAGCCTCCCAAGTAGCTGAGCTACAGGTGCACGCCACCACACCTAGCTAAAGTGTTTTTTTTTTTTTTTGACGGAGTCTCACTCTGTCACCCAGGCTGGAGTGCAGTGGTGTGATCTCGGCTCACTGCAACCTCTGCCTCCTGGGTTCAAGTGATTCTCCTGCCTCAGCCTCCCAAGTAGCTGGGACTAAAGGTGCCCGCCACCACGCCCAACTAATTTTTTTGTGTGTTTTTAGTAGAGATGGGGTTTCAGTATGTTGGTCAGGCTGGTCTTGAACTCCTGACCTTGTGATCTGCCCTCCTTGGCCTCCCAAAGTGCTGGGATTACAAGCATGAGCCACCGCATCTGGACACCTAGCTAATTTTTTTTGGGGTGGGGGACGGAGTCTTGCTCTGTTGCCCAGTCTGGAGTATGGTGGTGGTGTGATCTTGGGTCAGTACAATCTCTGCCTCCTGGGTTCAAGTGATTCTCCTGTCTCAGCCTCCCGAGTAGCTGGGACTACAAGCGCGTGCCACCATGTCCAGCTAATTTTTGTATTTTCAGTAGAGACGGGATTTCATCATGTTGACCAGAATGGTCTTGATCTTCTGACCTCGTAATCTACCCACCTCGGCCTCCCAAAGTGCTGGGATTACAGGGGTGAGCCACTGTGCCTGGCCGGTAATTTTTATTAATACATTTTTGGTAGAGACCAGGTCTCGCTGTGTTGCCCAGGTTGGTCTTAAACTCTTGGCTTCAAGTGATTCTCCCGCCTTGGCCTCCCAAAGTGCTGATATTGCAGGTATGAGTCACTGTGGCTGGCCAAATAGTAAATTTCTGCGTCTGCAGAATCAGTCTCTTGGGGTTAAGATGGCATCCTGAAATCTGCATTTTTTAAAGCATATTTCCTGGGTGATTCAGATGCTGAGATTTGGGAGCCACGTTTCTCAGGTCTTTCTCAGTCCTTGGTGTCCAGTTCTACTTGATTGGTGTCTGGGAGGCCAAGGTTACTGCCTTGATCCTCTGCGGTTTAGATTATTCATTTAGCAAACATTTGAGTGCCTTATTTTTATTTTATTTTATTTTTTGTTTTTAATTTTTTAATTTTTGAGACAGTTTCACTCTTGTTGCCCAAGTTGGAGTGCAGTGGCGCGATCTCGGCTCATTGCAACCTCCACCTCCTGAGTTCAAGCGATTCTCCTGCCTCAGCCTCCCAAATAGCTGGGACTACAGGTGTGTGCCACCATGCTCGGCTAATTTTTTGTACTTTTAGGAGAGATGGGGTTTCAACATGTTGTCCAGGCTGGTCTTGAACTCCTGACCTCAGGTGATCCACCCACCTGGGCCACCCAAAGTGCTGGGATTACAGGTGTGAGCCACCATGCCCAGCCTGGACTATATTTTCTACCCCAACCTTGTGGTCGGAGGTGACCATGAAACTGAGACCTGGCCAATAGGAAGTGGTTGCAAAAGGTGTCTTGCTTCCACGCCTGGAACACAAAAACCAGCCCCATGCAACGCCTCTCCAGCTGAGTAAAGAGGCCTCCTGGAGAGGAGGAGGACTGAGAGGAGGCCAAGCCGCAAGATGGTGAAAGTCCAGCTAGGAGTAAATGTATGGTGTTGTTCCCCACCCTAGATGGCCCAAAGGGGACTACAGCATGAGAATAGGCATGGTCTTGATTTCTTTTTTTCTTTTTTGAGATGGAGTCTATCTCTGTCTCGCAGGCTAGAGTGCAGTGGCACGATCTCGGCTCACTGCAACCTCTGCCTCCCGGGTTCAAGCGATTCTCTTACCTTAGCCTCCTCCCAAGTATCTGGGATTACAGGAGCTCGAAACCACGCCCGGATAAATTTTTTTTTTTTTTTTTTTTTTTTTTTGTATTTTTAGTAGAGAAGGGGTTTTGCTGTGTTGGCCAGGTTGGTCTCCAACTCCTGACTTCATGTGATCCACCTGCCTTGGCCAGTGATTTTGAATTAAGCCATTGAGAATCAGGGCTTGTTTTCTTCAACAGCTAGCATTATTTGCACGATACAATGGCTGCCTCCCTCATTGTGTGAGCTCTTTGAGAACAGGAATGGTACTTTATTGTAATGGATTTGAACCTGGCAAGAAAGAAGGCACCCTGCCTTCTTTCCTGGTGGCATGTGCCTGTAATCCCAGCTACTTGGGAGACTGAGCAGGAGAATCGCTTTAACCCAGGAGGTGGAGGCTGCAGTGAGCCAAGATTGCACCACTGCACTCCAGCCTGGGCTACAGAATGAGACTCTGTCTCAAAAAAAAAAAAGAAAGCAAAACGTAGTCCAGGCTGGGTGCGGTGGCTTATGCCTGTAATCCCAGCACTTTGGGAGGCCGAGGCAGGTGGATCACAAGGTCAGGAGTTCAAGACCAGCCTGGCCAACATAATGAAACCCCGTCTCTACTAAAAATACAAAAATTAGCTGGGCCTGGTGGCATGCACCTGTAGTCCCAGCTACTTGAGAGGCTGAGGCAGGAGAATCGCTTGAACCCGGGAGGCGTAGGTTGCAGTGAGCCAAGATCATGCCACTGCACTCCAGCCTGGGCAACAGAGCGAGACTCCATCTCAAAAAAACATAGTCCGTGTGTCCAGCAGTCCCTGCTGCAGGAGTTCATCCTGACCCCGTGTCGGGCGTGCTGGAGTTGAAGTACAGAAAAGCTGTGTCAGGGTGGGGATTTTGTTTTTGTTTTTTGAGATGGAGTCTCTGTCGCACAGGCTGGAGTGCAATGGCACGATCTCGGCTCACTACAACCTCCACCTCCCGGGATCAAGCGATTCTCCTGCCTCAGCCTCCCAAGTAGCTGGGATTACAGGGGTGCACCACCAGGCCTGGCTAATTTTTTTTTTTTTTTAAATTTTGGTAGAGATGGGGTTTTGCCATGTTGGCCAAGGTGGGGATCTTTGGGGAGGGGTTGACCTTCCTGTTGGAGCTTGGATGGAGAAGGTGGGGAGTCATCCCTGGCAGGGGATGAGATGTCCAGGTCACAGGACTGCAGATGGAGGAAGTGTTGCCTGAGACGTGTGGCGAATGACCACCCCTCAGTCGCTATGTCGTCCCTGCCAGTCGGTAGTGTTTGTTACACCCAAGGTTGCCCTCCCCTCTTTCATCCCAGCAGACGTTCAGACTTTGCTTCTCCCACTTCCAGCCCCTTACTCATGAGTACTTACAGCCCTTCTGTGGCCGGCGACTTAGCTCCTTGTTCCATTTCTGGATTCCATGACCACTTCCGTGCTGGTGTGTTTCAGGCCTAGTCCCCGTCTGCTCTTTTCTCTGCGCTAGCTCCTCTCTTCCCCTTTTCCTTAGTGTCATAGAGTTAGTGGGTTGAAAGGAAGAGATCTTCTAGCCCACACTCAGTACAGGAATCCCTTCCAGATACTGGGCAATGGGGAAATACATTATGTGACTCTCATGACTTTAGATTCGAATGCCACAATTATGTTGTATTGAGCCACAGTTTTCTTTCCATGCAGTTTCTACTTGTGTTGACCTACTTCTAAGAAAAACATTACAAAATTTAATGAAGCAAAGAATGATCTGTGAATCAAGCAGCTCCTAGAACCAAAATAGGTTCAGAGCCACTCTCCTTTGTTTTTTTGTCAACACGCGGAGCAAGTTGGCTACCTCCTTTCATATGCTCGCCTCATAGTATTCAAAGACAGCTATCGTGGCCACATTAAATCTTTGTTTCTTTGTTTGAGACAGGGTGTCACTCTGTCACCCAGGCTGGATTGCAGTGGTGCAATCTCAGTTCACTGCAACTTTCACCTCCTGGGCTCAAGCCATCCTTCCACCTCAGCCTCCCGAGTAGCTGGGACCACAGATGTGTGCCAGCACGCCCAGCTAATTTTTTATGTTTTTTGTAGAGATGAAGTTTTGCCATGTTGCCCTGGCTGGTATTGAACTCCTGGGCTCAAGTGATCCTCCCACCCTAGCCTCCCAAAGTGCTGGGATTACAGGCATGTGCCATGGTGCCTGGACAGGAGTTTATTTTTGACCCTGTTAAGTTTGAGATGCCTGCTACACATTCAAGTGGAGATGTTGAATAGGCATGCAATTGGTCATGAGTTTGGGGCTCATGGAGAAGTTTATCTTACTATTATTTCTTTAGATGGAGTTTCACTGTGTTGCCCAGGCTGGTGTGCAGTGGTGTGATCTTGGCTCACTGCAACCGCCACCTTCTGGTTCAAGCAATTCTCGTGCCTCAGCCTCCCGAGTAGCTGGGATTACAGGCACGCGCCACCACACCCAGCTAATACTTGTATTTTAGTAGAGATGGAGTTTCATCATGTTGGCCAGTATGGTCAGGAAGTTTATCTTAATTTGGGCATCATCAGTGATACATGCAGTTGAGCTATGTTGGACACATGGCCAATTGACCTCACAGTCCGCAGGGCTTGTCCCCATGTAACTGCTCTTCTATCCCTATGCAAATTCATTTTGTAGATGCCAAAGTTTAGCAGCTCATTGTTGCTGTTGAAAGTTCTTGGAACACTTTTGTAGTCTGAATGCTAGAAAGGATGGGTCCTAGGAATGTCCTCTAGGTTGTGGCAGATCCACTAATCAACACTGTGATCGCTAGATTAACTTGGCCACAAGTGTCAAGAGAGGTCGTGTCATATGGAGGTCTGCTTTATGGAAGTCAAGAGGTATTGGAGTATTGGATCACCTGGGCACTTCCTTCTTTTTTTTTTTTGAGACAGGATCTTGCCTTGCCAGCCAGCCTTGGAGTGCAGTGGTGCAATCATAGCTTATTGGAGCCTTGACCTCCCAGGCTCAAGTGATCCTACTGCTTCAGCCCCCCAAGTAGCTGGGACTACAGGTGCGGGCCACCACAGCTGGCTAATTTTTCTAATTTTTTGTAGAGGTGGGGTTTTGCCATGTTGCCCAGACTAATCTCGAACTCTTGAGCTCAAGTGATCCACCTGCCTTGGCCTCCCAAAGTGCTGGGATGACAGGTGTGAACCGTCATGCCCAGCCTGGGCAGTCATTCAGAAACCCTACCAAGAAAAGGGTTAAAGTCATTTGGCATGGTTTCCTCTTTTTTTTTTTTTGGGGACAGGGTCTTGCTCTGTTGCCCAGGCCGAAGTGCAGTGGCGCAACCTCAGCTTACTACAACCTCTGCCTCCCGGGGTTCAAGCGGTTCTCCTGCCTCAGCCTCCTGAGTAGCTGGGATTATAGGTGCATGCCACCACACCCGGCTAATTTTTGTATTTGTATTTTTTATTTTTATTTATTTTTTTGAGATGGAGTTTTGCTCTTTTTGCCCAGGCTGGAGTGCAATGGCGTGATGTCACTGTGCCTGGCCTCACGATTTCCTCTTTTTTTTTTTTTTTTTGAGACAGAGTTTCGCTCTTATTGCCCAGGCTGGAGTGCAATGGCACGATCTTGGCTCACTGCAACCTCTGCCTCCCGGGTTCAAGTGATTCTTCTGCCTCAGCCTCCCCAGTAGCTGGGATTATAGGCATGTGGCACTATGCCTAGCTAATTTTTGTATCTTCAGTAGAGATAGGGTTTCACCATGTTGGCCATGCTAGTCTCAAACGCCTGACCTCAGGTGATCCACCTGCCTCAGCCTCCCAAAGTGCTGGGATTACAGGCGTGAGACACCACACCCGGCCATGATTCCTCTTAACACAGGCTGGCTCTTGGTGCTGCTTTTCATGAATAATACTCTCAAATTGCTCCCTTCAAATGATTGTTGATGTGCATTATTTCTGTTAACCTTACTAGCTCTATTTTTTCTAAATTCTTTTTAGATTACATAGCAGTTTCTTAGCCCTCACCATGATTGGATCACCTGGACAGCCATAAAAATACGGATGTCTGTTCCCCTTATAGGCCAATTGGAAAAATAATTTCTGGGGGTGGGATCCACGCATCTACCTATCTATCTATCTATCTATCTATCTATATTTTTTTGAGACAGAGTTTCGCTCTTGTTGCCAAGGCTGGAGTGGAATGGTGTGCTCTTGGCTCACTGCAACCTCTGCCTCCTGGGTTCAAGCAGTTCTCCTGCCTTAGCCTCCCAAGTAGCTGGGATTATAGGCATGCGCTACCACACCTGGCTAATTTTGTATTTTTGGTAGAGACGGGGTTTCTCCGTGTTGGTCAGGCTGGTCTCGAACTCTTGACCTCAGGTGATCCATCCGCCTTGGCCTCCCAAAATGCTGGGATTACAGGTGTGAGCCACTGCGCCCCCGCACATCAATATTTTAAAAAGGTTCTCTACGTTTCTAATGGGCACTGAAGCCCAAGAACCACTGATCAACTGCTCGCCAAAGTCAAAAATATTTCTGTGCGTATTTCCATTTTTCTGGCCAAGGGTTCACCGCCCCTTTTTCAGGTTCCTCTCAAAGGACTTGTCTGATCTCAAAGCATGAGAACCATTACCACAACAGGACTTACTCCCCTCTGTGGGTGCTCAGCCAGTGGCTGAGGGAGAAGGGGGATTGCTCTGTGCCAGGGATGTTGTTAGAGATTCCGAGTTCTTCGATTTTTATAGTAACCCCTTGTTGAGGGTGGCTCTGCTCTTGTGTTACATACAGGTGAAGGAAACTGAAGCTGGAGAGGCCAGGTAGCATAATGAGGGTCACCCAGGCAGGACATGATGGAGTTGGGAACTGAGTCAAGTCTGACAAATTCCAAAGCATGAGCTGCAGCCTCTGCGTCACTATGTTTATTTTCTCACCCTGGGTCAGAGATTAATTGAGCTCATGAGAGTACTTGACAGGAAATCTCACACTTGTGAATTCAGAGCTCGTGAGCATAAAATTGCTCTTCTAATCACTTGCTTTTATTTGCTAATCTTTATAGGTGCATTTTATTGGTCAGGATGTGATTGAGATTATGTAATAAAACCAACTGACTGCTTCTTTTAACTTCTGCTATTGAAGTAATCCCTCAGATTACTGTCTTGCGAGAGGGAGAGTGCATACAGTCCAACAGTGTGTACTCTTCCTCTCTGAAGACAGTAGAAAGGTATCCATTCTGTTTTAAATAGTAGCAGGGAGATTTATCAATGGCTTAACATGGTAGGCTGGGCCTGGAGAGCTCTCAACGTAACAGAGCCCAAATGTGGCATTTACTTGAATTCTAAGTTGATTAAGCGACACAATTTGTTCAACTATGAAACAATATATTCTTAATAGATTTTACCTATTATTGTATATGTAAGTTCCTAGTACATATTAGGCTGTAGATAAACGGGATGATGAGGGTTCTTGCTAAATTTATCCCCCACCCTTTTTTTTTTGAGTCAGAGTCTTGCTCTTGAGCAACCTCCACCTCCTGCGTTCAAGCAGTTCTCCTGCCTCAGCCTCCCGAGTAGCTGGAATTACAGGCTTGTGCCACGACACCTGGCTAATTTTTGTATTTTTAGTAGAGATGGGATTTTGCCATGTTGGCCAGGCTGGTCTTGAACTCCTGACCTCAGGTGATCCGCCCACCTCAGCCTCCCAAAGTGCTGGGATTACAGGCATGAGCCGCTGCGTCCAGCCTAAATTTACCCGTTTATGATGACTTAAGTCTTTGAGTCTTATTTAAGTCTTGACTCATTTGTGACTTTTTAACTAAATTGTTAGCTCTATTAAGGCAGAAACCAGTATCTTCAGTGTCTTAATCTCTCAGTGTCTGGTTGAACATCTTGCACTTAATATGCTTAATTAATGTTTAGAAGCTGTTACTTTAGTCTTAATCTCAATTTCTTGAATTTAGAGTTGCTGACACCTGTGTCTTAGGTAGGAACAAGTGAGAAGCTAGTTATTGTGATAGCCTCAGACGAGCCAGAAGACTCATGATCTTATACATATTAGCTGTGTGTGACCTTAGGCAAGACACATGACCACTCTGGGCTTCAGTATCCTATTCTACTATTTAGAAAAATTAAGCCTACTCATGGCATGTTTTAAGAACTATATTTTAAAAATACATTATAAAATATTTGTTTATTTATTTATTAATTTGTGAGGCAGAGTCTCACTCCGTTGCCCAGGCTGGAGTGCAGTGGTGCGATTTCGGCTCACTGCAACCTCCGCCTCCCGGGTTCAAGCGATTCTTGTGCCTTAGCCTCCCAAGTAGCTGGGACTATAGGTGCATGCCACCACGCCTGGCTAATTTTTTGTAGTTTTAGTAGAGATGGGGTTTCACTGTGTTAGCCAGGATGGTCTTGATCTCCTAACTTTGTGATCTGCCAGCCTTGGCCTCCCAAAGTGCTGAGATTACAGGTGTGAGCCACCTCATCTGGCCTATTTATTTATTTATGAGGTCTTGCTGTGTTGCCCAGGCTAGAGTGTAGTGGCTATTCACAGGCACACTACATCCTCAAATTTGTGGCCTTAAGAGGTCCTCCTGCCTGATCCTCCCAAGTATCTGGGACTGCCTCCAAGAGGTGTATTTTAAGGATAAAATTTTTTTTGAGACGAAGTCTTGCCCTGCCGCCCAGGCTGGAGTGCAATGGCATGATCTTGGCTCACTGCAACTTCCACCTCCTGGGTTCAAACGATTCTCCTGTCTCAGCCTCCCGAGTAGCTGGGATTACAGGTGCCTGCCACCATGCCCAGTTAATTTTTGTATTTTTAGTAGAGACGGGGTTTCACCATGTTGGCCAGGCTGTTCTTGAACTCCTGACCTCGTGATCCGCCCACCTTAGCCTCCCAAAGTGCTGGGATTAGAGGCGTGAGCCACCACGCCTGGCCAGTTCTCTTTTTTTGGAGACAGAGTTTTGCTCTGTTGCCCAGGCTGGAGTGCAGTGGCACGATCTTGGCTCACTGCAACCTTCTGGCTTCGAGTGATTCTCATGCCTCAGCCTCCCAGGTAGCTGAGACTATAGGCATGTGCTACCATACCGGGCTAATTTTTTGTATTTTATTAGAGATGGGTTTCACCATGTTGCCCAGGCTGGTTTCAAACTCCTGAGCTCAGCCAGTCTGCCCACCTTGGCCTCCCAAAGTGCTAGGGTTACAGGCGTGAGCCATCGTGCCCAGCCAATAAAACAATAAAGTTCTATACACTTATTTTTCTTTTCATTTTTTTTTTTTGAGACAGAGTTTCACTCTTGTTGCCCAGGCTAGAGTGCAATGGCAGGGACTCAGCTCACTGCAACCTCTGCCTCTGGGTTCAAGCAATTCTCCTGCCTCGGCCTCCTGAGTAGCTGGGATTACAGGCATGTGCCACCACACCTGGCTAATTTTTGTATTTTTAGTAGACATGGGGTTTCACCATGTTGGCCAGGCTGGTCTCGAACTCCTGACCTCAGGCGATCCACCTGCCTCAGCCTCCCAAAGTGCTGGGATTACAGGCGTGAGCCTCCGTGCCCAGCCTTATATACTTATTTTTCTCCCTCACCTCCAATCAAGCAGGGAAAGTTAATATGGAAGTAGGTCAGTGTATAATGTCCCATCTCTGGTGAATGGAGAAGTCACCTGTTTGTAAGTCCCCCCAGAAATGAAGATCTGTTAAAAAAACACCTGTTTGTAAGTCCCCCCAGAAATGAAGATCTATTAAAAAAACAAAAGAAAGGCCACAAAGGGAAATTTAATTCATACTCGGAAGTGGGCCACTATCTGTGGAAGTACTTGGAAAATTATAAGGTGTATTACATCTCTAAGAAGTTTTCCTGGGCTGGGCACTGTGGCTCATGCCTGTAATCTCAGCACTTTGGGAGGCCGAGGCAGGCGGATCACCTGAGGTCAGGAGTTCGAGACCAGCCTGGCCAACATAGTGGAACCCCGACTTTACTAAAAATACAAAAATTAGCTGAGTGTGGTGGTGGGCGCCCATAATCCCAGCTTCTGGGGAGGCTGAGACAGGGGAATCGCTTGAACCTGGGAGGCGGAGGTTGCAGTAAGCCAAGATTGTGCCACTGCACTCCAGCCTGGGTGACAGAGTGACGAAAAAAAAAAAAGTTTTTCTGGAAAGCAGTTTCACAGCAGAGCAACAAGGCTGAAATTGCCCCAGTCAGCCTTGCTGGCTGACTTCCCTTTTTCCGTTAATAGCACCACTGCACCCAGTAACTAAGGCTTGCGTGCTCAGTTATCTGCATGTAAGGAAGAGTCTGGTCAGTGATAAAAGGTAGTTGATCAGCTGCCACATCTTGACTGGAGGCACGCAATGATTCCAGATTCCAACCCAGTCAATACACTGCAGGCTTCATCTTTAGAAGGCATAGCTCTGCTGCTTTCTGTTCTAGAACCTTTGGTGGCATCTTCTTTGGCACTTGATACTCTCCTTTTCCTGGTCCTAACTTAGCTTTCCTACATTCTCAGATATCCATTGTTCCTGGACAGTCAATATATGATGCCTTTCCCCTGATTACACCTCATATTTGCTGTCCTGTTCCCTTAGCTCATGCTATATACCCTGGCTAGAGTACCTACCTCTCAGCTCGGCTGCTAAAATTCTCCCTGAAAACCCGCCCATTAACCAACTTCTAGTCCATTATTCAGAGGATATGGAACTGCTATTTATTTATTTATTTGAGATGGAGTCCCGCTCTGTTGCCCAGGCTGGAGGGCAGTGGTGTGATCTCGGCTCATTGCAGCCTCTGCCTCCTGGGTTCAAGTGATTCTTCTGCCTCAGCCTCCGAAATAGCTGGGATTACAGGCACCCGCCACCTGCCCAGCTGATTGTTGTATTTTTAGTAAGAGATGGGGTTTCACCATGTTGGTCAGGTTGGCCTCGAACTCCTGTCCTCAAGTGATCCTCCCGCCTTAGCCTCCCAACGTGCTGGGATTACAGGTGTAAGCCACAACGCCTGGCCCCTATTTATTTATTTATTTATTTATTTAAGAGACTGAGTCTCACTCTGTTGCCCAGGCTGGAGTACAGTGGTGTGATCTCAGCTCATTGCAGCCTCTACCTCCTGGGCTCAAGTGATTCTCTAATCACAGCCTTTTGAGTAGCTAGGACTGCAGGCATGTGCCACCATATCTGCCTAACTTTTGTTTATTTTTTGTAGAGACGAGATCTCACTGTGTTATCCAGGCTGGTCTCAAACTCC
Source organism: Pongo abelii (assembly GCF_028885655.2). Taxonomy (NCBI): domain Eukaryota; kingdom Metazoa; phylum Chordata; class Mammalia; order Primates; family Hominidae; genus Pongo; species Pongo abelii. Next base: position 101,436,849 of record NC_071999.2, on the reverse strand, counting down.
TGGACTCAAATGATTCTCCTTCCTCAGCCTCTCATTCTGCTAGGAATACAGACGTGAGCCACCATGCCTGGCCTGGAACTACTATATATTTAGACATTATAATTATGTAGTGCTTCCTGTAGGCAGGGGGGCTATTCTAAGTACCTTACCAATAAATATTATTAAATATTAATAACAAACCTTTGGGGTAGGTACTATTATTTCCCACGGTCACACAGCCTTTGAGTGGCAGAGCCTAGGTTCAAACCAGGTAGGTAACTTAGCACAGAGTCCCTGCTCTCAGCTGCAGTGTCATGTACCTCTTGATTATAGGTGCTGGGAATACAGTGACCCCAGTCCCGCCATAAGGGGCTTATGTTCCAGTGGGAGTCAAACCATATACATTTTTGAGTCTCTGCTGTTTGCCAAGCACAGGGGGCAGGGGTGTCTGCTGAAAAGGCTGTGTCATCTGTGTAGCTGCTAGACACTTGTCAGTTCCATGTGGGCAGTGTCCTTGCCTGTATATGTCCCAAGTACCTGACCTAGTCCTGGCACAAAGTGGCTCAGTTGGCTGGGCAAGGTGGCTCATGCCTATAATCTCAGCACTTTGGGAGGCTGAGGCAGGTGGATAGCTTGAGCCTAGGAGTTTGTGAACAGCTTGTGCAACATGGCGAAACCCTGTCTCTACAAAAAATACAAAAATTAGCCAGTCATGGTGGTGCACAACTGTAGTACCAGCTACTCAGGAAGGCTGAGGTGGGAGGATCACCTGAACCCAGGAGGTTGTGGCTGCAGTGACACATGATTGCACCCCTGCACTCCAGCCTGGACAACACAGTGAGACGCTGTCTCAAAAAAAAAACAACCAAAAACTCAAACAAAACCAAAACAAACAAAACAAAAAACAAAAAACAAAAAGCCTGCCTCCCAGGTTCAAGTAATTCTCCTGCCTCAGCCTCCCCAGTAGCTGGGATTACAGGCATACATCACCACGCTCGGCTAGTTTTTTTGTATTTTTAATAGAGACGGGGTTTCTCTATGTTGGTCAGGCTGGTCTCGAACTCCCGACCTCAGGTGATTTGCCTGCCTCGGCCTCCCAAAGTGCTGGGATTACAGGCGTGAGCCACTGCACTGGGCGCCACTCTTTTTTTTTTTTG